>NC_092739.1:177166078-177536078 GCF_047496795.1 Chiloscyllium punctatum
AACACATCACTGAAGTCCATATATATGACATCTAGAGCCCTTCCCTCATCAATCAATTATGTCACTTCCTCCAAGAATTCTATCAAGTTGGTAAGACACGACCTTCCCTGCACAAAACCATATTGCCTATCACTGATAAGCCAATTTTCTCCCAAATAAGAATACATCCTATGTCTGAGGATCTTCTCGAGCAGCTTTCCTACCACTGACATCAGACTCACCGATCTGCAATTACCTGAATTATCCCTGCTACCCTTCTTAAACAAGGGGACAACAGGAGCAATTCTGCAGTCCTCTGGGACCTTGCCTGTATTCAAGGATGCTGCACAGATATCTGTTAAGGCCCCAGCTATTTCCTCTCTCACTTTCCTCTTTAACCTGGGATAATCCCAACCAGACCTGGGGACTTGTCCACCTTAATGCTTTTTAGAGTACACAACACTTCCTCCTCCTTATGCCAAATTGCCCTCGAGTAATCAAACATCTATCACTAACCTCAATATCCGTCACTCTCCTCGGTGAATACCGATACAAAGTACTTGTTCAGAATCTCACCCATTTTCTCTGACTCTATGCATAACTTTCCTCCATTGTCCTTGAGTGGACCAGCGCTTTCTCTAGTTACTCTCTTGCTCCTTATGTATGGATAAAAGGCCTTGGGATTTTCCTTAATCCTGTTTGCTAAAGATATTTCATGATCCTCTTTAGCCCTCTTAATTCCTCGTTTCAGGTTGGTCCTACATTCCCAATATTCTTCTAAACCTTCATCCATCTTCAGTTGCCTCAACCTTATGTATGCTTTGTTTCTCCTCTTAGCTAGTCTCACAATTTCACCTGTCATCCATGCTTCCCTAATCTTGCCATTTCTATCCCTCATTTTCACAGGGACATGTCTATCCTGAACTCTAACCAATCTCTCTTTAAAAGCCTCCCTCATACTGAATATGGACTTACCCTCAAACAGCTGCTCCCAATCCACATTCCTCAGCTCATGCTGAATTTTGCTATAGTTGGTGTTTCCCCCAATTTAGCACTCTTCCAAGGAACACTCGTGTCTTTGTCCATACGTATTCTAAAACTTACGGAATTGTGATCATTATTCCCAAAATAATCCCCGACTGAAACCTTAATGACCTGGCTGGGCTCATTCCCCAACACCAGGTACAGTATGGCCCTTTTCTGAGTTGGACGATTCACGTATTGCTCTAGATAACCCTCCTGGATGCTCCTTACAAATTCTGCTCCATCTAGACCTGTAACACCAAGTGAATCCCAGTCAATGTTGGGAAAATTTCCCATGAAGACCACCCTGTTGCTCCAACAACTTTCCATAATTTGTTTACATATTTGTACCTCTAGCTCGCTGTTGGGAGGCCTGTAGTACAGCCCCACATTGTTACTGGACCCGTCCTGTTTCTGAGCTCAGCCCATATTGCCTCACTGCTCGAGTCCTACATAGTGCCCTCCTTCAGCACAGCTGTGATATCCTCTCTGACCAGTAATGAATCTTCTCCACCCCTTTTACCTCCCTCTCTATCATTGTCAGTAAGCATCATTGTCAGTAATGCCCTTCCCTCAACCAAGTCTCAGTAATAGCAATAACATCACACTCCCAGGGACTAATCCAAGCCCTAAGTTCATCTCCCTTACCTACTCCGCTTGCCGCATTAAAACAAATGCACCTCAGACCACCTGACCCTTTGTGTTCATCATCTGCTCCCTGCCTACTCTTCCCCTTAGTTATTAGCTGACTTCATTATCCTGTTCCTTACAGGCTTTAGTTACTGCCGCCTTACTGTCCACTAACCTCATTTGGATTCCCTTTCACCTGCCACATTAGTTGAAACCCTCTCCAACAGCATTAGCAAAAGCACCCCCAAGGACATTGGTTCCACTCCAGCCCAGATGTTGGCCGTACAATTTTTTAAAAGTCCTACCTCCCCCAGAACTGGTCCCAATGTCCCAACAATCTGAACCCCTCCCTCCTGCACTATCTCTCAAGCCACGTATTTATCCTGTCTATTCTTTCATTTCTACTCTGACCAGCACGTGGCAATGGTGCCAATCTTGAGATTACTACCCTTGAGATCCTATTTTTAACTTGGTTCCTAACGCCCTAAATTCTGCTTGTAGGACCTCATCCCATTTATTACCTGTATCATTGGTGCCTACATGCACCACGACAGCTGCCTGTTCACCCTCCCCCTTCAGAATGTCCCGCAGACGATCTGGGACATTCCTGACCCGTGCACCTGGGAGGCAACATACCATTCGGGAGTCTTGTTTTCAACCATAGAACAGCTGATCTACTCCCCTTACAATTCAATCCCCTTTGACTATAACCCTTCCACTCTTTTTCCCGTCCTTCTGAACAGCAAAGCCAGCCACGGTGCCATGAACCTGGCTACTGTTGCCTTCCCCTGGTGAGCCACCTCCCCCAACAGTATCCAAAATAGTTTTAATACCTTGGGGCATAGTTTAAATTGATTGGTTAAATTTGAGCTGCTGTGAAAGCAACTAAGGTACCAAGGTTACAGCCAAAATGTTACATCTTTCAAATTTCCAGCACACTGTGACTGCGAGTCAGTCACATGACAGGTGCTTGCCAGTTTTTAGCTTTCACTCTCTTAAAGGTACAGTACACACCTTCAACTCAGCAATCTTTCAGAATGGGGATGCAGGTTTCAGTTCATTAATATGTAAATCCCAGAACTTCTTTCAAGTCACATTCCCAAGATAACCTCAGGTTTCATAAAACAAGGTGATATCTTAGTTCAGACAATGCATAAAAGGTGTGAGGTTAGAGTCTGTCTGTATCCCAACTTGAGTCAGACTGGTTCTATTTCCAAAGTGGACTGACATGGACTGACTGCCGACAAATTGTGCCTTTTGAACAAATTAGAATGTATCTGCAAATGCAAATTTGTATGTTTGAGTGAACGACTGAGTGAATGAGAGAGAGAGAGTGTGTGTGTGTGTGTGTGTGTGTGTGTGTGTGTGTGTGTGTGTGTGTGTGTGTGTGTGTGTGTGTCACATTCCCACAGGCCAGACCAGGTACTGGCAAATGGGACATGACGAGATAACATTTTGATGCCTGGCTCAGACATGTGGGCAAACTAATTGGGTGGCTCAGTGGTTAGCATTGCTGTCTCACACCACCAGGGACCTGGGTTCGATACCAGCCTTGGGTGACTGTCTGTATAGAGTTTGCACATTCTTCCCATGTGTGTGTGGGTTTACCCCAGGTGGTCCAGTTTCCTCCCACAGCCCAAAGATGTGCAGGTTAGTTACATTGACCATGCTAAATTGCCCATTGTGTTCAGGGATGTGGAGGTTATTCGCATTGGTCAGGGGTAAATATAGGATAATAAGGTAGGGGAAAGGGTTTGGGTGGGTTACTCTTCAGAGGTTCAGTGTGGACCTGTTGGGCTGAAGGGCCTGCTTTCACATTGTCGGGATTCGATTCTACAAATTTCTTCACGCTACAAGGCATTATGATTCGATCAAGCTTGTATACTTATAGGGTGGTAATTGACGGAGTTGGATTTGTCCTGCTTTTTATGTACAGGACTTACTGGGTGATTTTTCACAGTGTCAGGTAGATGCCAGTGTGCAACTGTCCAGGAACAGTTTGGTTAGGGGAGTAGCAAATTCTGGAGCACACAAAAAATGCAACAAGCCTGTGTTCTTTATCAAAGATGACTGTTCTGTCAAACATTTTTAATTGTAGAATGATGTTAACAGTGATTTCTCTTTTACAGAGGTGACAGTTTTGAGCATGGCGTTACAGGTTTGGCACCGTTAAGCGTGATGTGTTCATCGGATTATTCTGGAGGAGTAAATATTGTGAGTACTCATTCTACCTTTGATTTCCCAACCCCTTGGGGATTGTAACACATTGCCCCTGTCTAAGACTGAGGAGAGGACAGTGACTGATCCACTCTGAACATTGTGAGGATTTTGTTCCAATGTTTTTTCCAATGGTTTAACAGTTGTCAGGATCCCCATGGAAATCAACAAGCCAACAACAGCAAATATAGTAAATGACTGTAGTCAGTTCCTTAGGGCTTTGGACGAGGACCCTTGCTATTTGTTGTGTATGTTAATGGTTGAGATATGAATGTGGGAGGTCATAGCGTCATGGAGTCCTACAGCACGGACAAAGGCACTTCGACCCAAACTGGTCTATGCTGACCAAAAGATCCATCCACGCAAACCTCATTTCCCTGCACTTGGCCCATAAACTTTCTAAACCTTTCCTATCCATGTATTTGTACAAATGCCTTTTAAATGTTGTTAATGTCCCTTTCTCAACCACTTCCCCTGGCAACTCATTCCATATGGCGAAAGTGAAGACTGTAGATGCTGGAGGTTAGAGTCGGGCATTTCGGGCAAAAGCCCTTCATCAAGAATGAGCTGATGAAGGGCCTTTGCCGGAAACGTCGACTTTCCTGCTCATCTGATGCTACCTGATCTGCTGTGCTTTTCCAGTGCCACATTCTCAAGCTCATTCCATATGCATACCACCCTCTGTGTAAAACATTGACCCCAAGTACTCTTTTATTCTTTCCCCTCTGACCTTAAACTGATGCCCTCTCATCCTTGAATCCCCAACCCTGGGAAAAAGACTGAGTGCATTCACCCTGTCCATGCCTCTCATGATCTTATACACTTATATGACGTAATCCCCCTCATTCTCCTATGTTCTAAAGAAAAAAGCCCTAGCTTGTCCAACTTCTTCCTATAACTCAAATCATTGAGTCCTGGCAACATCCTTGTAAAATTCTTCTGCGCTCTTTCCAGTTTAATAGCATCCTTCTTGTAACAAGGTGACCAAACGGAAGACAATACTCCAAGTGCAGCCTCACCTACGTCCTGGTAAGGCCGCACCTGGAGTTTTGCGTGCAGTTCTGGTCACTACATTATAGGAAGGATGTGGAAGCTTTGGAAAGGGTTCAAAGGAGATTTACTAGAATGTTGCCTGGTATAGAAGGAAGATCTTACAAAGGAAGGCTGAGGGAACTGAGGCTGTTTTCATTGGAGAGAAGAAGGTTGAGAGGTGACTTAATCGAGATGTATAAGATGATCAGAGAGTTAGACAGTGGATAGTGAGAGCCTTTTTCCTTGGCTGGTGATGGCTAGCATGAGGGGACGTAGCATTAAATTGAGGGGTGATAGATTTAGGACAGACATCAGGGGCCGTTTCTTCACTCAGAGTAATAGGGGTGTGGAACGGCCTGCCTGCAACAGTAGTAAATCTGGCCGGCAAGGTGAGTTGGACTGAAGGGTCTGTTTCAATGCTGTACATCTCCATGTGGGTAATTAGAAGCTGGAACCACATATATCTCTCCTCCACAGATGAAAAAGGAAAGTTCTGAGTGTGAAAGTGAAACCATAGTAACAAGTTGGAATGCATTTGATGGATTATCCCCTTGGCACCCTGACTGAAGGTTGCTAAGAATGCTTCAGCCTTATCTTCTGCATTGATGAGGATAGAGATAGAGATATTTGTGGAGCCTCCTCTTCCAGTGAGTTAGAGTCATAGAGATGTACATACGGAAACAGACCCTTCAGTCCAACTGGTTCATGCTGACCACATAGCCTAAATTAATCTAGTCACATTTGACAGCACTTGGTCAATATCCCTCAAAACCCTTCCTATTCATATACCATTCAGATACCTTTTAAATGTTATAATTGTACCAGCGTCCACCACTTCCTCTGGTAGCTCATTCCATATGCACACCACCCTCTGTGTGAAAATATTGTCCCTTAGGTCCTTTTTATATCTTTCCCCTCTCAGTCCATACCCATGCCCACTATTCTGGACTCCCTGACCCCAGGGAAAAGACCTTGTCTATTTATCTTATCCATGCCCCTCATGATTTTATAAACCTCTATAAGGTCACCCCTCAGCCTCTGATGCTCCAGGGAAAACAATCCCAGCCTGTTCAGCTTCTTCATATAGTTCAAACCCTCCAACCCTACATCCTTGCAAATCTTTTCTGAACCCTTTCAAGTTTCACAGCATAGAACTTTACAGCGCAGTACAGGCCCTTCGGCCCTCGATGTTGCGCCGACCTGTCATACCAATCTGAAGCCCATCTAACCTACACTATTCCACGTACATCCATATGCTTGTCCAATGATGACTTAAATGTACTTAAAGTTGGCGAATCTACTACCATTGCAGGCAAAGCATTCCATACCCTCACTACTCTCTGAGTAAAGAAACTACCTCTGACATCTGTCCTATATCTATCACCCCTCAATTTAAAGCTATGCCCCCTCGTGTTCGCTGTCACCATTCTTGGAAAAAGGCTCTCCCTGTCCACCCTTTCTAACCCTCTAATTACTTTATATGTCTCTATTAAGTCACCTCTCAACCTTCTTCTCTCTAACGAAAACAGCCTCAAGTCCCTCAGCCTTTCCTCATAAGACCTTCCCTCCAGACCAGGCAACATCCTAGTAAATTTCCTCTGCACCCTTTCCAAAGCTTCCACATCCTTATAATGCGTTGACCAGAACTGTACACAATACTCCAAGTGTGGCCGCACCAGAGTTTTGTACAGCTGCAGCATAACCTCATGGTTCCAGAACTCTATTAATAAAAGCTAAAACACTGTATGCCTTCTTGACAACCCTTTCAACCTGGGTGGCAACTTTCAAGGATCTGTGTACATGGACACCGAGATCTCTCTGCTCATCTATACTACCAAGAGTCTTACCATTAGCCCAGTACTTTGTATTCTGGTTACTCTGACCAAAGTGAATCACCTCACACTTGTCCACATTAAACTCCATTTGCCACCTCTCAGCTCAGCTCTGTAGCTTATCTATGTCTCTCTGTAACCGACAACATCCTTCATCACTATGCACAACTCCACCGACCTTAGTGTCGTCTGCAAATTTACTAACCTATCCTTTTACGCCCTCATCCAGGTCGTTTATAAAAATGACGAACAGCAGTGGACCCAACACCGACCCTTGCGGTACACCAGTAGTAACTGGACTCCAGGATGAACATTTCCCATCAATTACCACCCTCTCTCTTCTTTCAGCAAGCCAAATACTGATCGAAACTGTTATATCTCCCACAATCCCATTCCTCCGCATTTTGTACAAAAGCCGACTGTGGGGAACCTTATCGAACGCCTTGCTGAAATCCATATACACCACATCAACCGGTTTACTCTCATCTACCTGTTTGGTCACCTTCTGAAAGAACTCAATAAGGTTTGTGAGGCACGACCTAACCTTCACAAAACCATGCTGACTATCTCTAATCAAATGAATCTTTTCTAGATGATTATAAATCCTATCTCTTATAACCTTTTCCAACACTTTACCAACAACTGAAATAAGGCTCACTGGTCTATAATTACCAGGGTTGTCTTTACTCCCCTTCTTGAACAGGGGAACCACATTTGCTATCCTCCAGTCCTCAGGCACTATTCCTGTAGACAATGATGATTTGAAGATCAATACCAAAAGCTCGGCAATCTCCTCCCTGACTTCCCAGAGGATCCTAGGATAGATCCCATCCGGCCCAGGGGACTTACCTATTTTCACACTCTGCAGGATTTCTAATACCTCTTCCTTGTGAACCTCAATCCCACCTAGTCTAGTAGCCTGTATCTCAGTAATCTCCTCGACAACATTGTCGTTTTCTAGAGTGAATACTGTCAAAAAATATTCATTTAGTGCTTCCCCTATCTCCTCCAGGGGAGCTCCACACACAGCTTCCCACTACTCTCCTTGATTGGCCCTAATCTTACTCTCGTCATTCTTTTATTCCTTAAATACCTATAGAAAGCTTTAGGGTTTACCCTGATCCTATCCGCCAACAACTTCTCATGTCTCCTCCTGGCTCTTATGAGCTCTCTCTTTAGGTCTTTCCTGGCTACCTTGTGACCCTCAAGCGCCCTAACTGAGCCTTCACATCTCATCCTAACATAAGCCTTCTTTCTCCTCTTAACCAGAGATTCCACTTCCTTCATAAACCACGGCTCCCGCGCTCTACAGCTTCCTCCCTGCCTGACAGGTACATACTTATCGAGGACACACAGGAGCTTTTCCTTGAATAAGCTCCACATTTCTAATGTGCCCATCCCCTGCAGTTTCCTTCTTCATCCTATGCTTCCTAAATCTTGCCTAATCGCATCATAATCCCCCAGCTGTAACTCTTGTCCAGTGGGTAAGTATCCCACCTATCCCTTTCTATCACTAAAGTAATATAACAGAATTGTGATCGCTATCACCAAAGTGCTCACCTACCTCCAAGTCTAATACCTGGCCGGGCTCATTACCCAGTACAAAATCGCCCCTTGTAGGCCTGTCTACTTACTGTGTCAGGAAGCCCTCCAGCACACACTGGACAAAAACTGACCCATCTATATTACTCGTATTATAGTGTTCCTGGTCAATATTTGGAAAGTTGAAGTCCCCCATGACAACTACCCTGTTTCTCTCTCACTCCTATTGAGAATCATCTTTGCTATCCTTTCTTCTATATCTCTGGACTTATTCGGAGGCCTGTAGAAAACTCCCAACAGGGTGACCTCTCCTTTCCTGTTTCTAACCTCAGCCCATATTACCTCAGTTGACAAGTCCCCAAACATTCTTTCTGCAACTGTAATACTGTCCTTTTGACAGGAGGGAGACTAGAATTGCACAAATCTTCCAAAAGTGGCCTAACCAATGTCCTGTACAGCCGCAACATAACCTCACAAATCCAGTGCTCAATGATCTCCTTTGAACTTTCCCCATCTTACCTTAAATGCATGCCTCCTAGTATTAGACATTGCAATTCTGATCGTCAATTTTATTTGCGCATCTCATAATTTTAAAGACTTCTATCAAGTGTCCCCACAGCTTTCACCACACCAGAGAAAACAACCCAAATTTTTCTAACTTGTCCTTATCGCTCATACCCTCTAATCCAGACAGCATCCTGGTAAACCTCTTCTGCATCCTCTCCAAAGGCTCCACATCCTTCCTGTAATGCAGAGACTGGAATTGAACACAGTAATCTAAGAGTGGCCTAACCAAAGTCTCACACAACTGCAGCATCACACCCTAACTCTGTACTCAATTCCCCAAACCATAAAGGCAAACATGCCATACTCCTGCTTTACCACCCTATCTACTTGTGTAGCCACTTTCAGGGAGCTATGAACCACAGGATCCCTCTATACATCAATACAATTCAGGGTGCTGCCATTAACTGTGTACTCTTCCTTAACATTTGATTTCTCAAATTGCAACACCTCACGCTGACCTGGATTAAACTCCATCTGCCATTTCTCGGCCCTATAAGGCCATAAGACTAGAAGGCTTAAGACTAGAAATTAGGCCATTCAGCCCATCAAGTCCGCTGTGCCATGCAATCATGGCTGATAAGTTTGTCAACCCCATTCTCCTGCTTTCTCACGATAACCCTTCATCCCCTTGATACTCAAGAACCTACCTATCCCAGTCTTAAATGTACTCAATGACCTGGCCTCCACAGCCTTCTGTGGCAGTGAATTCCATCGATTCCCCACTCTCTGACTGAAGAAGTTTCTCCTTATCTCCGTTCTCAAAGCTCTTCCCTTTACTCTCAGTCTGTGCCCTCGGGTCCGAGTCTCTCCGACTAATGGAAACATCTTCCCAACACCCAATCTGACCAGGCCGTTCAGTAATTTCTATGTTTCAAGTAGATAACCCCTCATTCTTCAAAATTCCATTGTGTATTAACCCAAAATCCTCCAATGTTCCTCGTATGTTAAGCTGTTCACTTCTGGAACCTTTCTAGTGAATCTCCTCTGGACATGCTCGAGGGCCAGTACATCCTTCCTGAGATATAGGGCCCAAAACTGCATACAATACTCCAAATGTAGTCTGACCTGAGCCTTATAAAGCCTCAGAATACGTCCCTGCTTTTATATTCAAGTCCTGTCAAAACAAATGCTATCATTGCATTTGCCTTCCTAACTCCTGACTCAACCTGCAAGTTTACCTTGAGAGAATCCTGGACTAGAGCTCTCAAATCTCTTTGCACTTTAGACTTCTGAATCTTTTCCCAATTTAGAAAATAGTCCATGCCTCTATTCTAAGAGAAAGTGAGGACTGCAGATGCTGGAGATCAGAGCTTAAAAATGTCTTGCTGGAAAAGCGCAGCAGATCAGGCAGCATCTAAGGAGAAGGAGAATCGACGTTTCGGGCATAAGCCTGAAGAAGGGCTTATGCCCGAAATGTCGATTCTCCTTCTCCTTGGATGCTGCCTGACCTGCTGTGCTTTTCCAGCAACACATTTTTAAGCTCATGCCTCTATTCTTCCTACCAAACTGCATGACCTCACTTTCCCACATTGAACTCTAACTACCACTTCTTTGCCCACTCTCCTAACCTGTCCAAATCCTTCTGCAGCCTTCCCACCTCCTCAATGCTACCTGACCCTCTACCTATCTTTGTATTATCTGAAGACTTAGCCAGAATGCCCACAGTTTCTTCATCTAGATCATTAATGTATAAAGTGAAAAGTTCTGGTCTCAACACAGAACCTTGTGGAACACTTGTCACCAGTTGCCGCCCTGAGAAGGACTCTTTTTTTCCATGCTCTGCTTTCTGCCAGAAAGTCAGGCTTCTATATATGCTAACAACTTGCCTCTGACACCATGGGCCCTTATCTTACTCAGTAGTCTCTTTTGCAGCACTTTGTTAAAGGCCTTCTTGAAGTCCGGGTAGATAACATACATTGGTTCTCCTAGGTCTAACCTGCTTGTTACTCCCTCGAAGAATTCTCGCAGACTACCCTTTGATGAAACCATGCTGACTCTGCTCTATTTTATCTGTGACTGATCTATATCCTACTGTATCCTTTGACAACCTTCTGCATTATCCACAACTCCTCCAATCTTTTGCATCACTTGCAAACTTACTTACCCACCCATGTACATTTTCATTCAAATCATTTATATGTATATATCACTAACAGCAGTGATCCCATTACTAGTCATGGCCCTGCAGCCTAAAAAGCACCCTTCCACCATCTTTTAGGGGCAAGACAATTCTGAATCCATGCAGCCAAGTCACCGTGGATCCCATGCATCTTCATCTTCAGGATGAGCCTATCATGAGGGGCCTTGTTGAAAACCTTACTAAAATCCATATAAACAACATCCACCACTCTACCCTCATCAATCACCTTCATCACCTCCTCAAAAAACTCAATCAAGACATGACCTGCCCCACACAAAGCCCTGCTGTATGGCCCCAATTAGGTCATGCTTTTCTAAATGCATGTAAATCCTATTCCTAAGAATGCTCTTCAATATCTTCCCAATCACCAATGTGAGACTCACCAGTCTATAGTTTTCTGGAATATCCCTATTTCTCTCTTGAACAGACGAACAACATTAGCTCCTTACCAGTTCTCTAGGACCTCTCCAGTGACTAATGAGGATACAAAGACCTTGGTCAATGCCCCAGTAATCTCCTCTCTTGCCTCTCCCAATAACCTGGAGTAGATATCATTGGTTTCTGAGGACTTATCCACCTTAATGCTCTTCAAGAGTCCCAACATCACTTCTTTCTTGATCACAAACTGCCCTAACACATTGGCATGCTCCACACAAATCTCATGGTCCTCCATATCCTTTTCCTGGGTGAATACTAATGCAACATACGCAATTAGGATCTCACCCACATCCTCTGCCTCCAAGCACAAGTACTATCCTTTATCCTTGAGTGGTCCTATCTAAACCTCTTGCTATGAGCAAGTCCCAGTCAATATTGGGCAAGTTAAAGTTACCCCGTATAACAAAGCTATTGTTATTGCATCTTTCCATCTGCCCACAATCTTCCTCACTGTCATGGTGGCTATTGGGGGCCTATAGTGTAATCCCTTCAGAATGGTTACACCCGTTTTCATTTGGAGCTCTCCCCATATTGTCTCAGTAGATGAGCCCTCCTGTATGTCCTCTCTGATCGCAGCTGTAACATTCTCCCTGATTAGTGATGCAATTCCCCCACCTCTTTAACCTTCCTCTCTATCTCTTCTAAAAGAACAAAACCCTGGAACATTGAGCATCCAGTCGTGTCCCTCTCTCTCAACCAATTCTCTGTAATGGCCTCAACATCATAGTCCCATGTACTGATCGAGGCGCTAAGCTCATCTGCCTTACCTTATGTTGAAGTAAACACATTTCAGCCCATTCATACCATTGTGTTCAGTTACCTGTTTCTGCCTGTCCTTCCTTTCAGACTGACTGGTCCCAACATCTACCATCCTCTCAATTCCTCCACTTGTTGAGTTGCTGCTCTGGTTCCCAGCCCCCTGCCACTCTAGTATCAACCTTCTCGAGTAGCACTAGTGAAGCTCCCTGTGAGGATATTGACTGGTGCCTGTCCACATGGTTCACTCAGATGATCCTGAAGTTCAGCAGGGCTTGTTCTTTTTTGATCTCTCTCTTGCTTCTGCTGCTTTTGACCTCCTTGCACAGAGCAATGTCCATATAAATTATAAAACCTTTGACTTATTGGTTAAAAGCCATAGTTCTGAAATACTTAAAAGCATTCAGAGTATTGTGTTCAGTTCAGTGCACCTCATTGAAGGAAGGGTGTTAAAGCCCTGGACAGAGTGCAAAGGATATTTACGAGAATGATACCACGAATGAAGGAATTTAGACACAAAGAAAGATGAGAGAGATTGGGTTTATTCTCTTTGGAGCAGAGAAATTTAAGAGGTAACCTTATTCAGGTGTTCAAAATGATGAACAAGACAGCCTTTGTGAGGAGCCGCAGGAGATGGGGGAGATACAAAATGAATATTTTGCATCAGTGTTTACTATGGAGAAAGACATGGAAGATATCGAATGTAGAGAAATAGATGGTGATATCTTGAAAAGTGTCCATGTTACAGAGGAGGAAGCACTTGGTGTCTTGAAAAGCATAAAAGTGAATAAATCCCCAGGACCTGATCAGGTGTACCCTAGAACTCTGTGGGAAGCTAGAGAAGTGATTGCTGGGCCTCTTGCTGAGATATTTGTATCATCGATAGTCACAGGTGAGGTGCCGGAAGACTGGAGGTTGGCAAATGTGGTGCCACTGTTTAAGAAGGGCGGTAAAGACAAGCCAGGGAACGATAGACCGGTGAGCCTAAAGTCGGTGGGCAGGTTGTTGGAGGGAATCCTGAGGGACAGGGTGTACATGTATTTGTAAAGGCAAGGACTGATTACAGATAGTCAACATGGCTTCATGCATGGCAAATCATGTCTCACAAACTTGATTGAGTTTTTTGAAAAAGTAACAGAGGATTGATGAGGGAAGAGCAGTAAATGTGATGTGTATGGACTTCAGTAAGGCGTTCAATAAGATTCCCCATGGGAGACTGATTAGCAAGGTTAGATCTTACGGAATACAGGGAGAACTAGCCATTTGGATACAGAACTGGCTCGAAGGTAGAAAACAGAAGGTGGTGGTAGAGGGTTGTTTTTCAGACTGGAGGCCTGTGACCAGTGGAGTGCCACAAGGATCGATGCTGGGTCCACTACTTTTTGTCATTTACGTAAATGATTTGGATGTGAGCATAAGAGGTACAGTTAGTAAATTTGCAGATAACACCAAAATTGGAGGTGCAGTGGACGGCAAAGAAGGTTACCTCAGATTACAACAGGATCTTGACCAGATGGGCCAATGGGCTGAGAAGTGTCAGACGGAGTTTAATTTAGATAAATGTGAGGTGCTGCATTTTGGGAAAGCAAATCTTAGCAGGACTCATACACTTAATGGTAAGGTCCTAGGGAGTGTTGCTGAACAAAGAGACCTTGGAGTGCAGGTTCATAGCTCCTTGAAAGTGGAGTCGCAGGTAGATATGACAGTGAAGCAGGTATTTGGTATGCTTTCTTTTATTGGTCAGAGTATTGAGTACAGGAGTTGGGAGGTCATGTTGTGGCTGTACGGGACATTGGTTAGGCCACTGTTGGAATATTGCGTGCAATTCTGGTCTCCTTCTTATTGGAAGGATGTTGTGAAACTTGAAAGGGTTCAGAAAAGATTTACAAGGATGTTGCCAGGGTTGGAGGATTTGGGCTATAGGGCAAAGTTGAATAGACTGGGGCTGTTTTCCCTGGAGCGTTGGAGGCTGAGGGGTGACCTTATAGAGGTTTATAAAATCATGAGGGGCATAGATAGGATAAATAGGCAAAGTCTTTTCCCTGGGTTGGGGAGTCCAGAACTAGAGAGCATAGGTTTAGGGTGAGAGGGAAATAACATAAAAGAGACCTAAGGGGCAATATTTTCAAGAAGAAGGTGGCACGTATATGGAATGAGCTGCCAGAGGAAGTGGTCGAGGCTGGTACAATGGCAGCATTTAAAAGGTATCTGGATGGGTATATGAATAGGAAGGGTTTGGAGGGATATGGGTCAGGTCTGGCAAGTGGGACTAGATTAGGTTAGGATATCTGTTTGGCATGGACAGGTTGGACCAAAGGCTCTATTTCTGTGCTGTACATCTCTATGACTCTATAAGGCTGCCTTCTCATCCTTGTGCATTCCAAAAAATACATGCTCAATCTACATACCTTTCCTCATAAGACAGTCATAAGGGAATGCCATGTGGGTTTATTTGATTGTGTTACAGTCATAACTAGCTTTCGACATAAGATGTATTGTGTACACACTATCATATTATGAATACTGTGTTGGAAAGTAATGTTTGTTTTTTGAGGGAATGAAAACTAATTTTCAAATAGTGTTGGACAAGAGAACATATGTCAGCCAATATCATGAGCAGCTGTCCATTATTGGTCAGATGGATTTAGACAATTGATTGGCACAGAGTAAGGCCTCAGTCTCTGAAAATAATCCAATAACAACTGCACAAGGGTAAAGGATAGTCCCATTTCACTTGGACTTCACTTGCAGGATTCTAAACTGCTTCCAATCCTCAGGCTTAGCATTTTTGACTATTTTACAGACCTATTTATTATTTATTGAAATACAGTTTTCACAGTACGTTTTACCTTTTCTCTCTCAGGACATCAGGCCCAGCCATTTGGTTGTTTCTTCCACTCTTGCACATGAGATGGGACACAATCTAGGAATGACACATGACAATCCAGCACGGAAGTGTTCCTGTAAAGACAATATCATCGGTGGCTGCATCATGGATAGAGTACTAGGGTGAGAAATGTATTCAAACCGTGTACCTGATATTGGAGGGATTCATTCCTATACAACACCTAACACCAAGAATTAACATGAAGAACACATTGACTGGAAATTAGAGAGTCAGCAAATATGTATGAAAATGGATTAGCAGGTAACGGTGAAGATAGTCTTTTAAAAGATATTGGGAATTTTTTTGCTGAAAAGCGAGAAACACTGTAGATATGTGCATGGTGGCCGAGTGGTTAGCACTGCTGCCTCACAACTCCAGGGATCTTGGTTCAATTCCACCCTCATGCGACTGTCTGTGTGGGTTTCCTCCAGGTGCTCCAGTTTTCTCCCACAGTTCAAAGATGTGCAGGTTAGGTGAATTGGCCATGTGAAAATTGCCCGTAGTGTTCAGAGATGTGTAGGTTAGGTAGTCAGGGGTAAATGTAGAGTAATAGGGTAGGGGAATGGGTATGGGTGGGATACTCTTCGGAGGGTCAGTGTGGACTTGTTGGGCCAAATGGCCTGTTTCCTGTTGCAGGGATTCTATGTTCTATGCTATCAAAACAGATGGATTTTTAGGGACAGGATTTACTCACATTTGGAATTATATGATTTATTAGCGATAGGCAGCATGGCTTTATCTGGGGGAGCTCATGTCTCACAAACTTGATTGAGTCTTTTGAAGAAGTGACAAAAACGATTGGCAAGGTCAGGGCCTGAGATGTTGTCTATATGGACTTTGGAAAGGCCTTTGACAAGGTCGCTCATGGCAGGCTGATACAGGTAAAGTCTTTCCACTCCACCCTCTCCTCCCTGACCTATCACCTTCATCCCCTCCCCCACTCACCCATTGTACTCTATGCTACTTTCTCCCCACCCCCACCCTCCTCTAGATTATCTCTCCACACTTCAGGCTCACTGCCTTTATTCCTGATTAAGGGCTTTTGCCCGAAAAGTCGATTTCAAAGCTACTTGGATGTTGCCTGAACTGCTGTGCTCTTCCAGCACCACTAATCCAGAATCTGGTTTCAAGCATCTGCAGTCATTGTTTTTACCCTCTAATAGGATCATGGTGAGCCAGTAAGATGGATTAGTCAGAGAAGACTGATAGTAGTGGGGGAAAGGTGTTTTTCTAACTGGAGATCTGAGACCAGTGATGTTCCACAGGGATCAGTGCTGGGATTCCTGGATATATAATATATATAAAAATGACTTGGAGTGAGAATGGAAGTGGCCTGATGAGTCAGTTTGTGGATAACACAAAGATTGGGAAAGCTGGGGAAAGTGAGGAGGATTACCAGAGGGTACAGCAGGCTTGGGATAAGCTGGAGCCCTGGGTGGAAAAATGGCAGATGGAGTTTAGTTTGGAAAAATGTGAGGAGATATATTTTAAAAGGTTAATGCAGGTGTTATGGACCATACCAGACCCTCAAAACACTTCAAGAAAGTAGCCCCAAACCTTGCAGGTTGTTTTAATCAGGTGTGAAGTGGATATTCCAGGAGAGATTTTGTTGGCCCAATCATTTGGTCTTAAACAGAGCAGAGTTTATTTACAGACTACTGAATGAAACACAAACAAAAGTGAAAAGAATTTAGAATAATTTACCCTGTCTGAAAACCCAATCGGTTCTATCGCAACTTAATGATGTTGTTCCAAATGCTTGCAGCATTCCCATAGAGCATAGAACATTACAGCTCAGTACAGGTCCTTCGGCCCTCGATGTTATGCCGACCTGTGAAATGAATCTGAAGACCATCTAACCTACACCATTCTATTAACATCCATATGTCTATCCAATGACCATTTAAAGTTGGTAAATCTACGACTGTTACAGGCAGTGCATTCCATGCCCTTACTAGTCTCTGAGTAAAGAAACTACCTCTGACATCTGTCTTATATCTATCACCCCTCAATTTAAAGCTGTGTTCCCTCATGCTGGCCATCACCATCTGAGGAAAATGGCTCTCACTGTCCAACCTATTCAACCCTTTGATCATCTCTATTAAGTAACCTCTTAACATTCTTCTCTCCAACGAAAACAGCCTCAAGTCCCTCAGCCTTTCCTCATAAGACCTTCCCTCCAAACCAGGCAACATCCGAATGTAAGTGGCCTCTGCACCCTTTCCAAAGCTTCCATGCCCTTCCTATAATGTGGCGACCAGAACAGTGCACAATACTCCACGTGCGGCCGCACTAGAGTTTTGTACAACTGCAACATGACCTCATGGCTCTGAAACTCAATCCCTCTACCAATAAAAGGTAACACACCGTACACCTTCTTAACAACCCTATCAACTTTCAGGGACCTATACACATGGACACCGAGATCTCTCTGCTCATCCTCACTACCAAGAATCTTACCATTAGCCCAGTAATCTGCACCCCTGTTGCTCCTTCCAAAGTGAATCACCTCACACTTTTCCAAATTAAACTCCATTTGCCACCTCTCAGCCCAGCTCTGCAGCTTATTTATATCTCTCTATAACCTGCAACATCTTTCAGCACTACCCACAACACCACCAACCTTCGTGTCATCTGCAAATTTACTAATCCATCCTCCTTATCCCTCATCCGGGTCATTTATAAAAATGTCAAACAGCAATGGCCCCAGAACAGATCCTTGTGGTACACCACTAGTAACTGAGCTCCAGGATGAACATTTCCCATCAACCACCACCCTCTGTCTTCTTTCAGTTAGTCAATTTCTGATGCAAACCGATAAATCATCCTCAATCCCATGCCTCCATATTTTGTCCAGCGTGTACCATGGGGAACCTTTTCAAATGCCTTACAGAAATCCACATCAACCGCTTTACCCTCATCCACCTGTTTGGTCACCATCTCAAAGAACTCAAAAAGGTTTGTGAGGCACGATCTACCCTTCACAAAACCATGTTGACTGTCCCTAATCAACTTATTCCTCTCTAGATGATTATAAATCCTATCTCTTAAAACCTTTTCCAACACTTTACCCACAAATGAAGTAAGTCTCACAGATCTATAATTGCCAGGGGGTTGTCTCTACTCCCCTTCTTGAACAAGAGGACAACGTTTGCTATCCTTCAGTCTTCTGGCACTATTCCTGTAGACAATGACGACATAAAGGTCAAAGCCAATGTCCACCTTGGCTTCCCAGAGAATCCTTGGAGAAATACCATCCATCCCAGGGGGCTTTTCTATTTTCACACTTTCCAGAATTGCGAACACCTCTTTCTTTCAAGGTTGATATTTCACTTGTTGCCATGAGATCTCAAATCGATGTTCTTTATTCTCATTTTGAGGGCAAACAAAGCATCTGCTTCCTGACTGGGTATGCCACTGTGCTGCCACCTCTGATTGGTTTGTCTTGCCTTTGGAAGGAGTATAGCCAGGGATGGTAAAGATGGTATGATTTAATCAGGCTATTGTCTAACTCATCTGTGAGTCAGCTCATCTTATTTTAGCACCAACTCCCAGATGTTTAGAGGGTCAACAAAGTTGAGACTGCCATTGTAACTTCCAAAGACTAAAGCAACATTAGGTGGTTCATTTGGTTTTGACCCTGTTCTTATATTTCATAGCAGTTTGACAAAACTGACTGGTTTGCTCGGCCATTTCAGAGGCCAGCTAAAAGACAAAATCAGCTAAAAGTGCAAGTTCATAGCTGCTTGAAAGTGGAGTCGCAGGTAGATAGGATAGTGAAGAAGGTGTTTGGTATTCTTTCCTTTATTGGTCAGAGTACTAAATACAGGGGTTGGGAGGTCATGTTGCAGTTGTACAGGACATTGGTTAGGCCATTGTTGGAATATTGCGTGCAATTCTGGTCTCCTCCCTATTGGAAAGATGTTGTGAAACTTGAAAGGGTTCAGAAAAGATTTCCAAGGGTCTTGCCAGGGTTGGAGGATTTGAGTTATAGGGAGAGGTTAAATAATCTAGGGCTGTTTTCCCTGGAGCATCAGAGGTTGAGGGGTGACCTTATAGAGGTTTACAAAATCATGAGGAGAATGGATAGGAGAAATAGGCAAAGTCTTTTCCCTGGGGTCGGGGAGTCCAGAACTAGAGGGCATAGGTTTAGGGTGAGAGGGGAAAGACATAAAAGAGAGCTAAGGTGCAACATTTTCACTGAGAGTAGTACATGTTTGGAATGAGCTGCCAGAGGATGTGGCAGCTGGTGAAGGTTGGTACAATTGCAACATTTTAAAGGCATTTGGATGGGTATATGAATAGGAAGGGTTTGGAGGGATATGGGCCGCGTGCTGGCAGAGGGGACTAGATTGGGTTGGGATATCTGGTCGGCATGGATGGGTTGGACGGAAGGGTCTGTTTCCATGCAGTAAATCTCTATGACTTTGTGACTCTATGCCAATTACACTGCTGTGGTTTTGGAGTTATATATTGGCCAGACCAGGTCAGTGCTGGGGAGAGATGTCAAAGAGCAATCTCAAGTTCTGTATTCAGCAGTACCATCAATCTTTATTTGAGCTCTTTACCACACATGTGAAGGAGGCGTGAAATCTGGCTTTCACGTGGGATAAAGTCGCCCTCTTTATCACTGCTCAGATCTTAGGAGAAGTTAATGTCACACTGATTTGCCTTGTGGGATATGGCATTTTAATGCACTTCATGATAGAATAACTACATGCAACATTGATGTCATTGCTCGCCATGCCCCACCCCCATCTATACATCCAATCCTGTAAACATACAATCAATGATGGACCCCCTATGGACAGCCCGAGATCTCCCATGACCTCACGATATTGATCAGATATCATGTCATCAGATCTTTGGATCTTACAACGTATCCCATTAATTATACTCTGCTTCAGAAAGAAGGAGACCAGAATTGCACACGATATTCCAACAGTGGCCTAACCAATGTCCTTTACAGCCGCAATATGACCTCCCAACTCCTGTACTCAATACTCTGACCAATAAAGGAAAGCATACCAAAAGCCGCCTTCACTATCCTGAATTAAACTCCATCTGCCACTTCTCAGCACATTGGCCCATCTCACCCATGTTCAAGGATGCTGCACAGGCCCCAGCTATTTCATCTCTCGTTTCCCTCAGTAACCAGGATAGATTCCATCTGGACCTGGGGACTAGTCCACCTTTAATGCTTTTTAAAATTCCCAACACTTCCTCCCTCCTTGTGCTGACGTGACCTAGAGTAATCAGACATCTATCCCGATCCTCAGCATCTGTCATGTCCCTCTCCTCGGTGAATACCGATGCAAAGTACTCATTAAGAATTTCACCCACTTTCTCAGATTCCATGCATATTTTTCCTCCTTTGTCCTTGAGTGGACCAACCCTTTCTCTAGTTACCCTCTTGCTCGTTAGGTACAAATGCTTTGGAATTTTCCTTAACCCTGTTTGCTAAAGATATTTTGTGATCCCATTTAGCCCTCTTAATTCCTCGTTTCAGGTTGGTCCGACATTCCCAATGTTCTTCTAAACCTTCAACCTTATGTATGCTTTGTTTTTCCTCTTAGCTAGTTTCACAATTTCACCTGTCATCCATGCTTCCCTAATCTTGCCATTTCTATCCCTCATTTTCACAGGGACATGTCTATCCTGAACTCTAACCAACCTCTCTTTAAAAGCCTCCCTCATACTGAATATGGACTTACCCTCAAACAGCTGCTCCCAATCCACATTCCTCAGCTGAATTTTGCTATAGATTAGATTAGATTACTTACAGTGTGGAAACAGGCCCTTCGGCCCAACAAGTCCACACTGCCCCGCCGAAGCGTACCCACCCATACCCCTAACCTAACACTACGGGCAATTTAGCATGGCCAATTCACCTGACCTGCACATCTTTGGACTGTGGGAGGAAACCGGAGCACCCGGAGGAAACCCACGCAGACACGGGGAGAATGTGCAAACTCCACACAGTCAGTCGCCTGAGGCGGGAATTGAACCCAGGTCTCCGGCGCTGTGAGGCAGCAGTGCTAACCACTGTGCCACCGTGCAGCCCTATAGTTGGTGTTTCCCCCAATTTAGCACTCTTCCAAGGAACACTCGTGTCTTTGTCCATGAGTATTCTAAAACTTACGGAATTGTGATCATTATTCCCAAAATAATCCCCGACTGAAACCTTAATGACCTGGCTGGGCTCATTCCCCAACACCAGGTACAGTATGGCCCTTTTCTGAGTTGGGTGATTTACATCCTCCTCAAGAAAGCCCTCCTGGATACTCCTTACAAATTCTGCTCCATCTGGACCTCTAACACTAAGTGAACCCCAGGAGAAAGTGAGGACCTAGGATTATATGGGAAGCAAGACAGGAAATTGCAGTACCATTGGCAATGATCTTCTCGTCTTCACTGGCATCGGGGGTGGTACCAGGGGACTGGAGAGTAGCGAATGTTGTGCCCCTGTTCAAAAAAGGGAATAGGGATAACCCCGGGAATTACAGGCCAGTTAGTCTTACTTCTGTGGTAGGCAAAGTAATGGAAAGGGTACTGAGGGATAGGATTTACGAGTATCTGGAAAGACACTGCTTGATTAGGGACAGCCAGCACGGATTTGTGAAGGGTAGGTCTTGCCTTACAAGTCTTATTGAATTCTTCGAGGAGGTGACCAAGCATGTGGATGAGGGTAGAGCAGTGGATGTAGTGTACATGGATTTTAGTAAGGCATTTGATAAGGTTCCCCATGGTAGGCTTATGCGGAAAGTCAGGAGGCATGGGATAGAGGGAAATTTGGCCAATTGGATAGACAACTGGCTAACCGGTCGAAGTCAGAGAGTAGTGGTAGATGGTAAATATTCAGCATGGAGCCCAGTTACAAGTGGAGTTCCGCAGGGATCAGTTCTGGGTCCTCTGCTGTTTGTAATTTTTATTAATGACTTAGATGAGGGAGTCGAAGGGTGGGTCAGTAAATTTGCAGATGATACAAAGATAGGTGGAGTCGTGGACAGTGAGGAGGGCTGTTGTCGGCTGCAGAGGGACTTAGATATGATGCAGAGCTGGGCTGAGGAGTGGCAGATGGAGTTCAACCCTGCCAAGTGTGAGGTTGTCCATTTTGAAAGAACAAATAAGAATGCGGAATACAGGGTTAATGGTAGGGTTCTTGGTCAGGTGGAGGAACAGAGGGATCTTGGGGTCTATGTACATAGATCTTTGAAGGTTGCCACTCAGGTGGATAGAGTTTGTAAGAAGGCCTATGGAGTATTATCGTTCATTAGCAGAGGGATTGAATTCAAGAGTCGTGAAGTGATGTTGCAGCTGTACAGGACTTTGGTTAGGCCACAGTTGGAGTACTGTGTGCAGTTCTGGTCGCCTCACTTTAGGAAAGATGTGGAAGCTTTGGAGAGGGTGCAGAGAAGATTTACCAGGATGTTGCCTGGAATGGAGAGTAGGTCGTACAAGGATCGGTTGAGAGTTCTCGGCCTTTTCTCGTTGGAACGGCGAAGGATGAGGGGTGACTTGATAGAGGTTTATAAGATGATCAGAGGAATAGATAGAGTAGACAGTCAGAAACTTTTTCCCCGGGTACAACAGAGTGTTACAAGGGGACATAAATTTAAGGTGAAGGGTGGAAGGTATAGGGGAGATGTCAGGGGTGGGTTCTTTACCCAGAGAGTGGTGGGGGCATGGAATGCGCTGCCCGTGGGAGTGGTAGAGTCAGAATCATTGGCGACCTTTAAGCGGCATTTGGATAGGTACATGGATGGGTGCTTAATCTAGGATAGAAGTTCGGCACAACATCGTGGGCCGATGGGCCTGTTCTGTGCTGTATTGTTCTATGTTCTATGTTCTATGACCGCAGATGCTGGTGATCTGAGTTGAGAGTGTGATGCTGGAAAAGCACAGCAGGTCAGGCAGCATCCAAGGAGCAGGAGAATTGATGTTTTGGGCATAAGCCGTTCATCAGGAATGATTCCTGAGGAAGGACTAATGCCCAAAACATCGATTCTTCTGCCCTCAGATGCTGCCTGACCTGCTGTGCTATTCCAGCAACACACTCTCAACACTAAGTACATGTAACTAAATACACGAAGTACCAAGGATGTACATGAATTTGGAAATGCAAGGACTGATTAGGGATAGTCAACATGACTTTGTGCGTGGGAAATCATGTCTCACAAACTTGATTGAGTTTTTTGAAGAAGTAACAAAGAGGATTGATGAGGGCAGAGCAGTAGATATGAAACATGTGGACTTCAGTAAGGCGTTCGACAAGGTTTTCCGTGGGAGACTGGTTAGCAAGGTTAGATAACATGGAATACAGGGAGAACTAGCCATTTGGATACAGAACTGGCTGAAAGGTAGAAGACAGAAGGTGGTGGTGGAGGGTTGTTTTTCAGACTGGAGGCCTGTGACCAGTGGAGTGCCACAAGGATCAGTGCTGGGTCCTCTACTTTTTGTCATTTACATAAATGATTTGGATGTGAGCATAAGAGGTACAGTTAGTAAGTTTGCAGATGACACCAAAATTGGAGGTGTAGTGGACAGCGAAGAGGGTTACCTCAGATTACAACAGGATCTTGATCAAATGGGCCAATGGGCTGAGAAGTGGCAGATGGAGTTTAATTCAGATAAATGTGAGGTGCTGCATTTTGGGAAAGCAAATCTTAGCAGGACTGATACACTTAATAGTAATGTCCTAGGGAGTGTTGCTGAACAAAGAGACCTCGGAGTGCGAGTTCATAGCTCCTTGAAAGTGGAGTCGCAGGTAGATAGGATAGTGAAGAAGGTGTTTGGTATGCTTTCCTTTATTGGTCAGAGTATTGAGTACAGGAGTTGGGAGGTCATGTTGCGGCTATACAGGACATTGGTTAGGCCACTGTTGGGATATTGCATGCAGTTCTGGTCTCCTTCCTATCGGAAAGATGTTTTGAAACTTGAAAGGGTTCAGAAAAGTTTTACAAGGATGTTACAAGGGTTGAAGGATTTGAGTTCAAGGGAGAGGTTAAATAATCTAGGGCTGTTTTCTCTGAAGCATCGGAGGCTGAGGGGTGACCTTATGGAGGTTTACAAAATCATGAGGAGAATGGATGGGATAAATCGGCAAAGTCATTTCCCTGGGGTCGGGGAGTCCAGAACTCGAGGACATAGGTTTGGGGTGAGAGGGAAAACATATAAAAGAGACCTAAGGGGCAACGGTTTCACATAGAAGGTGGTACGTGTATGGAATGAGCTGCCAGAGGAAGTGGTGGAGGCTGGTACAATTGCAACATTTAAGAGGCATTTGGATGGGTATATGAATAGGAAGGGTTTGGAGGGATATGGGTCAGGTGCTGGGACTAGATTGGGTTGGGATATCTGGTCAGCATCGACAAGTTGGACCGAAGGGTCTGTTTCTTTACTGTAGAACTCTCTGATTCTAAGTGAATCCCATACATCTTTCCGTAATTTGTTTACATGTTTGAACCTCTACCTCACGCTCACTTTTGGGAGGCCTGTAGTACAGCCCCAACATTATTACTGGACCCGTCCTGTTTCTGAGCTCTGCCCATATTGCCTCAGTGCTCGAGTCCTCCATAGTGCCCTCCTTCAGAACAGCGGTGATCTCCTCTCTGACCAGTAGTGCAACTCCTCCACCCCTTTTACCTCCCTCTCCATCCCACCTGAAGCACCGATATCCTGGGATATTTCATCGCCAATCATGCCCTTCCTTCAACCAAGTTTCAGTAACAGCAATAACAGCAGTTATCTTCCCCTTAGTCATACTGACTTCACATCTAGTTCCTTACAGGCCTCAGTCACTTCCTCCTTTCTGTCTACTCATCTCCTCATTTGCTTCCCATCCCTCTGTCACATTAGTTATAACCCTACCCAACAGAGTTCACAGAAGCACCCCCAAGGACATTGGTTCCACTCCAGCCCAGGTGTTAACCATCCAATTTGTAACAGTCCCCCGTCCCCCAGAACCGGTCCCAATGTCCCAAAACTCGATATCCCTCCTGCACCATCTTGCAAGCCACGCATTCATCCTGCCTATTCTTTCTGACTAACACCTCTGACCAATACGTGGCACCGGTGCCAATCCTGAGATTACTACCCTTGAGATCCTATTTTTAACTTGGTTCCTAACTCCCTAAACTCTGCTTTTTGGACCTCATCCATTTATTACCTGTATCATTGGTGCCTACATGCACCATGACAGCTGGCTGTTCACCTTCAGAATGTCCTCCAGCTGAACTGAGATATCCCTGATTTTCGTTTTTGACCACAGAAATGCCTAGCTACTCCCCTTACAATTGAATCCACTATGACTCTAGCCCTTCCACTCTTATTCCCGTCCTTTTGAACAGCAGAGCCTGCCACGGTGCCATGAACCTGGCTACTGTTGCCTTCCCGTGGTGAGCCATCCCCCTTCACCGTATCCAAAATGCTAAACCTGTTTTGGAGGGAGATAACCACTGCCTTCCTGCTCTGTCTCTGCCTTTTGGTCACCCATTCCCTTTCTCCCTCAGCAATCCTCATCTGTGGTATGGCCATTTCACTAAATGTGCTATCCATAACCCATCAACACTGTGGATCCATCATTCGTTCTATGAAGACCTCACAGCTAACACTTCAGATGCCACCGTCATTACATTCCTGAATATGTTCTGTCCCACCAGCAGGACAGACCCAGCAGAGGTAACGGCACGGTGGGATACAGTTGGGAGGGAGTTGCCCTGGGAGTCCTTAACATTGACTCCGGCCCCCTTGAAGTTTCATGGCTTCAGGTTAATCATGGGCAAGGAAACTCTTACTGGTTACCATGTACCGTCCTCCATCAGCTGATGCATCAGTACTCCACCATGTTGAACAACACTCGGAGGAAGCATTGAGGGTGGAAAAGGTGCAAAATGTACTCTCGATGGGCGTTTCAATCACCACCACCAAGAGTGGCTCAGCAACAGCACTACTGATCGAGCTGGTCAGGTTGCAAAGGGTATAACTGCTAGAGTGGGTCTGCAGCAGGTGGTGAGGAAAGCAACAAGAGGAAAAAACATACTTGACCTCATCCTTAATAATCTGCCAGCTGTAGAACATCTGTCCATAATAGTATCGGTAAAAAATGAGCACCGCACAGTCCTTGTGAAGAAAAATTCCCACCTTCACATTGAGAATACCTTCCATCATGTTTTCTGGCTCTATCACAGTGCTAAATGGGACAGACTTTAAACCAATCTAGCAACTCAAGACTGGGCATCCATGAGGCACTGTGGGCCATCAACAGCAGCAGAATTGTACTCCAGCACAGTCTGTAACCTCATAGCTTGGCATATCCCCCACTCAACCATTACCATCAAGCCAGGCAAACAACCCGGGTTCAATGGAGACGATAGGAGGGCATGCCAGGAGCAGCACCAGCATCAACCTGGTGAAGCTACCAAACAGAACTACTTGCATGCAAGATGGTATAAACAGCAAATGATAGACAGAGCTAAGTGATCTCACAAACAACAGATCAGATCTAAGCTCTGCAGTCCTTCCACATCCAGTCGTAAATGGTGGTGGACAATTAAACAGCTCACTGGAAGAGGCAGCTCCTGAAATATCCCCATCCTCAAAGATGGAAGAGCCCGAGATGGATCTTCTACTCGCCATATCTGACTGATAGTTATTGCGAATGTTTCAGCCTTATCTTTTGCACTGGTGTGCTGGGCTCCTCCAGTGGTCCCCAGCATCACAGATACCAGATACCAGATTCCAGCCAATTCAATTTGCTCCATGCAAAATCAAGAAACTGCTGGAGGCACTGGATTCTGCAAAGGCAATGGGCCCTGATAACATTCTGGCAATATTACTGAAGGCGTGTGCTCCAGACCTTGCTGCTCCTCTAGCCAAGCTCTTCCAGTACAGTTACTGTGGATGTGGAAAATTGCCTCAGTATGTCCTGGCACAAAAAGCAGGACCATTCCAACCTGGCCAATTACTGCCCAATCAGTCTCCATCATCACTAAAGTGATAGAAAGTGTCATTAACAGTGCTATTAAGCAGCACTTGCTCAGTGACACCCAGTTTGGTTTTGCCAGAGTCACCCAGCTCCTGACCTCATTGCAGCCTTGGGTCAAACATGGACAAAAGAGCTGAATTCCAGAGGAGAGGGGAGAGTGACAGCCCTTGACATCAGGCTGCATTCGACTGAGTGTGGTATTAAGGAGCCCTGGCAAAACTGGAATCAATGGGTATCAGGGGGAAAACACTAGTGGTTAGAGTGATACCTGGCACAAAGAAAGATGGTTGTGGTTGTGGAGAGTCAGTCATCTCAGCTCCAGGACATCACTACAGGAGTTCCTCAGGGTACTGTCCTAGGCCCAACCATCTTCAGCTGCTTCATCAATGACCATCCCTCTGTCATAAGGTCAGAAGTAGAGATGTTCATCGATGATTTCATAGTGTTCAGCACCATTCACGATTCCTCAGATACTGGAGCAATCCAAGTTCAAATACAACAAGGTCTGGACAATATCCAGGCTTGGGCCGACAAGTGGCAAGTAAAATTAGGACCACTCAAATACCAGACAATGACCGTCACCAATCAGAGACTACCGCCCCTTAGCATTCAACGGTATTGCCGTCACTGAATCCCCCACTGTCAACATCCTTGGGGTTACTATTACCAGAAAGTCAAACGGACTCACCACATAAATACAGTGATTACAGGAACAGGTCAGAGACTAGGGAGACTGTGGCAAGTAACTCACCTCCTGACACCCCAAAGTCTGTCTACAAAGCACAAGTGGTTAGGCCATTTTTGGAAATTGCGTGCAGTTCTGGTGTCCTTCCTACTGGAAGGATGTTGTGAAATTTGAAAAGGTTCAGAAAAGATTTACAAGGATGTTGCCAGAGTTGGAGGATTTGAGCAATAGGGAGAGACTGAACAGGCTGGGGCTGTTTTCTCTGGAGCGTCGGAGGCTGAGGGGTGACCTTATAGAGGTTGAAAAAACATGAGGGGTATGGACAGGATAAATAGACAAAGTCTCTTCCCTGGGGTGGAGGAGTCCAGAACTTGAGGCATAGGTTTAGGGTGAGAGGGGAAAGATTGAAAGGAATGGAAGGATCAACTTCTTCATGCAAAGGTAATAGCTGCCAGAGGAAGTGGTGGAGGCTGGAACAATTGCAGCATTTAAAAGGCACCTGGATGGGTATATGAATAGGAAGGATTTAGAAGGATATGGGTCAAGTGCTAGCAAATGGGACTAGATTAGGTGAGGATATCTGGTCGGCATGGATGAGTTGGACTGAAGGGTCTGTTTCCGTGCTGTACATCTCGATGATTCTAAGTCAGGAGTGTGATGAAATACTCCCCACTTGCCTGGATAGGTGCAGCCCCAACAACACTGAAGAAACTTGACACCATCCAGAACAAAGCAACACGCTTGATTGGCACCATATCTACACACGTCAATCCCTCCATGACCAGAACTCAGGAGCAGCAGTGTGCACTCTCTAAAGAATACACTGCACCAAAGTTCCTCAGACTGCACCTTCCAAACCCACAACCACTTCCATCTAGAAAGACAAGGGCAACTGGTACTTGGGAACACCATTACCTGCAAGTTCCCATTTAAATCACTCACCAACGTGACTGAGAAATGTACCACCATTTCTTCATAGTCATTGGATCAAAATCCTTGAATTTTCTCTCTGTCGGCATTATGGGTTAACCCACATGCAAGTGCAATGCAGCAGCTCAAGAAGGCAGCTCAAGGGCAACATGGGATGGGCGATCAATGCTGGCCAGCCACAAACAATTGAAAAAAAACACTTTCAGCATGTGAAGGGGTCAGGGACACCAGCCATGTCACTCAGCTCCAACAGTAAGCAAGAGCAGCATAACACGGAGCTGAGAAACCCTGCCGCTTTTTACACTTAACCTTAATTTAATGCAACTATAATATCAAATAAGAGATAATTTGAAAATGAAAAAAAAATTACCAATCATAAAAAAGAAATGCAAAACCCTGCCCTTATCAAGGCCCACTGAGCCCTTTTTGTTTTGATTAGAGGAGGAGGAGGAGGATATTTGTGGTGTCTCAGGTTCAACCACTGTCCAAATATATCAGTTCACTCACATCCCCAGAGAAACTGGACTACTTGTACTCAGCTCCACATTCTCCCCGCTCCCACTCAGCTCCTCACTCTACCCGCCCACTCTCGGCTCCTCACTCTCCCCCCTCCCACTCAGCTCCTCACTCTCCGCACTCCCAAGTAGCTCCTCACTGTCCCACTCCCGCTCAACTCTTCACTCTCCCCGCTCCCACTCAGCTCCACATTCTCTCCACTCCCGCTCAGTTCCTCACTGTCTCACTCCTGCTCAACTCTTCACTCTCTCCGATCCCAATCAGCTCCTCACTCTCCCCGCTCCCACTCACCTCCTTCCTCTCCCCGCCCACTCTCAGTTCCTCACTCTACCCACTCCCTCTCAGCTCCTCACTCTCCCCGCCCACTCCAGCTCCTCACTCTCCCCACTCCCAGTCAGCTCCTCACTCTCCGACTCCCAGTCAGCTTCTCACTCTCCTCACCCATTCTCAGCTCCTGACTCTCCCCGCTCTCAGTCAGCTCCTCACTCTCCAACTTCCAGTCAGCTTCTCATTCTCTCCTCTCCCACTCAGCTCCTCAATCTCCCCGCCCACACTCAGCACCTCACTCTCCCCGCTCTCACTCAGCTCCTCACTCTCCCCACTCCCACGCTGCTCCTCACTCTCCCTGATCCCACTCACCTCCTTTCTCACCCCGCTCACTCAGCTCCTCACTCTCCCACTCTGCTCCTCACTCTCCCACTCTGCTCCTCACTCTCCACGCTCCCACTCACCCCCTTCCTCTCCCTGCTCCCTCTTAGCTCCTCACTCTCCCCGACCACTCTCAGCTCCTCACTCTCCCTGCTCCCACTCAGCTCCTCACTCTCCCCGCCCACTGTCAGCTCATCACTCTCCCCGCCCACTGTCAGCTCATCACTCTCCCCGCTCCCACGCTGCTCCTCACTCTCCCCGCTCCCACTTAGCTCCTCACTTTCCCCACTCCCACTCAGCTCCTCACTCTCCCCGCTTCCGCTCAGCTCCTCACTCTCCCCACTCCCGCTCAGCTCCTCACTCTCCCCACTCCCACACAGCTCCTCACTCTCCCCGCTCCCACTCATCTCCTCACTCTCTCACTCAGCTCCTCCATCTCCCCACTCCCTCTCACCTCCTTCCTCGCCCCGCTGCCACTCAGCTCTTGACTCTCCCCGACCACTCTCAGCTCCTCACTTTCCCCGTTCCCACTCAGCTCCTCACTCTCCCACTCAGCTCCTTACTCTCCCTGCTTCCAGTCACCTCCTCACTCTCCTCAGCCACTCTCGGCTCCTCACTCACTCCTCTCCCACTCAGCTCCTTAATCTCACCGCTCCCTATCAGCTGCACACTCTTCCCGCTCCCACTTAACTCCTCACCCTCCCCGCTCCCTCTCAGCTCCTGACCCTCCCCGCTCCCTCTCAGCTCCTCACTCTCCCCGATCCCGCTCAGCTCCTCAATCTCCCCATTCCCACGTAACTCTTCATTCTCCCCGCCCACTCTCCGCTCCTCACTCCCTCTCAGCTCCTCACTCTCCCCAGTCCCTCTCAGCTCCTCACTCTCCCCACTCCCACTCACCTCCTTCCTTGCCCCGCTCCACTCTGCGTCTCAGCTCCTCACTCTCCCCGCTCCCACTCAGCTCCTCACTCTCCCCACTCCCACACAGCTCCTCACTCTCCCCGCTCCCACACAGCTCCTCACTCTCCCCACTCCCACTCAGCTCCTCACTCTCCCCACTCCCACACAGCTCTTCACTCTCCCTGCTCCCACACAGCTCTTCACTCTCCCCGCTCCCACACAGCTCCTCACTCTCCCCGCTCCCACAGAGCTCCTCACTCTCCCCACTCCCACACAGCTCCTCACTCTCCCCACTCCCACACAGCTCCTCACTCTCCCCGCTCCCACAGAGCTCCTCACTCTCCCCGCTCCCACAGAGCTCCTCACTCTCCCCGCTCCCACACAGCTCCTCACTCTCCCCACTCCCACACAGCTCCTCACTCTCCCCGCTCCCACAGAGCTCCTCACTCTCCCCGCTCCCACACAGCTCCTCACTCTCCCCACGCCCACAGAGCTCCTCACTCTCCCCACGCCCACACAGCCCCTCACTCGCCTCGCTGCGACTCAGCTCCTCACTCTCCTCAGTCCCACGTAACTCTTCACTCTCCCCGCTCCCTCTCAGCTCCACGCTCTTCCCGTTCCCACTTAGCTCCTCACTCTCCCACTCCCTCTCGGTTTCTCACTCTCCCCGCTCCCACTCAGCTCCTCACTCTCCCACTTAGCTCCTCACCCTCCCCGCTCCCTCTCAGCTCATCACTCCCCCCACTCCCATGCTGTTCCTCACTCTCCCCGCTCCCTCTCAGCTCCTCACTCTCCCCGCTCCCTCTCAGCTCCACAATCTTCCCGCTCCCACTTAGCTCCTCACTTTCCCCGCTCCCACTCTGCTCCTCACTCTCCCACTCAGCTCCTTACTCTTCCTGCCCAATCTCAGCTCCTCAATCTCCCCGCTCCCATGCTGCTCCTCACTCTCCCCACTCCCACATAACTCTTCACTCTCCCCGCTCCCTCTCAGCTCCACACTCTTCCCGCTCCCACTTAGCGCCTCACTCTCCGACTCCCACTCAGCTCCTCACTCTCCTCACTCCCACTCATCTCCTCACTCTCTCACTCAGCTCCTCCATCTCCCCACTCCCTCTCACCTCCTTCCTCGCCCCGCTGCCACTCAGCTCTTGACTCTCCCCGACCACTCTCAGCTCCTCACTCTCCCCGCTCCCACTCAGCTCCTTACTCTCCCTGCTTCCAGTCACCTCCTCACTCTCCCCAGCCACTCTCGGCTCCTCACTCACTCCTCTCCCACTCAGCTCCTCAATCTCCCCGCTCCCTATCAGCTGCACACTCTTCCCGCTCCCACTTAGCTCCTCACTCTCCCCGATCCCGCTCAGCTCCTCACTCTCCCCATTCCCACGTAACTCTTCATTCTCCCCGCCCACTCTCCGCTCCTCACTCCCTCTCAGCTCCTCACTCTCCCCAGTCCCTCTCAGCTCCTCACTCTCCCCACTCCCACTCACCTCCTTCCTTGCCCCGCTCCACTCTGCGTCTCAGCTTCTCACTCTCCCCGCTCCCACTCTCAGCTCCTCACTCTCTCACTCAGCTCCTCACTCTCCCCGCCCACTCTTACACCTCACTGTTCCCGCTCCGACTCAGCTCCTCACCCTTCCCGCTCCCACTTAACTCCTCATTCTCCCCGCTCCCAATCACCTCCTTCCTCTCCCTGCTCCCAGTCAGCTCCTTACTCTCCTCACCCGCTCTCAGCTCCTCCATCTCCCCACTCCCTCTCAGCTCCTCACTCTCCCCGCTCCTTCTCACCTCTTTCCTCTCATCGCTCCCACTCACCTCCTTCCTCTTCCTGCTGCCACTCAGCTCCACATTCTCCCCGCTCCCACACAGCTCCTCACTCTCCCCACTCCCACACAGCTCCTCACTCTCCCCGCTCCCACAGAGCTCCTCACTCTCCCCGCTCCCACACAGCTCCTCACTCTCCCCGCTCCCACACAGCTCCTCACTCTCCCCGCTCCCACACAGCTCCTCACTCTCCCCGGTCCCACACAGCTCCTCACTCTCCCCGCTCGCACAGAGCTCCTCACTCTCCCCGGTCCCACACAGCTCCTCACTCTCCCCGCTCCCACACAGCTCCTCACTCTCCCCGCTCCCACACAGCTCCTCACTCTCCCCGCTCCCACACAGCTCCTCACTCTCCCCGCTCCCACACAGCTCCTCACTCTCCCCGCGCCCACACAGCTCCTCACTCTCCCCGCTCCCACACAGCTCCTCACTCTCCCCGCTCCCACAGAGCTCCTCACTCTCCCCGCTCCCACACAGCTCCTCACTCTCCCCGCTCCCACAGAGCTCCTCACTCTCCCCGCTCCCACACAGCTCCTCACTCTCCCCGCTCCCACACAGCTCTTCACTCTCCCTGCTCCCACAGAGCTCCTCACTCTCCCTGCTCCCACAGAGCTCCTCACTCTCCCCGCTCCCACAGAGCTCCTCACTCTCCCCGCTCCCACACAGCTCTTCACTCTCCCTGCTCCCACACAGCTCCTCACTCTCCCCGCTCCCACAGAGCTCCTCACTCTCCCCGCTCCCACACAGCTCCTCACTCTCCCCGCTCCCACACAGGTCCTCACTCTCCCCGCTCCCACACAGCTCCTCACTCTCCCCGCTCCCACACAGCTCCTCACTCTCCCCACTCCCACACAGCTCCTCACTCTCCCCGCTCGCACAGAGCTCCTCACTCTCCCCGGTCCCACACAGCTCCTCACTCTCCCCGCTCCCACACAGCTCCTCACTCTCCCCGCTCGCACAGAGCTCCTCACTCTCCCCGCTCCCACACAGCTCCTCACTCTCCCCGCTCCCACACAGCTCTTCACTCTCCCCGCTCCCACACAGCTCCTCACTCTCCCCGTTCCCACAGAGCTCCTCACTCTCCCCACGCCCACACAGCCCCTCACTCTCCCTGCTCCCACGCTGCTGCTCACTCTCCTCACTCCCACGTAACTCTTCACTCTCCCCGCGCCCTCTCAGCTCCACGCTCTTCCCGTTCCCACTTAGCTCCTCACTCTTCCACTCCCTCTCGGTTTCTCACTCTCCCCGCTTCCAATCAGCTCCACACTCTCCCTGCTCCCTCTCAGCACCTCACTCTCCCCGCTCCCACTCAGCTCCTTACTCTCCCTGCTTCCAGTCACCTCCTCACTCTCCCCAGCCACTCTCGGCTCCTCACTCACTCCTCTCCCACTCAGCTCCTCAATCTCCCCGCTCCCTATCAGCTGCACACTCTTCCCGCTCCCACTTAGCTCCTCACCCTCCCCGCTCCCTCTCAGCTCCTCACCCTCCCCGCTCCCTCTCAGCTCCTCACTCTCCCCGATCCCGCTCAGCTCCTCACTCTCCCCATTCCCACATAACTCTTCATTCTCCCCGCCCACTCTCCGCTCCTCACTCCCTCTAAGCCCCTCACTCTCCCCGTTCCCTCTCAGCTCCTCACTCTCCCCACTCCCACTCACCTCCTTCCTCGCCCCGCTCCACTCTGCGACTCAGCTTCTCACACTCCCCGCTCCCACTCTCAGCTTCTCACTCTCCCCGCTCCCACTCAGCTTCTCACACTCCCCACCGAATCTCAGCTCCTCACTCTCCCCGCTCCCACTCAGCTCCTCACACTCCCCGCTCCCACTCAGCTCCTCACACTCCCCGCTCCCACTCTCAGCTCCTCACACTCCCCGCTCTCACTCTCAGCTCCTCACACTCCCCGCTCCCACTCTCAGCTCCTCACTCTCCCCGCTCCCTCTTAGCTCCACACTCTCCCCGCCCACTCTCACACCTCACTCTCCCCGCTCCAACTCAGCTCCTCACTCCCCCCTCTCCCACTCAGCTCCTCACACTCCCCTCACGGCACTCAGCTCCTCACTCTCCCCGCTCCCACTCAGCTCCTCACACTCCCCGCTTCCACTCTCAGCTCCTCACTCTCTCACTCAGCTCCTCACTCTCCCCGCTCCCTCTCAGCTCCACACTCTCCCCGCCCACTCTCACACCTCACTCTCCCAACTCCCACACTCAGCTCCTCACTCTCCCCACTCCCATGAAGCTCCTCACTCTCCCCGCTCCCCCTCAGCTCCTCACTCTCCGCACTCAGACTCATCTCGTTATTCTGCCCGCTCCCACTTAGCTCCTCACTCTCTCACTCAGCTCCACACTCCCCGCCCACTCTCACACCTCACTCTCCCAACTCCCACACTCAGCTCCTCACTCTCCCCACTCCCATGAAGCTCCTCACTCTCCCCACTCCCACACTCAGCTCCTCACTCTCCCCACTCCCATGAAGCTCCTCACTCTCCCCACTCCCACTCAGCTCCTCACTCTCTCACTCAGCTCCACACTCCCCACCTACTCTCACTCCTCACTCTTCGCGCTCCCACTCACCTCCTTCCTCTCCCTGCTACCAGTCAGCTCCTCACTCTCCCTGTCTGCTCTTAGCTCCTCACTCTCCCCGCTCCGAATCAGCTCCTCACTCTCCTCGCTCCCACGCTGCTGCTCACTCTCCCCACTCCCACATAACTCTTCACTCTCCCCGCTCCCTTCCAGCTCCACAATCTTCCCGCTCCCACTCAGCTCCTCACTCTCCCCACTCCCACTCAGCACCTCTCTCTCCCCACTCCCTCTCAGCTCCTCACTCTCCCCGCTCCCCTCAGCTCCTCACTCTCCCCACTCCCACTCAGCACCTCTCTCTCCCCACTCCCTCTCAGCTCCTCACTCTCCCCGCTTCCTCTCAGGTCCTCACTCTCTGCACTCCCACTCTCCCCGCCCACTCTCACTTCTCACTCTTCCTACTCCCACACAGCTCCTCGCTCTCCCCACTCCCTCTCAGCTCCTCACTCTCCCCACTCCCACTCTGCTCCTCAATCTCCCCGCTGACACGCTGCTCCTTACTCTCTCCACTCCCACATAATTCTTCACTCTCCCCGCTCCCACAGAGCTCCTCACTCTCCCCGCTCCCACACAGCTCCTCACTCTCCCCGCTCCCACACAGCTCCTCACTCTCCCCGCTCCCACACAGCTCCTCACTCTCCCCGCTCCCACACAGCTCCTCACTCTCCCCGCTCCCACACAGCTCCTCACTCTCCCCGCTCCCACACAGCTCCTCACTCTCCCCGCGCCCACACAGCTCCTCACTCTCCCCGCTCCCACACAGCTCCTCACTCTCCCCGCTCCCACAGAGCTCCTCACTCTCCCCGCTCCCACACAGCTCCTCACTCTCCCCGCTCCCACAGAGCTCCTCACTCTCCCCGCTCCCACACAGCTCCTCACTCTCCCCGCTCCCACACAGCTCTTCACTCTCCCTGCTCCCACAGAGCTCCTCACTCTCCCTGCTCCCACAGAGCTCCTCACTCTCCCCGCTCCCACAGAGCTCCTCACTCTCCCCGCTCCCACACAGCTCTTCACTCTCCCTGCTCCCACACAGCTCCTCACTCTCCCCGCTCCCACAGAGCTCCTCACTCTCCCCACGCCCACACAGCCCCTCACTCTCCCTGCTCCCACGCTGCTGCTCACTCTCCTCACTCCCACGTAACTCTTCACTCTCCCCGCGCCCTCTCAGCTCCACGCTCTTCCCGTTCCCACTTAGCTCCTCACTCTTCCACTCCCTCTCGGTTTCTCACTCTCCCCGCTTCCAATCAGCTCCACACTCTCCCTGCTCCCTCTCAGCTCCTCACTCTCCCCGCTCCCACTCAGCTCCTTACTCTCCCTGCTTCCAGTCACCTCCTCACTCTCCCCAGCCACTCTCGGCTCCTCACTCACTCCTCTCCCACTCAGCTCCTCAATCTCCCCGCTCCCTATCAGCTGCACACTCTTCCCGCTCCCACTTAGCTCCTCACTCTCCCCGATCCCGCTCAGCTCCTCACTCTCCCCATTCCCACGTAACTCTTCATTCTCCCCGCCCACTCTCCGCTCCTCACTCCCTCTCAGCTCCTCACTCTCCCCAGTCCCTCTCAGCTCCTCACTCTCCCCACTCCCACTCACCTCCTTCCTTGCCCCGCTCCACTCTGCGTCTCAGCTTCTCACTCTCCCCGCTCCCACTCTCAGCTCCTCACTCTCTCACTCAGCTCCTCACTCTCCCCGCCCACTCTTACACCTCACTGTTCCCGCTCCGACTCAGCTCCTCACCCTTCCCGCTCCCACTTAACTCCTCATTCTCCCCGCTCCCAATCACCTCCTTCCTCTCCCTGCTCCCAGTCAGCTCCTTACTCTCCTCACCCGCTCTCAGCTCCTCCATCTCCCCACTCCCTCTCAGCTCCTCACTCTCCCCGCTCCTTCTCACCTCTTTCCTCTCATCGCTCCCACTCACCTCCTTCCTCTTCCTGCTGCCACTCAGCTCCACATTCTCCCCGCTCCCACACAGCTCCTCACTCTCCCCACTCCCACACAGCTCCTCACTCTCCCCGCTCCCACAGAGCTCCTCACTCTCCCCGCTCCCACACAGCTCCTCACTCTCCCCGCTCCCACACAGCTCCTCACTCTCCCCGCTCCCACACAGCTCCTCACTCTCCCCGCTCCCACACAGCTCCTCACTCTCCCCGCTCCCACACAGCTCCTCACTCTCCCCGCTCCCACACAGCTCCTCACTCTCCCCGCTCGCACAGAGCTCCTCACTCTCCCCGGTCCCACACAGCTCCTCACTCTCCCCGCTCCCACACAGCTCCTCACTCTCCCCGCTCCCACACAGCTCCTCACTCTCCCCGCTCCCACACAGCTCCTCACTCTCCCCGCTCCCACACAGCTCCTCACTCTCCCCGCGCCCACACAGCTCCTCACTCTCCCCGCTCCCACACAGCTCCTCACTCTCCCCGCTCCCACAGAGCTCCTCACTCTCCCCGCTCCCACACAGCTCCTCACTCTCCCCGCTCCCACAGAGCTCCTCACTCTCCCCGCTCCCACACAGCTCCTCACTCTCCCCGCTCCCACACAGCTCTTCACTCTCCCTGCTCCCACAGAGCTCCTCACTCTCCCTGCTCCCACAGAGCTCCTCACTCTCCCCGCTCCCACAGAGCTCCTCACTCTCCCCGCTCCCACACAGCTCTTCACTCTCCCTGCTCCCACACAGCTCCTCACTCTCCCCGCTCCCACAGAGCTCCTCACTCTCCCCGCTCCCACACAGCTCCTCACTCTCCCCGCTCCCACACAGGTCCTCACTCTCCCCGCTCCCACACAGCTCCTCACTCTCCCTGCTCCCACACAGCTCCTCACTCTCCCCGCTCCCACACAGCTCCTCACTCTCCCCGCTCCCACACAGCTCCTCACTCTCCCCACTCCCACACAGCTCCTCACTCTCCCCGCTCGCACAGAGCTCCTCACTCTCCCCGGTCCCACACAGCTCCTCACTCTCCCCGCTCCCACACAGCTCCTCACTCTCCCCGCTCGCACAGAGCTCCTCACTCTCCCCGCTCCCACACAGCTCCTCACTCTCCCCGCTCCCACACAGCTCTTCACTCTCCCCGCTCCCACACAGCTCCTCACTCTCCCCGCTCCCACAGAGCTCCTCACTCTCCCCACGCCCACACAGCCCCTCACTCTCCCTGCTCCCACGCTGCTGCTCACTCTCCTCACTCCCACGTAACTCTTCACTCTCCCCGCGCCCTCTCAGCTCCACGCTCTTCCCGTTCCCACTTAGCTCCTCACTCTTCCACTCCCTCTCGGTTTCTCACTCTCCCCGCTTCCAATCAGCTCCACACTCTCCCTGCTCCCTCTCAGCACCTCACTCTCCCCGCTCCCACTCAGCTCCTTACTCTCCCTGCTTCCAGTCACCTCCTCACTCTCCCCAGCCACTCTCGGCTCCTCACTCACTCCTCTCCCACTCAGCTCCTCAATCTCCCCGCTCCCTATCAGCTGCACACTCTTCCCGCTCCCACTTAGCTCCTCACCCTCCCCGCTCCCTCTCAGCTCCTCACCCTCCCCGCTCCCTCTCAGCTCCTCACTCTCCCCGATCCCGCTCAGCTCCTCACTCTCCCCATTCCCACATAACTCTTCATTCTCCCCGCCCACTCTCCGCTCCTCACTCCCTCTAAGCCCCTCACTCTCCCCGTTCCCTCTCAGCTCCTCACTCTCCCCACTCCCACTCACCTCCTTCCTCGCCCCGCTCCACTCTGCGACTCAGCTTCTCACACTCCCCGCTCCCACTCTCAGCTTCTCACTCTCCCCGCTCCCACTCAGCTTCTCACACTCCCCACCGAATCTCAGCTCCTCACTCTCCCCGCTCCCACTCAGCTCCTCACACTCCCCGCTCCCACTCAGCTCCTCACACTCCCCGCTCCCACTCTCAGCTCCTCACACTCCCCGCTCTCACTCTCAGCTCCTCACACTCCCCGCTCCCACTCTCAGCTCCTCACTCTCCCCGCTCCCTCTTAGCTCCACACTCTCCCCGCCCACTCTCACACCTCACTCTCCCCGCTCCAACTCAGCTCCTCACTCCCCCCTCTCCCACTCAGCTCCTCACACTCCCCTCACGGCACTCAGCTCCTCACTCTCCCCGCTCCCACTCAGCTCCTCACACTCCCCGCTTCCACTCTCAGCTCCTCACTCTCTCACTCAGCTCCTCACTCTCCCCGCTCCCTCTCAGCTCCACACTCTCCCCGCCCACTCTCACACCTCACTCTCCCAACTCCCACACTCAGCTCCTCACTCTCCCCACTCCCATGAAGCTCCTCACTCTCCCCGCTCCCCCTCAGCTCCTCACTCTCCGCACTCAGACTCATCTCGTTATTCTGCCCGCTCCCACTTAGCTCCTCACTCTCTCACTCAGCTCCACACTCCCCGCCCACTCTCACACCTCACTCTCCCAACTCCCACACTCAGCTCCTCACTCTCCCCACTCCCATGAAGCTCCTCACTCTCCCCACTCCCACACTCAGCTCCTCACTCTCCCCACTCCCATGAAGCTCCTCACTCTCCCCACTCCCACTCAGCTCCTCACTCTCTCACTCAGCTCCACACTCCCCACCTACTCTCACTCCTCACTCTTCGCGCTCCCACTCACCTCCTTCCTCTCCCTGCTACCAGTCAGCTCCTCACTCTCCCTGTCTGCTCTTAGCTCCTCACTCTCCCCGCTCCGAATCAGCTCCTCACTCTCCTCGCTCCCACGCTGCTGCTCACTCTCCCCACTCCCACATAACTCTTCACTCTCCCCGCTCCCTTCCAGCTCCACAATCTTCCCGCTCCCACTCAGCTCCTCTCTCTCCCCACTCCCTCTCAGCTCCTCACTCTCCCCGCTCCCCTCAGCTCCTCACTCTCCCCACTCCCACTCAGCACCTCTCTCTCCCCACTCCCTCTCAGCTCCTCACTCTCCCCGCTTCCTCTCAGGTCCTCACTCTCTGCACTCCCACTCTCCCCGCCCACTCTCACTTCTCACTCTTCCTACTCCCACACAGCTCCTCGCTCTCCCCACTCCCTCTCAGCTCCTCACTCTCCCCACTCCCACTCTGCTCCTCAATCTCCCCGCTGACACGCTGCTCCTTACTCTCTCCACTCCCACATAATTCTTCACTCTCCCCGCTCCCACAGAGCTCCTCACTCTCCCCGCTCCCACACAGCTCCTCACTCTCCCCGCTCCCACACAGCTCCTCACTCTCCCCGCTCCCACACAGCTCCTCACTCTCCCCGCTCCCACACAGCTCCTCACTCTCCCCGCTCCCACACAGCTCCTCACTCTCCCCGCTCCCACACAGCTCCTCACTCTCCCCGCGCCCACACAGCTCCTCACTCTCCCCGCTCCCACACAGCTCCTCACTCTCCCCGCTCCCACAGAGCTCCTCACTCTCCCCGCTCCCACACAGCTCCTCACTCTCCCCGCTCCCACAGAGCTCCTCACTCTCCCCGCTCCCACACAGCTCCTCACTCTCCCCGCTCCCACACAGCTCTTCACTCTCCCTGCTCCCACAGAGCTCCTCACTCTCCCTGCTCCCACAGAGCTCCTCACTCTCCCCGCTCCCACAGAGCTCCTCACTCTCCCCGCTCCCACACAGCTCTTCACTCTCCCTGCTCCCACACAGCTCCTCACTCTCCCCGCTCCCACAGAGCTCCTCACTCTCCCCACGCCCACACAGCCCCTCACTCTCCCTGCTCCCACGCTGCTGCTCACTCTCCTCACTCCCACGTAACTCTTCACTCTCCCCGCGCCCTCTCAGCTCCACGCTCTTCCCGTTCCCACTTAGCTCCTCACTCTTCCACTCCCTCTCGGTTTCTCACTCTCCCCGCTTCCAATCAGCTCCACACTCTCCCTGCTCCCTCTCAGCTCCTCACTCTCCCCGCTCCCACTCAGCTCCTTACTCTCCCTGCTTCCAGTCACCTCCTCACTCTCCCCAGCCACTCTCGGCTCCTCACTCACTCCTCTCCCACTCAGCTCCTCAATCTCCCCGCTCCCTATCAGCTGCACACTCTTCCCGCTCCCACTTAGCTCCTCACCCTCCCCGCTCCCTCTCAGCTCCTCACCCTCCCCGCTCCCTCTCAGCTCCTCACTCTCCCCGATCCCGCTCAGCTCCTCACTCTCCCCATTCCCACATAACTCTTCATTCTCCCCGCCCACTCTCCGCTCCTCACTCCCTCTAAGCCCCTCACTCTCCCCGTTCCCTCTCAGCTCCTCACTCTCCCCACTCCCACTCACCTCCTTCCTCGCCCCGCTCCACTCTGCGACTCAGCTTCTCACTCTCCCCGCTCCCACTCAGCTTCTCACACTCCCCACCGAATCTCAGCTCCTCACTCTCCCCGCTCCCACTCAGCTCCTCACACTCCCCGCTCCCACTCAGCTCCTCACACTCCCCGCTCCCACTCTCAGCTCCTCACACTCCCCGCTCTCACTCTCAGCTCCTCACACTCCCCGCTCCCACTCTCAGCTCCTCACTCTCCCCGCTCCCTCTTAGCTCCACACTCTCCCCGCCCACTCTCACACCTCACTCTCCCCGCTCCAACTCAGCTCCTCACTCCCCCCTCTCCCACTCAGCTCCTCACACTCCCCTCACGGCACTCAGCTCCTCACTCTCCCCGCTCCCACTCAGCTCCTCACACTCCCCGCTTCCACTCTCAGCTCCTCACTCTCTCACTCAGCTCCTCACTCTCCCCGCTCCCTCTCAGCTCCACACTCTCCCCGCCCACTCTCACACCTCACTCTCCCAACTCCCACACTCAGCTCCTCACTCTCCCCACTCCCATGAAGCTCCTCACTCTCCCCGCTCCCCCTCAGCTCCTCACTCTCCGCACTCAGACTCATCTCGTTATTCTGCCCGCTCCCACTTAGCTCCTCACTCTCTCACTCAGCTCCACACTCCCCGCCCACTCTCACACCTCACTCTCCCAACTCCCACACTCAGCTCCTCACTCTCCCCACTCCCATGAAGCTCCTCACTCTCCCCACTCCCACACTCAGCTCCTCACTCTCCCCACTCCCATGAAGCTCCTCACTCTCCCCACTCCCACTCAGCTCCTCACTCTCTCACTCAGCTCCACACTCCCCACCTACTCTCACTCCTCACTCTTCGCGCTCCCACTCACCTCCTTCCTCTCCCTGCTACCAGTCAGCTCCTCACTCTCCCTGTCTGCTCTTAGCTCCTCACTCTCCCCGCTCCGAATCAGCTCCTCACTCTCCTCGCTCCCACGCTGCTGCTCACTCTCCCCACTCCCACATAACTCTTCACTCTCCCCGCTCCCTTCCAGCTCCACAATCTTCCCGCTCCCACTCAGCTCCTCACTCTCCCCACTCCCACTCAGCACCTCTCTCTCCCCACTCCCTCTCAGCTCCTCACTCTCCCCGCTCCCCTCAGCTCCTCACTCTCCCCACTCCCACTCAGCACCTCTCTCTCCCCACTCCCTCTCAGCTCCTCACTCTCCCCGCTTCCTCTCAGGTCCTCACTCTCTGCACTCCCACTCTCCCCGCCCACTCTCACTTCTCACTCTTCCTACTCCCACACAGCTCCTCGCTCTCCCCACTCCCTCTCAGCTCCTCACTCTCCCCACTCCCACTCTGCTCCTCAATCTCCCCGCTGACACGCTGCTCCTTACTCTCTCCACTCCCACATAATTCTTCACTCTCCCCGCTCCCACTCAGCTCCTCCATCTCCCCGCTCCCATTCAGCTCCTCCATCTCCCCGCTCCCATTCAGCTCCTCACTCTCCCCGCTTCCACTCAGCTCCTCACTCTTCTCGCTCCCACTCATCTCCTCACTCTTCTCGATCCCTCTCAGCTCCTCACTCTACCCGCTCCAACTCAGCTTCACACTCCCCGCAAACTCTCACTCCTCACTCTTCCCGCACCCTCTCAGCTCCTCACTCTCCCCTCTCCCAGTCAGCTCCTCAGTCTCCGACTCCCAGTCAGCTTCTCACTCTCCCCGCCTACTTTCAGCATCTCACTCTCCCCGCCCACTCTCAGCTCCTCACTCTCCCCGCTCCGAATCATCTCCTCATTCTCCCCGCTCCCACGCTCAGCCCCTCACTCTCCCCGACCATGCTCAGCTCCTCACTCTCCCCGCCCACTCTCAGCTCCTCACTCTCCCCGCTCCTACCCAGCTCCTCACTCTCCCTGTCCACTCTCGGCTCCTTACTCTCCCCGGTCCCACTCTGCTCCTCACTCTCCCCACACCCGCTCAACTCCACACTCTCCCCGCTCCCTCTCAGCTCCTCACTCTCCCTGCTCCCACTCTGCTCCTCACTCTTCCCGCTTCCTCTCACCTCCTTCCTCTCCCCACTCCCACTCAGCTCCTCACTCTCCCTACTCCCGCTCAGCTCCTCACTCTCCGACTCCCGCTCAGCTCCACACTCTCCCCGCCCATTCTCAGCTCCTCAATCTCCCCGCTCCTACCCAGCTCCTCACTCTCCCCGTCCAGTCTCGGCTCCTTACTCTCCCCGGTCCCACTCAGCTCCTCACTCTCCCCGACCACTCTCACTCCTCACTCTTCCCACTCCCACTAAGCTCCTCACTCTCCCCGCTCCGAATCAGCTCCTCACTGTCCCTGCTCTGACTCAGCTCCTCATTCTTCCTGCTCCCACTTAGCTCCTCACTCTCCCCACTCCCACCCAGCTCCTCACTCTGCCATCAGCTCCTCACTCTCCCCGCACCCTCTCACCTCCTTCCTCTCCCTGCTCCCACCCAGCTCCTCACTCTGCCATCAGCTCCTCACTCTCCCCGCACCCTCTCACCTGCTTCCTCTCCCTGCTCCCACTCACCTCCTTCCTCTCCCTGCCCGCTCTTAGCTCCTCATTCTCCCCACTCCCACTCAGCTCCTCACTCTCCCCGCCCACTCTCGGCTCCTCACTCTCCATGCTCCGACTCAGCTCCTCACTTTCCCCGCTCCCACGCTGCTGCTAACTCTCCCACTCCCACGTAACTCTTCGCTCTCCCCGCTCCCTTCCAGCTCCACAATCTTCCCGCTCCCACTCAGCTCCTCGCTGAGAGGGTGTGTGGGTGAGTGTGACGGAGTATAATCCTGTGAGAGGGTGTATGGGTGAGTGTGATGGAGTATAAGCCTCTGAGAGGGTGGGTGGGTGAGTGTGACGGAGTATAATCCTGTGAGAGGGTGTATGGGTGAGTGTGATGGTGTATATGCCTGTAACAGGATATGTGGGTAAGTGTGATGGATTGTAGGCCTGTGAAAGAGTGTGTGTGATGGTGTATAAGCCTGTAAGAGGGTGTGTGGGTGAGTGTGACGGAATATAAGCCTGTGAGAGGGTGCGTGAGTGAGTGTGATTGTGTATACGCCTGTAACAGGGTATATGGCTGAGTGTGACAGAGTATAATCCTGTGAGCAGGTGTGTGGGTGAGTGTGTTATAGTCTAAGCCTGTGAGAGGGTGTGTGTATGAGTGTGATGGAATGTAAGCCTGTAAGTGGGTGTGCGTCTGAGTGTGAGGGAGTATAAGCCTGTGAGAGGGTGTGTGTGTGAATGTGATGCAATATAAGCCTGTGAGTGGGTGTGTGTGTGAGTGTGACAGAGTATACACCTGTGAGTGTGTGTGAGTTTGACGGAATATAAGCCTGTGAGTGGATGTGTGTGTGAGTGTGATGGGGTATAAGCCTGTGAGAGGTGTGTGGGTGAGAGTGACAGAGTATAATCCTGTGAGAGGGTGGGTGGGTGAGTGTGATGGTTTATAAGCCTGTGTGAGGGTATGTGGGTGAGTGTGACTGAGTATATGCCTGTGACAGGATGTGTGTGTGAGTGTGATGGAGTATACGCCTGTGAGAGGGTGTGTATGATAGTAATGGAGTATAACCCTGTGAGTGGGTCTGTGTGAGTGTGACGGAGTATATTCCTGTGAGAGGGTGTGTGGGTGAGTGTGATGGAATATAAGCCTGTGAGAGGGTGTGGTGTGGAGAGTGATGGAGTATAAGCTTGTGAGTATGTGTGGGGGAGAGTAATGGAATATCAGCCTGTGAGAGGGTGTGTGTGTGAGTGTGATGGAGTATAAGCCTGTGAGAGGGTGTGTGTGTGAGTGTGATGGAGTATAAGCCTGTAAGAGGGTGTGGGTGTGAGTGTGATGGAGTATAAGCCTGTGAGAGGGTGTGTGTGTGAGTGTGATGGAGTTTAAGCCTGTGAGAGGGTGTATGTGTGTGAGTGTGATGGAGTATAAGCCTGTGAGAGGGTGTATGTGTGTGAGTGTGATGGAGTTTAAGCCTGTGAGAGGGTGTGTGTGTGAGTGTGATGGAGTATAAGCCTGTAAGAGGGTGTGGGTGTGAGTGTGATGGAGTATAAGCCTGTGAGAGGGTGTGGGTGTGAGTGTGATGGAGTATAAGTCTGTGAGAGGGTGTGGGTGTGAGTGTGATGGAGTATAAGCCTGTGAGAGGGTGTGGGTGTGTGAGTGTGATGGAGTATAAGCCTGTGAGAGGGTGTGGGTGTGAGTGTAACGGAGTATAAGCCTGTGAGAGGGTGTATGTGTGTGAGTGTGATGGAGTATAAGCCTGTGAGAGGGTGTATGTGTGTGAGTGTGATGGAGTATAAGCCTGTGAGAGGGTGTGGGTGTGAGTGTAACGGAGTATAAGCCTGTGAGAGGGTGTGGGTGTGAGTGTGATGGAGTATAAGCCTGTGAGAGGGTGTGTGTGTGAGTGTGATGGAGTATAAGCCTGTGAGAGGGTGTGGGTGTGAGTGTAACGGAGTATAAGCCTGTGAGAGGGTGTGGGTGTGAGTGTGATGGAGTATAAGCCTGTGAGAGGGTGTGTGTGTGAGTGTGATGGAGTATAAGCCTGTGAGAGGGTGTATGTGTGTGAGTGTGATGGAGTATAAGCCTGTGAGAGGGTGTATGTGTGTGAGTGTGATGGAGTATAAGCCTGTGAGAGGGTGTATGTGTGTGAGTGTGATGGAGTATAAGCCTGTGAGAGGGTGTATGTGTGTGAGTGTGATGGAGTATAAGCCTGTGAGAGGGTGTATGTGTGTGAGTGTGATGGAGTATAAGCCTGTGAGAGGGTGGGTGGGTGAGTGTGATGGAGTATAAGCTGTGATGAGATTACTTACAGTGTGGAAACAGGCCCTTCGGCCCAACAAGTCCACACCGACCCACCGAAGTGCAGCCCACCCAGACCCGTTCTCCTACATTTACCCATTCACCTAACACTACGGGCAATTTAGTATGGCAAATTCACCTAACCTGCACATTTTTGGAATGTGGGAAGAAACCGGAGCACCCGAAGGAAACCCGAGCAGACACAGGGAGAATGTGCAAACTCCACACAGTCAGTTGCCTGAGGCGGGAATTGAACACACTTGCTTTATCTGATTTATATAAATGATTTACATTTCCCTCGAACATCGGAGGCTGAGGGGTGACTTTATAGAGGTTTACAAAATTATGAGGGGTATGGATAGGATAAATAGACAAAGTCTTTTCCCTGGGATTGGGGAGTCCAGAACTAGAGGGCATAGGTTTAGAGTGAGAGGGGAAAGATATGAAAGAGACCTAAGGGGCCATTTTTGCACACAGAGGGTGGTATGTGTATGGAATGAGCTGCCAGAGGATGTGGTGGAGGCTGGTACAATTGCAACGTTTAAGAGGCATTTGGATGGGTATATGAATAGGAAGGGTTTAGAGGGATATGGGCCGGGTGCTGGCAGGTGGGACTAGATTGGGTTGGGATATCTGGTCGGCATGGACGGGTTGGACCAAAAGGTCTATTTCCATGCTGTACACCTCTATGACTCTATTTAGAGTTGGATGTTGATGGCAAAATCTCTAAACTTACAGATAGGTCCCTCAGCTCAAGAGAATAGTGAATGTGAGGATGAGGCTGAGTGACTTCGGGGGAGATTGATAAGTTGGCCAAATGGATAGACACCTGGCAGATGAATTTCAATGTAGAGAAATGTGAGGACATTAACTTAGGTAGGAGAAACACAGAGACAGTACAGACTCAGTGGTACAACTTTGAGGGGAGGACAGGAGCAGAGAGACCTCAGGGTTCATGTACATCATTCTCTGAAAGTGGCCAGGCAAGTTGTAACAGTTATTGAGAAGACTTATATGATCCTTGGGGTTATAAATAGAGGCAGAGAGTAAAGAAGCAACAAAGTGATACGACACCTCTCCACATCATTGGTCAGATCACATTTGGAGTATTGTGTTCAGTTCTGGGAACTTTGTTTAAGGAAGGATATTAAAGCCCTGGAGAGAATTTAAAGGAGATTTCCTCGAATGAAGGCTGTTAGATACAATAGACAACAGACAATAGGTGCAGGAGTAGGCCATTCTGCCCTTCAAGCCAGCACCACCAGTCATTATGATCATGGCTGATCATCCTCAATCAGTATCCTGTTCCTGCCATATCCCATAACTCTTGATTCCACTATCCTTAAGAGTTCTATCCAACTATTTCTTGAAAGTATCCAGAGACTTGGCCTCCACTGCCTTCTGGGACAGAGCATTCCACACAGCCACCACTCTCTGGGTGAAGTAGTTTCTCCTCAACTCTGTTCTAAGTGGCCTACCCTTTATTTTTAAACTGTGTCCTCTGGTTCGAGACTCACCCAACAGCAGAAACATGCTTCCTGCCTCCAGAGTGTCCAATCCTTTAATAATCTTATACGTCTCAATCAGATCCCCTCTCAGCCTTCGAAACTCAAGGGTATACAAGCCCAGCCGCTCCAATCTTTCAGCGTAAGATAGTCCCGCCATTCCAGGAATTGACCTCATGAACCTACGCTGCACTCCCTCAATAGCCAGAATGTCTTTCCTCAAGTTTGGAGACCAAACTGCGCACAATATTCCAGGTGCGGTCTCACCAGGGCCCTGTATAGCTGCAGAAGGACTCTTTGCTTCTATACTCAATTCCTCTTGTTATGAAGGCCAGCACGCTATTAGCTTTCTTCACTACGTGCTGTACCTGCATGCTTGCTTTCATTGACTAATGTACAAGAACACCTAGATCTCGTTGTACTGCCCCTTTACCTAACTTGACTCCATTTAGGTAGGAATCTGCCTTCCTGTTCTTGCCACCAAAGTGGATAACCATACATTTATCCACATTAAACTGCATCTGCCATGCATCCATCCACTCACCTAGCCTGTCCAAGTCACCCTGTAATCTCCTGACATCCTCCTCACATTTCACCCTGCCACTCAGCTTTATGTCATCGGCAAATTTGCTAATGTTACTAGTAATACCATCATCTATATCATGAATGTATCTTGTAAAAAGCTGCGGTCCCAGCACTGATCCCTTCGTCACACCACTGGTCACCGCCTGCCATTCCGAAAGAGAGCCATTTATCACTACTCTTTGTTTCCTGTCAGCCAACCAATTTTCAATCCAAGTCAGTACTTTGCCCCTAATACCATGCGCCCTAACTTTGCTCACTGACCTCCTATGTGGGACTTTATCAAAGGTTTTCTGAAAGTCCAGGTACACTACATCCACTGGATCTCCCTTGTCCATCTTCAGAGTTACATCCTCAAAAAATTCCAGAAGATTAGTCAAGCATGATTTCCTCTTCATAAATCCATGCTGACTCTGACCTGTCCTGTTACTGCTATCCAGATGTGTTGTAATTTCATCCTTTATAATTGACTCCAGCATTTTTCCCACCACTGAGGTCAGACTAACTGGACTATAATTTTTCTCTCTCCCTCCTTTCTTAAAAAGTGGGACAACATTAGCCACCCTCCAATCCGCAGGAACTGATCCTGAATCTATAGAACATTGGAAAATGATCACCAACACATCCACGATCTCTAGAGCCACCTCCTTCAGTAGAGCATCAGGCCCCGGGGATTTATCAGCTTTCAGACCTAACAGTCTCTCCAACACCATTTCCCTTTAATTAAATATAAATTCCCTTCAGTTCAGGTCCTTCAGCCACTATTACATCTGGGAGATTGCTCGTGTCTTCCCCAGTGAAGACAGATCTAAAGTACCAATTCAACTCTTCTGCCATTTCTTTGTTCCCCGTAATAAATTCACCCATTTCTGTCTTCAAGGGCCCAATTTTAGTCTTAACCATTTTTTTTCCTTTCACATACCTAAAAAAGCCTTTACTACTCTACATTTTTGGCAAGTTTTACTTTCGTACCTTATTTTTCTTTGTGTATTTCCTTTTTAGTAATCCTCTGTTGTTCTTTAAAAGCTTCCCAGTCCTTTGTTTTCCCACTTATCTTATCTTTTTTGCTTTTGTCTTTATAAGGTCCTTAACTTCCCTCGTCAGCCACGGCCACCCCTGCCTCCCCTTCCTTTTTGGAATGAACTGATCCTGCATCTTCTGCATTATATCCAGAAATACCTGCCATTGTTGTTCCACTGCCATCCCTGCTAGGGTATTGCACCATTGAACTTTGGCCAGCTCCTCCTCATAGCTCCATAGTTCTCCTTATTCAACTGAAATATTGTCACTTCCAATTCTATCCTCTCCCTTTCAAACTACAGATTAAAGCTTATTGTATTGTGGTCACTACCTCCTAATGGCTCCTTTATTTCGAGGTCCCTGATCAAATCCGGTTTGTTGCACAATACCAGATCCAGAATTGCTTTCTCCCTGGTAGGCCCCAGCACAAACTGTTCTAAGAATCCATCTCGGAGGTACTCCACAAACTCCCTTTCTTGGGGTCCAAAACCATCCTGATTCTCCCAGTCTACCTGCATGTTGAAATCCCCCATAACAACTGTAGTAATATCTTTGCGACAGGCTGATTTCAGCTCCTTATTCAACTTACATCTGACATCCAGACTACTGTTTGGGGGCCTGTAGATAACTCCCATTAGGGTCTTTCTACCTTTAGAATTTCTCAGCTCTATTTATACTGACTCTACATCCCCTGATTCTAGGTCCCCCCCGCACAAGGGACTGAATATCATTCCTTACCAACAGGGCCACCCCACCCCCTCTGCCAATCAGTCTGTCCTTTCAATAGCACATGTAGCCTTGAATATTCATTTCCCAGGCCCTGTCCACTTGAAGCCACGTCTCAGTTATCCCCACAACATCGTAACTGCCAATTTCCAAATGAACCTCAAGCTCATCCACCTTATTTCTTTTGCTTCATGCATTCATATATAATATTTTTAATTTGTTACTCTCCTCACCCTTCCTATCAATCCCTATTTCACTTGACCTTACGGCATCATCCTTTTTTGAGTTTTCTGCTCCACTGATTCCATTGTCTTTCTTGACTTCTCTTGTTCTAACTTTCCCTTTAACTTCGTTCTCAAACTCCCAGTTTGTCCCCTCCCCCCCTCTATTTAGTTTAAATGCAACTGTGTTGCAGTAGCAAACCTGCCTGCCAGAATGCTGGTCCCCCACCTATTAAGGTCCAACCCGTCCTTCTTGTATAATTTATCCTTATCGCTGAACATACCCCAGTGATCCAAGAATTTAAATCCTTGCTTCCTGCACCAGTTCCACAGCCACACATTCAAGTCCATTATCTCCCTGTTCCTGGTCCTCTCCAGCCCGAGGAACTGGAAACAAACCGGAGATAACCACCCTGGACGTCCTGCTTTTCAGCCGCCTTCCGAGTCCTCCAAAGTCCCGCTGTAGAATGTCCCTCCTCTTCTTCCCGACGTCATTTGTGCCGACATGCACCACCATACAAAGAACGATGAGAGAAATTGGGCTTATTCCCCTTTGAGCAGAGAATATTAAGAGGTGGCCTTATTGAGGTGTTCAAAATTACAAACAATTTTGACAGGGTAAAGAGGATATTCTGTTTCCTCTAATTGGTATGTCAGTAACTAGGAGTCACAACTTCAAGATTGTCAGCAAGAGCTGGGAGGAGATGAGAAGAAACTTCTTTACTCAGAGAGTTGTTCGGATTTAGAATGTGCTGCCTGGGAGAGTGATGGAGGCGGATTTCAAAGGAGGTTTCAAGGATATATATTTTAAAGTGATTAAGTTGGAGGGCTACGGAGATAGGGCTGGCTGGATACTGATGCTCCTTCCCCACCTTGTTAATTGATGCTCCTTAATAACTGATCCTCCTTCCGCACCTTAATAACTGATGCTCCTTCCCCACCTTATTACCTGATTCTCTTTACCTGACTCCCTCTAGCCCTACATTGTTGCTTTCTCAGTTTCCTCTGCACTGTCATTTTCCTTTGACATGTCTTTGACACTGTTGTGTATTTTTGTACCTTCAGTTCAGTTTTGCCAACAGTCTTCAGTAATTGCAGCCATGTAGACTTGGTGAACAATCTCCACAATGGACTCGGGACATGTCTATACAATGTCCCTAGCCCCGACCAACTGTTTACTTCCTACGAATGTGGCAACTTACGCTTAGAGAAAGGCGAGGATTGTGACTGCGGCAAACCTGAGGTAAGGTGGAGGCTTTTATTTTCTGTGAATTAGAGGCTTTGTGTCAATGTAGAATTGGTTCAAGTTGTGACAGGAATCTGTTGGCTTAGTTCTGACCAGCTCATTTTTTCTTAACAAGCACTCGTCTTGTACAAAAAAAAACTGTTCATCTAATGAGTTTTCACGTAAATAGGGACTTTCTAAAATGTCCTGCAACAAATAAACTGCATTTGATGTCAAGCTAGTGATAGGAAATATAGCAGCAATTTGCTCAAGGAGATTCCTACATGGAGATGAAAAGGATTACACATTTACATACACTTATCCAACAGTATTCATTCTCCCCCACATTCCACAAGTGTTAATAATACTATTCAATTGTACTCAAATCCGTACACATGAGTAAAATATTTATAACTCACAGAATCATACAGTATAGCAGAGGCCTTACAGCCCATCAAGTCTGCGCTGACAAAAAAACTGCTTGAAATCTGGACTCTCCTACATTTAGCACTAGGTATATAACAGTGGAATGTTATGATATTCCAAATGCTTATTTAAATTCTTTTAATAGGTTATGAGCTTTGCTGCCTCAACTACCCTCCGAGACAGTGCATTCCAGACACCTCCACCCTCTGGGTGAAAAGGTTTTTCCTCTAAACCTCCTGCCTTTCACTTTAAAATTATGTCCCTTGTTATTCACCCACATAAATCCAATCAAATTATGACATGTTCACATAGGATATGGCGAGGTCAGAATTTATTGTGTATCACAAATTGCCCTGAGGAAGGGAGGTCTGTCATCTTAGCTCCAGGACATCACTGCAGGAGTTCCTCAAGGCAGTGAGCTAGGCCCAACCATTTTCAGCTGCTTCATCAATGAATGACCTGGATGAAAATATAAAATATGGTACGTAAGTTTGTGGATGACACCAAAATTGGTGGCTTTGTAGACAGTGAAGAAGTTTGGATTTGAGAATATAGTGCTGGAAAAGCACAGCTGGTCAGGCAGAATCTAAGGAGCAGGACAGTCGACACTTCAGGCAAAAGCCCTTCATCAGGAATGAGGCTGTGAGCCAGGGGCTGGTGAGTTAAATGGGAGGGCAGTGGGGCTAGTGGGAAGGTAGCTGGGAGTGCGATAGGTTGATGGAGGTGGAGGGGGGTAATTGTGATGGGTCAGACAGGAGGGTGGACCAGATTGGTGGGAAGAAAGATGAGGACGGTGCTGGGTTGGAAGGTTGGAATTGGGATAAGGTGGGGGGGGGGGGGAAGGGGGAAAGGGTGGGGGAAGAGAGAGAAAATTAGGAAACTGATGAAATCCACATTGATGCTGTGTGGTTGGAGGGTCCCAAGGTAAGTGAGGCGTTCTTCCTCCAGGCATCGGTTGGTTAGGGCATAGCAATGGAGGAGACCCAGGACCTGCATTTGGTTGGCGTAGTGGGAAAGGAGTTGAAGAGTCGGCCACAGGACAGTGGGATTGATTGGTATGGATGTCCCAGAGATGTTCCCTACTCTGCGAGTAGGCGTCCTGTTTCCCCAATGTAGAAGAGACTGCATCGGGAGCAACGGACACAGTAAATGACACGTGTGGAAGTGCAGGTGAAACTTTGATGGATGTGGAAGGCTCCTTTGGGGCCTTGGACAGAGATGAGGGAGGAGGTGTGGACGCAGGTCTCGCAATTCCTGCAGTGGCAGGGGAAGGTGCCAGGAGGGGAAGGTGGGTTGTTGGGAGGCATGCACCTGACGAGGGAATCGCAGAGGAAACGGTCTTTATAGAAAGCGGAGAGGGGTGGGGAGGGAAATGTATCTCTGGGTGGTGGGGTCAGTTTGTAGGTGGCGGAAATGCCGGAGGATGATGCGATGTGTACAGAGGTTGGTGGGGTGGAAGGTGAGGACTGGGGGGGGTTCTGTCCCTATTGCAGTTGGAGGCATGGGGTTAGAGGGCAGAGGTGGGGGAAGTGGAGGGGTGGCATCGTCAACAGTAAAGAAAGGTATCTAAGATTACAAGGGGATCTTAATCAAATGGGTCAGAGGGCTGAAAAATGGCTAATGGAGTTCAATTTGGATAAATGTGAGGTATTACATTTTGGTAAAATAAACAGGTGTAGGACCTATACAATTACTGGTAGGGCCTTGGGTGCTGTTGTAAAACAGAGACACCTAGGGGCTCAGGTACATAATTGAAGTTTCTGTCACTTGTAGACAGGGTGGTTAAAAAGGCATTTAACACTCTTGTGTTTGTTGCTCAGTCCTTAGAGTTTAGGAGTTGGGAAGTCATGTTGAGGTTGTACATGATATTGGTGAGGCCTTTTCTGGAATACTGTGTCCAGTTCTGGTTACCCAGTTATTGGAAGGATATTATTAAGCTGGAGAGGGTTCAGAAGAGATTTACCAGAATGTTGCCTGATATGGAAGGTTTAAGTTTTAAAGAAAGGCTGGATAGGCTGAAAGTATTTTCAGTGGAGCGTAGGAGGTTGAGAGGTGACCTGATAGAAGTTTATAAAATTATGAGAGGTATAGATAGTTAATGGTAGTTGTCTTTTTCCTAGGATGGGAAATTTCAGGACTAGGAGGCACATTGTTAAGGTGACAGGAGAGAGGTTTACAAAAGACTCTTGTAATGGGAGATACACAAACAAAATGGCCTGAAGTTGCAATCGATGAAGCCAAAATCTTCAGAGAAAGCCATTGAAAGACTGGGGGAGATATTTGTGAGGTTTAGTTATCCAGAACAACCTATTAGTGATCATGGTCCACCATTTTTATCACAAGAGTTTATGGATGGTCTAAAGTCGAATGAAGTTTGACATATCCGACCAACATTTCCTCATCCAGCCTCTCAAATATGGTTTGGCAGGAAGATTTGTTCAGACCTTCCTTAAAGATAAACATTCCTTCAAGGTAATTCCAAAACAAGAATCACTTTCCAAAAGACTGAGATAAATTTTGTCAGCATACTAAAGCACAGCATTAGTTCAAGATCCACAAGTCATTGAACTGAAGAGAGACCTGGATATACCAAAGGACAGACAGTAACTGAAGCATCTCAGGGCTACAGTACCTTAGTAGAGAATACCATCAACTTGTCTAAACCTCAGAACATTCAGTCAACTCAGGAAATGACAACAGATGATGTTCCTCATACACTCAAAACACTCGAGGTTAAAGCCAACCAGAAAAATAAACAGACACATGAGGTGCACTGACAGTCACACAGGAATTGATATCCTCCCAAATATCTTATTGAGTCATAGAGACGTACAGCACAGAAACAGACTCTCCCATCCAACTCATCCATGACGACCAGATATCCCAACCTAATCTCGTCCCATCTGGCATCAATTGGCCCATATCCTTCTAAATCCTTCCTATTCATAAACCCATCCAGATGCCTTTTAAATGTTGTAATTGTACCAGCCCCCACCACTTCCTCTGCAGCTCGTTCCATACACACACCACTGTCTGCATGAAAATGTTAGCCCTTTACGTCCCTTTTCTATCTTTCCCCTCTCACCCTAAACCTATGCCCTCCACTTTCCTCCGGGTGCTCCGGTTTCCTCCCACAGTCCAAAGATGTGCAGGTCAGGTGAATTGACCATGCTAAATTGCCTGTAGTGTTAGGTGAAGGGGTAAATGTAGGGGTATGGGTGGGTTACGCTTCGGCGGGTCGGTGTGGACTTGTTGGGCCGAAGAGCCTGTTTCCACACTGTAAGTAATCTAATCTAATCACTTCTGGACTCTCCTATCCCAGGGAAAAGACATTGGCTATTCGCCCTTTTCATGCCCCTACTGACTGTTGTATATATGATTGTGAATGTTTTCATTGCAGGAACCTCTGATGTAATGTAATGTTGGAAGAATGTTGGTGTATTTACGTTAGAATAACGGACTGTCACTTGAAGGGACTGATCATGTAGCAGTATGATGATATAATTCACCATTTTGGACAGGATACAGCTTAGTCTAACTCTGCTTGCTCTAGAGTGAACATTTCTTTAATAAAGCTCTTGCTACTCAACACTTAAGCTTCATGTGCTCTTTGGAACTGAGAGATGTGATTTCTCAATTTGAAGAGCAATTCAGAGTGAGTTACCACTAACACTGACAGCTGATCTGGGATAATTGGTTGAGTTTATAATGAGCCTTATTTATGCTGGCTGAGAATGTCAGACATTCATATGCAGGTGTCCGTTCCCTGTAAGTGAAAGGAGCCTTTTATTTGAATTACCTGGAAGTCTGGAGAGACGATGATTCCTGTTTGTTTTCTCCATGTCAACACTTCAACTAACCAGGATGTGGAGGTGTTGGTGTTAAACTGGGCTGGACAAAGTTAAAAAAAATCACACAATACCAGGTTACAGTCCAATAAGTTTATTTGAAAGTCCAAGCTTTCGGAGCTTTGCTTAACGCTGTGCGATAACCTGGTGTGGTGTGATTTTTAATGGGTTAACCAATCAGAGTTGGATTTGCCAATGAATCAGAATCCTTTTTTCCTGCTGAATGAATTGTTTCAAGGGGTCAGAATTTTTTATTGCATGTTGATGTATTCAATATTGTAAACAATCCCATCATATCTCCCTAAGAAATCTTTGTGACTTGGTTTGGGAATCACTGGCTGAGCCAATATTTATTTCCATTACAGTATGCCCTTGAGAAGCTGGGAGTGAGCTTCCTTATTGCAATGCCGTGGGCCACTGGTGTAGTTGTATCAAAAATGCTGTGAGGAAAGGATTTCCAACTTTGACCCAACAACACTGAGGAAACCTTGTTCAGGAGTTAATGAGAGATGGGACATTGTAAAATGTCCACCACTCTCAGGAATTAACTGTAGCAATTGTCATATTTTGTGCTCAAACCGTGGAACAGAATGTCAGGTCCATGATCTTCTGCCTCAGTGCATATAGTCCGAGTAATCCATCTTACTGCTTTATGGTTGTGTCATTGATAAGTTGAGATGTCACCTTAGTAACCATGAATTTGTGTATTTGTTTTGCCCTCAGGAGTGTACAGACCCCTGCTGTGAGCCCTTGACGTGTCAATTCAAACCTGGTGCCCAGTGCTCTTGGGACACTGGCCTCTGCTGTAAGAACTGCAAAGTAAGAGCTGATTGGATCATTCTGTGTCACACTGGAAACAATAAGGGTGGGGGTAATAACACAATCAGCATCCTAGGCTTTCTTAATAGGCACAGACAGCAAGAGCAAAGTGTTTATGTTAACACCAGACCATAAGCTGGAGGCACAGAATTCGTCTATACAACCTATCAAGTATGCTCCATCATTCAACTCGTTCATGGCTCATCTGACAATCCTCAACTCCACTTTCCTGATTTAAGTCCATAACACTTAATTCTCTCACTGATTTAAAAATCTGTCTCTCTCAACTTTGAATATACTCAGTGACTGAGTTTTTACAGTGCTCTGTGGTAAAGAATCCCACAGACTCACTACAGTCTGAGAAGAAATAGCTTTGCCACCTCTGTCTTCAATTGAAATGATTTACTCTGAAAGCATGCCCTCTAGTCCTAGACTGTCCCACAGGGGAAGCAACCTTTCCACATCGATCTTGTTAACTCCCCAAAAACCTTGTACATAGAACATAGAACATAGAACATAGAACAATACAGCACAGAACAGGCCCTTCGGCCCACGATGTTGTGCCGAACTTCTATCCTAGATTAAGCACCCATCCATGTACCTATCCAAATGCCGCTTAAAGGTCGCCAATGAATCTGACTCTACCACTCCCACGGGCAGCGCATTCCATGCCCCCACCACTCTCTGGGTAAAGAACCCACCCCTGACATCTCCCCTATACCTTCCACCCTTCACCTTAAATTTATGTCCCCTTGTAACACTCTGTTGTACCCGGGGAAAAAGTTTCTGACTGTCTACTCTATCTATTCCTCTGATCATCTTATAAACCTCTATCAAGTCACCCCTCATCCTTCGCCGTTCCAACGAGAAAAGGCCGAGAACTCTCAACCTATCCTCGTACGACCTACTCTCCATTCCAGGCAACATCCTGGTAAATCTTCTCTGCACCCTCTCCAAAGCTTCCACATCTTTCCTAAAGTGAGGCGACCAGAACTGCACACAGTACTCCAAATGTGGCCTAACCAAAGTCCTGTACAGCTGCAACATCACTTCACGACTCTTGAATTCAATCCCTCTGCTAATGAACGATAATACTCCATAGGCCTTCTTACAAACTCTATCCACCTGAGTGGCAACCTTCAAAGATCTATGTACATAGACCCCAAGATCCCTCTGTTCCTCCACCTGACCAAGAACCCTACCATTAACCCTGTATTCCGCATTCTTATTTGTTCTTCCAAAATGGACAACCTCACACTTGGCAGGGTTGAACTCCATCTGCCACTCCTCAGCCCAGCTCTGCATCATATCTAAGTCCCTCTGCAGCCGACAACAGCCCTCCTCACTGTCCACGACTCCACCTATCTTTGTATCATCTGCAAATTTACTGACCCACCCTTCGACTCCCTCATCTAAGTCATTAATAAAAATTACAAACAGCAGAGGACCCAGAACTGATCCCTGCGGAACTCCACTTGTAACTGGGCTCCATGCTGAATATTTACCATCTACCACTACTCTCTGACTTCGACCGGTTAGCCAGTTGTCTATCCAATTGGCCAAATTTCCCTCTATCCCATGCCTCCTGACTTTCCGCATAAGCCTACCATGGGGAACCTTATCAAATGCCTTACTAAAATCCATGTACACTACATCCACTGCTCTACCCTCATCCACATGCTTGGTCACCTCCTCGAAGAATTCAATAAGACTTGTAAGGCAAGACCTACCCTTCACAAATCCGTGCTGGCTGTCCCTAATCAAGCAGTGTCTTTCCAGATACTCGTAAATCCTATCCCTCAGTACCCTTTCCATTACTTTGCCTACCACAGAAGTAAGACTAACTGGCCTGTAATTCCCGGGGTTATCCCTATTCCCTTTTTTGAACAGGGGCACAACATTCGCTACTCTCCAGTCCCCTGGTACCACCCCAGTTGCCAGTGAAGACGAGAAGATCATTGCCAACGGTACTGCAATTTCCTCTCTTGCTTCCCACATAATCCTAGGATATATCCCGTCAGGCCCGGAGGACTTGTCTATCCTCAAGTTGTTCAAAATGTCCAACACATCTTCCTTCCTAACAGGTATCTCTTCTAGCTTATCAGTCCGTTTCACACTCTCCTCTTCAACAATACGGTCCCTCTCGTTCGTAAATACTGAAGAGAAGTACTTGTTCAAGACCTCTCCTATCTCTTCCGACTCAATACACAGTCTCCCACCACTGTCCTTGATCGGACCTACCCTCGTTCTCGTCATTCTCAGGTTTCTCACATACGCATAGAATGCCTTGGGGTTATCCTTGATCCTATCCGCCAGGGATTTTTCATGCCCTCTCTTAGCTCTCCTAATCCCTTTCTTCAGGTCCCTTCTGGCTATCCTGTATCCCTCCACTGCTCTGTCTGAACCTTGTTTCCTCAACCTTATGTAAGCCTCCTTCTTCCTCTTTACTAGACATTCAACCTCCCTCGTCAACCAAGGCTCCCTCACACGACCATTTCTTTCCTGCCTGATCGGTACATACATATCAAGGACACGTCGTATCTGCTCCTTGAAAAAGTTCCACATTTCCACCACATCCTTCCCTGACAGCCTATGCTCCCAACTTATGCTCCTCAAATCCTGTCTTACAGCATCGTAATTTCCCTTCCCCCAGTTGTAAAAACTTCCTTGTTGTGCGCACCTATCTCTCTCCATAACCAAGGTGAAAGTCACAGAATTGTGGTCACCATCACCAAAATGTTCACCCACTAACAAGCCCACCACTTGTCCCGGTTCATTACCGAGTACCAAATGCAATATGGCCTCCCCTCTGGTTGGACAATCTACATACTGCGTTAGAAAAGCTTCCTGGACACACTGCACAAACACCGCCCCATCCAATCTACTTGATCTAAAGAGCTTCCAATCAATATTTGGGAAGTTGAAGTCGCCCATGACTACGACCCTGTGGCTTCTGCACCTTTCCAAAATCTGTTTCCCAATCTGTTTCTCCACATCTCTGCTGCTATTGGGGGGCCTATAATAAACACCCAACAAGGTGACTGCACCTTTCCTATTTCTGACTTCAGCCCATACTACCTCCAGAGGCAGATCCCCCTCAAACTTCCTTTCTGCAGCCGTTATGCCATTTCTAATTAGCAATGCCACCCCCCCTCCTTTTTTACCACCCTCCCTAATCTTACTGAAACATCTGTAACCAGGAACCTCCAACAGCCATTCCTGTCCCTCATCTATCCATGTTTCCGTGATGGCCACAACATCGTAGTCCCAGGTACCGATCCACGCCTTAAGTTCACCCACCTTATTTCTGATACTCCTTGCATTGAAGTATACGCACTTGAGCCCATCTCTGTGTCCGCAAGTAGTCCCTGTCAGTGCTACCTTCTCCACAGCCTCCCTACAGTCTTGGACATCCTGACACACAGCTAGCTTACTTGCTGGACTACAAGTCCGGATCCCATCCCCCTGCCAAATTAGTTTAAACCTCCCCGAAGAGTGCTAGCAAACCTACCCCCCAGGATATTGGTGCCCTTCTGGTTCAGGTGCAACCCGTCCTGTTTATACAGGTCCCACCTTCCCCAGAATGCAGTCCAATTGTCCAAATTTCTGAAGCCCTCCCTCCTACACCATCCTTGCAGCCACGTGTTCAACTGCACTCTCTCCCTATTCTTTGCCTCTCTGTCACGTGGCACCGGCAACAACCCAGAGATGACGACTCTGTCTGTCCTAGCTTTTAGCTTCCAGCCTAACTCCTTGAGCTCTTGAATGACCTCCCCACCCCTCTTCCTACCTATGTCGTTGGTGCCAATGTGCACCACGACTTCTGGCTGCACACCCTCCCCCTTAAGGATTCTGAAGACACGGTCCGAGACGTCTCAGACCCTAGTACCCGGGAGGCAACAAACCATCCGAGAGTCTCGCCCATGTCCACAGAACCGCCTGTCCGTCCCTCTAACTAGAGAGTCCCCTATAACTAGCGCTCTCCTCTTCTCCCCCTTTCCCTTCTGAATCTCAGAGCCACAGACCCCTTCACTGCAGCTTACACCTGCAAGGCTGTCCCCCCCAACAGTTTCCAAAGCTGCATACTTATTTTTTTAGGGGAACGACCACAGGGGTACGTTTCAGTAAGATCTCCTCTCACTCTGAAAGCTGCAATGAGTACAGGCTTAGCAATCTCTCGTCATAACAAAATCCCTTCTCACCTCTTATCAAGCCTAGTGCACCTTCTGTGGACTGCTTCCAATGCCAGTCTATTTTTCCTGAGATAACAGCCCCAAACTGTTCAGTGTTCCAGCTGTGGAATGACCTGTGCCTTGTACTGTTTAAGCAAGGCTTCCCAACATTTGTAGTCCATTTTCTTTAAATTAAAGACCTATATTCCACTTGCTTTTCCTATTACCCAGAGTTTTTCAAAGCTGATCACACACCATGTGATCAAGGCTCTTGTAAACAGTCCCCTTCTCAAGAATAAACTATTGAAGAAACTAAACAAACAATTATTCCAAGAATAATTAAAGAAACTTACAAGTATCAGATGTCAGAGGTTGATTTGATTTGATTTCACTGATGTGTGTGCTCAAGTATAGAAGTACAGAACTACAGTGAAAAGTCTACAATGTAGCCACACAAGGCACCATCTTAGGTACAAGTACTGACGTACAGAATCTGAAGAACAAGGGCAGAAAGAAAGAACAAAGTTAAAAGTTAAACACTGCAGTAATTATAGTAAAGCGTAAAATATACTAACTGCGAGCTTTTTGTAATTCATAGACAAGAAATTCCAAATCCCACTGTTGTGTAGCTTTCTGTAGTCTTTCTCCATTTAAATAATATTCAGCTCCTCTATTTCTCCTGCCTCATAATGTCACATTTTTCCACATTATATGCTATCTTCTAAGTCTGATGAAGGGCTTTTGCCCGAAATGTCGATTTTCCTGCTCCTCGGATGCTGCCTGACCTGCTGTGCTTTTTCAGCACCACTCTAATCTAAACTCTGGTTTCCAGCATCTGCAGTCCTCACTTTTGCCTATATCCTTCCATAGACTCTTCATGCCATTCTCACCACGTGCCTTCCCACCTATTACGCCATTCACTGACTGGCTATAATACAATCACTTCTGTCCTCCAAATCATTAATGTACATTGTAAATAATGATGGCCCAGAAGGGCTCATGCCCGAAACTTCGATTCTCCTGCTCCTTGGATGCTGCCTGACCTGCTGCGCTTTTCCAGCAACACATATTCAGCTCTGATCTCCAGCATCTGCAGTCCTCACTTTCTCTAACCACTGATCCCTAGTTACAGGATTCCATCCTGGTGAATTCTTGATCTTCTATGAGTCAGCTAATCCTCTATCAATGATAATAGGTTACTGTGAGTTTTCAAAAGGTTTGTTGGTGATATTTGTAACAAAATAGAATAAAACATAAAGAACAAAGAATAATCCAGCACAGGGACAGGCCCTTTGGCCCAAGATTGTGCCAACACACAATGCCTTTCCAAACTAAAAACCTTTTGCCTCTATGTGGTCTGTAGCACTGGGGACAAAGTAAGTTTGTGGATGATGTACAGATTGGCCGGGACGTTGGCAGTGAGGAGGAAGGTGTAGGTTACAGGAGGGTAGAAATGGATGGGTCAGACGGGCAGATCAGTGGCAGATGGATTTAACCCTGATAACTCTGAGGTGATCCACTTTGGGAGAAGGAACAAGACAAGGGAAGACTCAATGAATGGCAGGGTACCAGGAAACTCAGAGCGACAAAGTGAACTTGGGGAGGTTTTCCACACACCCCTGAAGGTGGTAGGACAGGTTAACAGGATCATTAAGAAGGCATGCGGGGTGCTTGCCTTTAAGGTATAGATGATAAGAGTCGGGAGGAGATGTTGGTGAGGCCACAGCTGGAGGGCTGTCTGCGGTTCTGGTCCCCATACTATAGGAAGGATGGGATTGTACTGGAGGAGATTCACCAGGATGGTGCCTGGGATGGAGCATTTCAGTCATGAAGGGAGGCTGGCTAAGCTCTGGGTGATTCCTTTGGAACAGAGAAGGTTGGAGGGAGGGCCTCCTGATAGAGGTCGATAAGATTATGAGGGGCATGGACAGTGTGGATAGGAAGTAGCTGTTCCCTGTCAAGAACAAAGGGACATGATTTGAAAGTAAAAGGCAGGAGGTTCCGAGGGGATTTGAGGAAAGAAGTTTTCACCCAGAGGGTGGTAGGGATATGGAATGCAGTGTCTGCGAGGGTAACTCAGGCAAAACAAAACTCAACTTTCAAAACGTACTTGAATGAGGACTTGGAGTGTTGTCAAGTCCAGGGCTGTGGGCTTGTTTGGCATAGTGGCACTGGTGTAGCTTGACGATAGCATCACACAATCACACAATGCAGAAAAGGCTGTTTCTATTCCTATCCTGAGGCTGAGTGATCCTAGGCCTCCCCGCACCCTCTCCCCTCTATCCTCTCCTTATGCTGTTCCTCATCCCCCCTCCCCTCTATCCTCTCCTGATGCTGTTCCTTATCCCCCTCCCCGCTCTCCTATATCCTCACCTGATGCTGTTCCTCATCTCCCTCACCGCTCTCTTCATTCCTCTCCTGATGCTGTTCCTCATCCCCCCTCCCCTCTATCCTCTCCTGATGCTGTTCCTCATCCCCTCTCCCCTCTATCCTCTCCTGATGCTGTTCCTTATCCCCCTCCACGCTCCCCTCTATCCTCTCCTGATGCTGTTCCTCATCCCCCCATCCTCTCCTGATGCTGTTCCTCATCCCCTCTCCCCGCTCCCCTCTATCCTCACCTGATGCTGTTCCTCTTCCCCCCTCCCCTCTATCCTCTCCTGATGCTGTTCCTCATCCCCTCTCCCCTCTATCCTCTCCTGATGCTGTTCCTCTTCCCCCATCTCCCCTCTATCCCCTCCTGATGCTGTTCCTTATCCCCCCTCCCCGCTCCCCTCTATCCTCTCCTGATACTGTTCCTTATCCCCCCTCCCCGCTCCCCTCTATCCTCTCCTGATGCTGTTCCTCATCCCCCCATCCTCTCCTGATGCTGTTCCTCATCCTCCTCCCCTCTATCCTCTCCTGATGCTGTTCCTATCCCCCACTCTCTCCTCTCCTGATACTGTTCCTTATCCCCCCTCCCCGCTCCCCTCTATCCTCTCCTGATGCTATTTCTCATCCCCCCATCCTCTCCTGATGCTGTTCCTCATCCCCCCTCCCCTCTATCCTCTCCTGATGCTGTTCCTCTTCCCCCCCTCCCCTCTATCCCCTCCTGATGCTGTTCCTCATCCCCCTCCCCTCTATCCCCTCCTGATGCTGTTCCTCATCCCCTTCCCCTCTATCCTCTCCTGATGTTGTTCCTCATCCCCCCTCCCCCCATCCTCTCCTGATGCTGTTCCTCTTCCCCCCCTCCCCTCTATCCTCTCCTGATGCTGTTCCTCATCCCCCCTCCCCTCTATCCTCTCCTGATGCTGTTCCTCATCCCCTCTCCCCTCTATCCTCTCCTGATGCTGTTCCTCATCCCCCTCCCCCTCCCCTCTATCCTCTCCTGATGCTGTTCCTCATCCCCCCTCCCCTCTATCCTCTCCTGATGCTGTTACTCATCCCCCCCTTCTCTCTCCTCCCTGATGCTGTTCCTCATCCCCTCCCCTCTCCCCTCTACCCTCTCCTGATGCTGTTCCTTATCCCCCTCCCCGCTCCCCTCTATCCTCTCCTGATGCTGTTCCTCATCCCCCCATCCTCTCCTGATGCTGTTCCTCATCCCCTCTCCCCGCTCCCTTCTATCCTCACCTGATGCTGTTCCTCTTCCCCCCTCCCCTCTATCCTCTCCTGATGCTGTTCCTCATCCCCCTCCCCTCTATCCTCTCCTGATCCTGTTCCTCATCCCCCCCCATCCTCTACTGATGCTATTTCTCATCCCCCCATCCTCTCCTGATGCTGTTCCTCATCCCCTCTCCCCTCTATCCTCTCCTGTTGCTGTTCCTCTTCCCCCATCTCCCCTCTATCCCCTCCTGATGCTGTTCCTCTTCCCCCCTCCCCTCTATCCTCTCCTGATGCTGTTCCTCATCCCCTCTCCCCTCTATCCTCTCCTGATGCTGTTCCTCTTCCCCCATCTCCCCTCTATCCCCTCCTGATGCTGTTCCTCATCCCCCCTCCCCTCTATCCTCTCCTGATACTGTTCCTTATCCCCCCTCCCCGCTCCCCTCTATCCTCTCCTGATACTGTTCCTTATCCCCCCTCCCCGCTCCCCTCTATCCTCTCCTGATGCTGTTCCTCATCCCCCCATCCTCTCCTGATGCTGTTCCTCATCCTCCTCCCCTCTATCCTCTCCTGATGCTGTTCCTATCCCCCACTCTCTCCTCTCCTGATACTGTTCCTTATCCCCCCTCCCCGCTCCCCTCTATCCTCTCCTGATGCTATTTCTCATCCCCCCATCCTCTCCTGATGCTGTTCCTCATCCCCCCTCCCCTCTATCCTCTCCTGATGCTGTTCCTCTTCCCCCCCTCCCCTCTATCCCCTCCTGATGCTGTTCCTCATCCCCCTCCCCTCTATCCCCTCCTGATGCTGTTCCTCATCCCCTTCCCCTCTATCCTCTCCTGATGTTGTTCCTCATCCCCCCTCCCCTCGATCCTCTCCTGATGCTGTTCCTCATCCCCCCCATCCCCTCCTGATGCTGTTCCTCATCCCCCTCCCCTCTATCCTCTCCTGATGCTGTTCCTCATCCCCCCTCCCCTCTATCCTCTCCTGATGCTGTTCCTCATCCCCCCTCCCCTCTATCCTCTCCTGATGCTGTTCCTCATCCCCCCTCCCCTCTATCCTCTCCTGATGCTGTTCCTCATCCCCTCTCCCCTCTATCCTCTCCTGATGCTGTTCCTCATCCCCCTCCCCCTCCCCTCTATCCTCTCCTGATGCTGTTCCTCATCCCCTCTCCCCTCTATCCTCTCCTGATGCTGTTCCTCATCCCCCTCCCCCTCCCCTCTATCCTCTCCTGATGCTGTTCCTCATCCCCCCTCCCCTCTATCCTCTCCTGATGCTGTTACTCATCCCCCCCTTCTCTCTCCTCCCTGATGCTGTTCCTCATCCCCTCCCCTCTCCCCTCTACCCTCTCCTGATGCTGTTCCTCATTCCCCCCCCATCTCCTCTCTATCCTCTCCTGATGCTGTTCCTCTCCCCCCCTCCCTTCTATCCCCTCCTGATGCTGTTACTCATCCCCCCCCCCTTCTCTCTCCTCCCCGATGCTGTTCCTCATCCCCTCCCTGCTCTCCTCTATCCTCTCCTGATGCTGTTCCTCATCCCCCTCCCCTCTCCCCCATCCTCTCCTGATGCTGTTCCTCGTCCCCCCACCTTCTCTATCCTTTCCTGATGCTGTTCCTCATCCCCCCTGCTCCCCTCTATCCTGTCCTGATGCTGAGTGTTCCTCGGAGGTGCAAAATTGTATATTCCCTGATGGTTTGGAAAGGCTGTGACCATTTTTTCTGGAGCATTGGAGGCTATGGAGTGTCCTTACAAAATCATGAGGGGCATAGGTAAGGAGGTAGCCAAGATCCTTTCCACTAGGTAAGGGATTCCAAAACTAGTGGCACATTTTGAAGTTTGGAGTGTAATGTTTGAAAAGGGACAGGAGGACTACCATATCTTGTGCAGTGACCTTTTGTGTGGTACTTTATCTAACACCTCTTGAAATCCACATATATAACATCTCCCAGTCTCCCTTTGTCAACTGTGCATGTTTATCCTCACAGAACTCTTACAAGTTTATCAAACATAATTTTCTCTCCACAAAACCAAGTTGACTGATTACACAAAGATTTTCTAAATGTTCTTCTATTTCCTTAACAATGTTCCCAGGGAATGTGATAGCCTCATGGTATTTTCACTGGATTGTTAACCTTGAGACCCAGGGAATGTTGTGGAGACCTGAGTTCAAATCCCACCATGGCAGATAGTGGTATTTGAATTCTGTAAATATCTGAAGTTAGGAATCTAATGATGACCATGAATCCATTGTTCTTTAGGGAAGGAATGTGCCATCCTTACCTGCTCTGGCCTCCATGTGACTAGAGACCCACAGCAACGTGGTTGACTCTTAACTGCCCTCTGGGCAAATCAGTGGGCAATAAATTCTGCTGAGCAATGCTCTCATCCCATGAATGAATAAAGAAAATAAATGACATATATTAAGATAATCAGTCTCTCATTTCCTGCATTCTGTCTCCCTCCATTGATCGGAAGGTCTAAAATTGAGCAGATTTAATTTCAATTCAGTCCTGTATCTGCCAGAAACATACAGGCAGGAGAGGCTTCGTCAACATCTTGTGACCTCCATAAATCTTTGATGTTCAAGTAACCCAAGATGGAGGACGGGAGAACATTGTGGCTGGAAGCACTGCTCCTTTTGAGGTTTCTTTCACATATTCCCCTGACTATAAGATTGTTGTGTTTCTGCCAGAAAAAAAATGCCCAATTAAAACAAAAGTACCTTTCATTGCTGCCTGTGTTCCACAGTTTCTTCCAGAGGGAACCCTTTGCAGGCCATTGAAGGGAGAATGTGATTTGCCGGAGTTCTGCACAGGTGTCTCCTCAAACTGTCCTGACAATGTGTACCTGAAAGATGGCCACAAATGCAGCAAAGGAGATTTATTCTGCTACAGGGGTGTCTGTCAGTCTGCAGATAAACAGTGCCAGGAGATCTGGGGACCTGGTGAGTACAGACAACCAGTATGTTCCATGCTGTTACAGTACAAATACCTGCTGTGATCAGCTTTGTCAAATGTGTGATCTATTAGATGGATATCTGAGTCTTAAAACACCACCTACTTCCTAAATCCTAGCTTCTGACTTTAACACAGAGTGTGATGGAGTTTTAGTGCATGGTCCTCCCTACATCAGAGGTGAGGCTTTCACCTGAGCCTTACTCTCCTTCACTGTCATTGGGTCAAGATTGGTACCTGCCTGCTGAATAAAAAGCAGCAGCAGAATATTTAAAAATAGAACTGGCACCAGCTTGGAAGAGGAATGAAAGAAGATGGTCAGAGTTTGGAGCAGGAATAGACCATAGATCTCCCTGAGCTGATCTTCTCTGTATCCTTCACATCCCTCATATCCTATTCATCTTTGATCCCTGAATATCTAAAAAATATCTCTATTTCAAAGACTGCTGAATGAATACTTCTCATCGGTTTTCACTCAGGAAAAGGAGAATATTGTAGAGGAGAAGAATGACGAGATATTAGACTAGAAAGGAGCGAGGTTAGTAAGGAAGAGGTGTCATCAATTCCAGAAGGAGTGAAAGTAGACAAGTCCCCTGGGCCAGATGGGATTTATCTGAGGATTCTTTTGGAAACTAGGGAGAAGGTGTTGGAGTCTTTGGCTATGATCTTTGAGTCATCATAGACAACTGGTTGAGTACCAGAGGACTGGAGGATTGCAGATGTTGTGCCCTTGTTCAAGAAGGGCAGTAGTGATGACCCAGGTAATTATAGACCAGTGATCCTTGCGTCTGCTGTAGGAAGTTTTGGAAAGGATTCTGAGATAGTATTTGTAATCATCTGGGAAGCAACAATTTGATTGCAGATAGTCAACATGGTTTCATCAAGGGCAGGTCATGTCTCACAAACCTCATTGAGTCTTTTGAGAAGGTGAGGGTAGGGCAGTTGACATGGTGTACATGGACTTCAGTAAAGCCTTTGATAAGGTTCCACATGGTCAGCTGTTGGAGAAAATGCAGAGGCATGGGCTTGAGGGTGATTTAGCAGTTTGGATTAGAAACTGGCTTTCTGAAAGAAGGCAGCGAGTGGTGGTTGATGGAAAATATTCAGCCTGGAGTCCGGTTACTAGTGGTGTTCCACAAGGGTCTGTTTTGGGACCACTGCTGTTTGTCATTTTTATAAATGACTTAGACGCAGGCATAGGTGGATGGGTTAGTAAATTTGCAGATGACACTAAAGTCGGTGGAGTAGTGGACAGTTTGGAAGAATATTACAGGTTGCAGGGGGACTTGAATAAACTGCAGAATTAGGCTGAAAGGTTGCAAATGGAGTTCAATACAGCTAAATGTGAGGTGATTCACTTTGGGAAGAATAACAGGAAGGCAGAGTACTGGGTCAATGGAAAGTTTCTTGAGAGTGTGGATGTGCAGAGGGATCTTGGAGTCCATGTACATAGATCCCTGAAAGTTGCCACCCAGGTGGATAGTGCTGTTAAGAAGGCATACAGTGTGAATAGGAGGTGTGTTAGGTTTTATTGGGAGAGGGATTGAGTTCCGGAGCTGTAATGTCATGCTGCAACTATACAAAATGCTGGTGCGGCCGTACTTGAAATATTGTATACAGTTCTGGTCGCCCCATTACAGAAATGATGTAGAAGCATTGGAAAAGGTGCAGAGGAGATTTACCAGGATGTTTCCTGGTCTGGAGGGAAGGTCTTATGAGGAAAGGCTGAGAGACTTGGATCTGTTCTCACTGCACAGAAGAAGGCTAAGAGGGGATTTGATAGAGACATACAAGATGATCAGAGGATTAGGGAGGGTAGACAGTGAGAGTCTTTTTCCTAGGCTGATGATGTCAGCTTGTATGAGGGGGCATAGCTGCAATTTGAGGGGTGATAGATTTAAAACAGATGTCAGAGGCAGGCTGTTTACTCAGAGAGTGGTAAGGGTGTGGAAGGCCCTACCTGCCAATGTAGTTAACTCAGCCACATTAGGGAGATTTAAACAATCCTTGGATAAGCACATGGATGATGATGGGATAGTGTAGGGGGACGAGCTGAGAATAGTTCACAGGTCAGCACAACATTGAGGGCTGAAAGGGCCTGTTCTGCGCTGTATTGTTCATTGTTCTATGCACTCCACAGTGAATGGTGTACTTTATTTGGTTTTTCAGAAGTCTTTTCAGAAAGCGATCAACAGGGGAATGGTTAGAAAAATAAAGGAGAGAAAATGGGGAACTACAAGCCTGGTAGCCTTACATCATAGAATATAGAGCATTACAGCGCAGTACATGCCCTTCAGCCCTTGATGTTGCGCTGTTGTGTGAAACCAATCTGAAGCCCATCTACCCTTCATTCCATTATCATCCATATCCACTGACCATTTAAATGCCCTTAATGTTGGCAAGTCTACAACTGTTGCAGGCAGCGCATTCTACACCCCTACTACTCTCTGAGTAAAGAAACTACCTCTAACATCTATCCTATAACTATGACCCCTCAGTTTAAAGCTATGCCCCCTCGTGCTGGTCATTAGCATCTGAGGAAAGAGGCTCTCACTGTCCATCCTATCTAACCATCTGTTTATCTTATAAGTCTCAATTAAGTCACCTCTTAACTTTCTACTTTCTAATGAAAACAGCCTCAAGTCTCTCAGCCTTTCCTCAAACGACGTCTCCTCCATACCAGGCATCATCCTAGTAAATCTCCTGTGAATCCTTTCCAAAGCTTCCACATGCTTCCTGTCATGCGGTGACCAGAACTGCATGCAATACTCCAAGGTGGCCACACCAGAGTTTTGTACAGCTGCAGCATGACATCATTGTTTCAAATCTCAATCCCTCTATTAATAAAAGCTAACACATCATATGCCTTCTCAACAAAAGGAATCATAAGGAAGTATGTTTCTTTTACTGTTTCATTGGAAAGGAGCACCACTGGCAAAGTAAGCATTTGGTGACTATTGGAGAGAGATATCAGAGTCTCAGGCTCCGTGTTTAACAGCACAATTGAACTTTAATCAGAGCTCTGTTAGCATGCAGCATATGAGAGGTTCCTGGAACAGTGTCTACCAAATATTTTGACTAAAAATATAGTATTTTTTATATATTTAGCATTACAATAATTACATACTGCATTGATCTGGGCCATGTCCTCCCAATTTATGCATACAATCCTATAACCACACGATCAATGATGGACATCTCTGTGGATAGCTCTCAGGTTCCCATGATCTTATTGTGTTTACCAGACTTCATTATCATTAGACTGGGGAATCATTTAATGTATCCCACTAATTTATATTTCAATGTTAACAGTCATACACTCAGACATTTTCCAGACTTGCTTATCCTTTTGGACTGTTTGAATTCTGTTTTTCATTGACCTGAACAAATTGTGTAACTCCTCTCATATTTCCAATTATCCTGCTCACAGGAGATACAAAAAGATGCTAACTCCTGCTAATTGCTATAAAATTCATATTATCAGTGCTAACTATAGGTTAGTTGTATATAACGTTATATGGTTACACCTAATGTTAGAATTCTTTCACCAATGAATTGTGAGCAGCTTCTGCCCCATCTGACCTTTCTGCCCCTATGTTGTAACTGTCACTATAATTCCTCCTATTCACATGCTGTTTGTAAATGTGTTCTAAACAGGAGATTGCTTCTAAGATGAAATTTACAGCCTCTACTCAAAACATTTGTACACTACCTCTTTTACTTAAGATAACATCTAACCACATATCATTAATGAAACTTGTCTGAACTCCAAAGGTTTTGCAAAATATATTCTGATTCCCCTTTTACCTTATCAGTTGTTTCTGTATTTCCTCTCTTGATCCTTGGATGTATGAATTCATTTGAGCTGCCTCCATCATTTTTATTTTGGTTCACTTATTTAGTTTCCCAAGCATCTTCTCATCAGACTTTCTTTTATATGGGTTTGTGTTTTAATTTATGAGATTCTTTGTTTGTCTTAGACCTTGTTACCTTGAATTTATCTCATTCTCAAAACAACCATTATCCTAACTTATGATCTCACCCTCATACTAAACAAGCTATTTCTGTCGCGATCACTGAAAATCCTCTCTGCCATATCTATACCAACTAAAAATCCACAACCAGCCATCCTGTGCAATTGGCAGCCAACAGTGACCATCCATAATTGCCCTTGAATGGAGTGAATGAACCGTTGAAATTCAACCATATTGTTGAGGTCTGGTGAGGGGAGTCACATATAGGACAGACCAGTTGAGGCTGTCTGATGTCTTTCCTTAAAAATACATCAATGAGCCAGATGGGATTTTAGGACACTTGTTACCATAAGAATTTCAGTTCTGGATTCATGAACCTAGTTTGGTCATCTCTCATAGAAAGATTCGTTATGATGCCCCAGATCATTAGCTAAGGGCTCTAAAGTACAAGTTCAGTGACAATATCATATGATACTAAGCTTGGGAGAATAGTGAATGTGAGGATGAGGCTGAGTGACTTCGGGGGAGATTGATAAGTTGGCCAAATGGATAGACACCTGGCAGATGAATTTCAATGCAGAGAAATGTGAGGACATTAACTTAGGTAGAAGAAACACAGAGACAGTACAGACTCAGTGGTACAACTTTGAGGGGAGGACGGGAGCAGAGAGACCTCAGGGTTCATGTACATCATTCTCTGAAAGTGGCCAGGCAAGTTGTAACAGTTATTGAGAAGACTTATATGATCCTTGGGGTTATAAATAGAGGCAGAGAGTAAAGAAGTAACAAAGTGATACTACACCTCTCCACATAGAGTCATAGAGATGTGCAGCATGGAAATAAACCCTTCGGTCCAACCTATCCATGCCAACCAGATATTCCCAACCCAATCTAGTCCCACCTGCCAGCACCTGGCCTATATCCCTCCAAACCCTTCCTATTCATATACCCATCCAAATGCCTCTTAAATGTTGCAATTGTACCAGCCTCCACCACATCCTCTGGCAGCTCATTCCATACATTTACCACCCTATTTGTGAAAAAAGTTGCCCCTTAGGTCTCTTTTACCTTTCCCCTCTCATCCTAAACCTCTACCCTCTAGTTCTGGACTCCCCCACCCCAGGGAAAAGACTTTGTCTATTTATCCTATTCATGTCCCTCATAATTTTGTAAACCTCTATAAGGTCACCCCTCAGCCTCCGACGCTCCAGGGAAAACAGCTCCAGCCTGTTCAGCCTCTCCCTGCAGCTCAGATCCTCCAACCCTGGCAACATCCTTGTAAATCTTTTCTGAACCCTTTCAAGTTTCACAATGTCTTTCACAATATCATTGGTCAGATCACATTTGGAGTATAGTGTTCAGTTCTGGGAACTTTATTTAAGGAAGGATGTTAAAGCCCTGCAGAGAATTTAAAGGAGATTTATTAAAATATTACCAGGAATGAAGGGCTTTAGAGACTAGGAACAGAGAAGGTTAAGAAGTGTTTACAATCATGAACACTTTTTGAGAGACTCAAGAAGGATATTCTGTTTCCAGTAGTTGGCACCTGCCAGAAGGATTGGGAATTTTTCTGAAGTGTGTTTGGGATAGTTTCCTTGCCTCCGTATATGTCCGTATCTTTTTTGTGTAAGGTGGAACTGTTCCTTCTCATGGGTACAAACTGCTTCTGAATAGCATTAAATGTTTCTGTAAACACCCTCCATTGTTCCCTCAGTTGTTTTACCAATTATCAGAGCTTCCCACTTGACTGTGGATAGTCTCTGTGTCATCCCAGTAAAGTCTGCCTTATTTAAATTCAAAATTCTAGTGTTCAATCTTTGCTTATCTCTTACAAATCTCTAACAACTGGCTCACTCATTAAGTCAGGCTCTTTGCTCATGATGAGATCCAAAAGTGCTTTGTCCCCTTCTCACATGGAATCATACAATCCCTACATTGTGGAAACAGGCCCTTTGGCCAACAAGTCCACACCGACCCTCCAAAGAGTATCCATCCAAACCCATTCCCAGACCCCATTACTCTACATTTTCCCTGACTAATGCACCTGCACATCCCTGAACACTATGGGCAATTTAGCATGGCCAATTCACCTAACCTGCATACCTTTAGTTTGCAGGAGGAAACCAATGCAGACACGGGGAAAATGTACAAACTCCACACAGTCATCTGAGGCTGGAATTAAACCTGGGTTCCTGCTGCTGTGAGGCAGCACAGTGCTAACCACTGAGCCACCATACCACCCCTTCACATTTGTGAACAGGAAATCATGTATGACCAAACCATACAATGAAAGAACCATGGAAAGGTTCTAACATAGAAAGAGACCGTTCAGCTGGAGTTTCCGCTGCCTGAACCAAACTGGGCAGTAAAATCCATATACCCAGGTTCCTCTGCTATATACACCTCATTCAGAAAGAGGCACTATTTTGGCTCCCGAATGGAGTGTTTTTTCAAAAGAGTAATACCACCAGAATTGATAAAGTGGAGCTTGGAGTATATAGTATACTTGGATTTTTAAAAACTTTTGATAAACTTCACTACATAATGTTGGTTGTCAAAATTAAAGCAAAAGGTATTGGGGGTAATGTGCAAGCATAGATCAGAATTGGCTCAAAGGCAGCAAAAAGACATTAGGAATAGATGGGACATTGCCCTGTTAGAGGGCTGTAACTAGTGGGGTACCACCCAACAATCTATATTTGGGTAAAATAAACCACAGAATGGTAATTACTGGAACAAAAACATAAACTGATGGTGAAATTCAGAAGGTGTGGCAGCGTTTATGGAGAGAAAGTGGAGTGTAAGTCCAATTACGCTTCAGAAGAGTTGGTAGGAGCTAAGAAAAGTGAAAATAGGTGTGTGTGGGAGGGGGTTGGGGGGTCGGGGAAAGGAATAAGCAGATGAGCAGAGACGGAGCCCAGAGAAAAAGAGAAGCAAACAGCCAGCCAGCCAAAGGGATGGATAATGGTAAACCAGGGAGGAAGGAAGGGGGACCATATGTGGGTGAAAAAGGATTGGATGTGCTGAAAGCAGACCATGTTATGACAGGACCTGGGGTGTGGGGGTGGGGAAAGTACATGGAAGGAGGTGTTCAGGCAATAAAATTGTTGAACTCAATTTTGAGTCCTGAAGGCTGCAGCATCCTTTAAGTGGAAAGTGAGGTGGTGTTCTTCCAGTTTGCACTGAGCTTTGCTGGAGCACTGCAGCAAGTCTCAGACAGAGATCAGGGTTTTGAGCCCCAGTTGCTCACAAATAATCTCAGTGATTTGGATGTGTGGGGACTAAATAAATTTCTACAATTGCAAATGATACAAGTACAAAGTAACTTCAAGTAGATTTGAACAGATTTAGTGAGTGGGCAAGCACATCATGAATATAATAGAGGGAAATAAATTAAAACTCGATTGGGTTTTAGCATCCTGGGTCTTAATTTAAACTGGTTAAATTACTGGGGGTCACGAGTTTAAAGTGAGATGGAAAAGGTTTAGGGGAGAAATGCATGGAAAGCTTTTCACACAGAGAGTAGTGGGGGCCTGGAATGCATTGCCAGTGGAGACAGGAACAGTAGCATCATTGAAGGTGTATCCCGACAGATCCATGAATGAGCAGGGAGCAAAGCAGACCCTTAGAAAATAGGCGAGAGGTTTAGATCGAGGATCTGGATTCATGCAGGCTTGGAGGGCCAAAGGACCTGTTCCTGTGCTGTAAGGTTCTTTGTTCTTAGTTGCTGTTTTGAAAACAATTCAAACAAAAATGGTATCCATTTCACAGCCAATGTTCCAGTACACTCTGGGACTGCCAGAGGCGCTTGTAAGCTCTTAGTCCAGAACAGCATTCACTCTCTCTTCACATCTTCAACTTCAGAACACCTCCCCCATTAAGAAAAAAAGTGAACCATCCGAATGAAAATATGCGTTCATTTTTGTTTCCAATTCTTAATACCACGACTATGAAATACATAGAATATTACAGGGGCAGTACAGGCCCTTCGGCCCTTGATGTTGCACCAACCTGTGGAACCAATCTGAAACCCATCTATCCTACACTATTACATTTTCATCCAAATGTTTATCCAATGACCATTTAAATGCCTTTAAAGTTGTTGAGTCTACTATTGTTGCAGGCAGTACATTCCACATCCTACTACTCTCTGAGTAAAGAAACTACCTCTGACATCTGTCCTATATCTATCACCCCTCACTTTAAAGCTATGCCTCCTTATGCTAACCATCACAATCACTGTCCTCCCAATCTAACCCTCTGATTATCTTATATGTCTCAATTAAGTCACCTCTTAACCTTTTTCTCTCTAACGCAAACAGTCTCAAGTTCCTCAGCCTTCCCTCCATACCAGGTAAAAACAATGACTGCAGATGCTGGAAACCAGATTCTGGATTTGTGGTACTGGAAGAGCACAGCAGTTCAGGTAGCATCCACGTAGCTTCGAAATCGACATTTCGGGAAAAAGCCCTTTTTCCCTCCATACCAGGCAACATCCTGGTAAATCTCCTCTGAACCCTTTCAAAAGCTTCCACATGTGGTGACCAGAACTGTATGCAATACTCCAAGTGTGGTTGCACCAGTGTTTTGTACAGCTACAGCATGACCTTGTGGCTCCAAAACTCAATCCCTCTACTAATAAAAGCTAACACACCGTATGCCTTCTCAACAGCCCTATCAACCTGGGTGGCAACTTTCAGGGATCTATGTACATGGACACCGAGATGTCTCTGTTCATTGAATTGAATTGAATTGAATTTACTATCACGTGTACTGAGGCACAGTCAAGAATCTTACCATTAGACCAATACTCTTTATTCCTGTTGCTCCTTCCAAAGTGAATCACCTCACACTTTTCTGCATTAAACTCCATTTGCCACTTCTCAACTTTTTATGTCCCAAGAACATCACCTCTGCTTTTGTGAATTCTGTTTTCTTTAAGTTTATCCTCAGTTTAACTTCTCTTAATCATAGAGCTCTGCCAACTCTACCATGTTACCTTTCCATGAGTCACTCAACACCACTACATCATCAAGGTAAACTGCACAATTGATTAATCCAGTCACAACTCTGTTCTTGAGTCTTTGGAATGTGGCTGGTGCGTTCTTCATTCCAAAAGGCATCACTTCAAATTGATATAGTCCATTGGGGTTACAAATGCAGAAACTTCTTTAATTTACTTTGATAAAGGTACCTGTCATTAACCTGCAGTAAGTACAACATTGTGATGTAACTGGCTTGTCCAACTTTCTCCATACAGTCCTCCAATCTTGGTATTGGGTATAAGTCCGATTTTGTTATGGCGTTGACCTTCTGATAGTCCACACAAAATCGTTGAGGCCCGTCAGGTTTGGGAACTAACATGATTGGCAAACTCCACTCACTCTGACTCTGTTTGATGATATCTTCATTGAGCATCGCATCCACTTCCTTCTGGACCTGTGTAGCTTTCAAAGGATTAAGTCTGTAGGGGTGTTGTTTTATCAGAACAGTATTCCCTATGTCTACCTCATGCAGAATAGTATTAATCCTCTCCATCTCATTCCCACATATGTTCTCAGACTGTTGCAACAAACCATTCAACTGGGTTCTTTGCTCCTGAGACAGGTAGTTCATTAACCTCTCCCACTCCTTAAGGACTTTCTCATTATTTAATGTATTTTGAGATGCATCAAAATCCATACCATCTGGATTTGATTCCTCACTCTGCAGACCAGTAACTAACACCTATTTCTTCAATTCCTTCTCTCTATTAAAGCAAGATTTCAACATATCAAGATGTCATACCTCATAGTTTACCCGACTCAACCTTTTCTCAATTTTATAGAGACCACTAAACCTGGCCTTGAAGGGATCTTCTACCACTGGTAACAGTACTAATACATCATCCCCACAGGAAATCATCTGAATTTCAGAGTTTTTATCTTCCACTTGTTTCTTTCTATTCTGTGCCCTCTTTAGGAGCTGCTTAGCTAACTCACGTACCCGATTTAATCTCTCCCTCACCTCCGATACATAATCCAAGTGTGAGATCTCTGACTTCAGTCTTGTCAATTTTTCTTCAATTAGTTTCAAAGACCCTCTCACTTAATGTCTGAATGTTAACCCTTTATCCCAGCCATTTGGGTAATCCTGACAGTATGCTCTCAACATGGTCTTCAGGGTCTGATGCCATCTTTCCAAAGCTCCCTGGGATTCAGGAGGATATGCACTAGATTTAAAGTGCTGTATACCTAAGCTATCCATAACCACCTTAAACAGCTTGGCAGTAAAATTAGAGCCTTGGTCTGACTGAATCTCTCTGGGTAGCCCATATCGTGTGAAGAAAGCTACTAACTCCTCTACCACCCTTTTCGCCATAATACTCCGTAATGGAATTGCCTCTGGAAATCTAGTACACACATTCATTATGGTTAGCAAGTACTGGTTCCCACTTTCAGCTTCCAAGAGGGGACCTACACACTCAATCATAATCTATGTAAAATGTCCTTTGAATGTGGGAATTAGCCACGAAATTGCTGGTTTTATTACTACCTGAGGCTTATCTTTCATTTGGCAGGTACGACACAGATGGCCAAATGTAGCCACATCCTTGTGCTGTTCAGCCAATAGAAATGCTTTTGTACCTAAGCCTGAGTCTTCCTCAAATCTAGGTGACCTCCTGCTGACAATTCATGTGCTATCTGTAACACCTCTTGTCTGTATGCTACTGGCAACACAATCTGATGCACTTCTGCTCAGTTCTCATCTGCACTAACCTGCTGTGGTCTCCATTTCCATTTTAGGATTCTATCTTTAAGATAATAACCCTCAGGAATACATTCTGATTCCTTTTCTGAGTATCATCAACATATATATTTTTTATTGTCTCATCTTTCTGATGTAAATCCATTAGCCTTTCAGGACCCTCTGCCTGTTCAGGTTTCTCCTGCACCATTGCATCAAACAGGATGTCCACTAACTGAACCTCAATTTCTTCATCTTTCTCTTTAGTTTTTCCTTCTTGCTGTGACTTATCATAGTGGGATCTTGTTGCTACACAGTCTTGAAAATTTTGTTTCTGAACTCCTCAGTTCCCTGATCTTCCTTTGTCTTCTCCACAACAAGAGGTGTCACTCCCACTTGAGATCCTGTTAAGTCGTTCCGAAGAACAAACTGGATTTCTGGAACTGACACTCGTGTCAATCTCTCCCACTGTAACTTCCCCAGTCTTGATTTGGTCTCCAATCTGAACCTACACAGTCGAACGCTAAATTTCTGTCCATCTATTCCACAAATTATCACTCTATCAGGTAACATGTCAGAAAGAGTGCAAACACTTTCACCTCTTGCTATTAGCAACTGATTAGATCCTCTATCTTTCAAAATTAGAACTTCTCTCCCCTCTCTCCCTGATCTTCCTGAGTAAACGTTACCCACAGAGGTAAAGTCTTTACAGAGATTGGGCACTAACTCAATACCCAGCCCCAGCCTAAGCTGTGCACTCTCCTGCAGCCCCTCAACTTTTCTTGGGATTTCCTTTACTAATTTCACTAATCCCACTGGTTTAGCCTTATTTACCACCTCTTTTCCCACAGTGCCTTTCTTCAATGACCAACACTGGGACTATACAGGTCCCACCTTCTGGCGGTGAAAGCACCTTTTCCCAGTACCTATCTGAAACCACCTGCACTGGAATTTTCTGCATCCCACTCTGTTATAGTGAAAACACCTGAGGGCTTTCAAGTCCTCTTCACACTCTTGGGATTCTTTTTTCACCTGTAGTAAACAATTACCAGTGTGCTTTGTTTTGTCATGTAGGATCTCCCCTTCTCCCAATTTATATCCCTCACAGGATGAAATCACTGTCAGAGGCTAAATTTTGCCTTATGCCCCAATGCATATTCATCTGCCATCTCTAGAAGTGAGTTTTTTAAAACTCCTCCAGCAGAATAATCTCTCCAAGAGCCTCATAGGTTTTATCTATTTTTAAGGCCTCACCCATCTATCAAAATTACAATGTTTAATTAGTTCGAACTGAACATAAATCTGTCCTGGTTCCTTCTTTCAGTTTCTGAACTGCTGTATATATGCTTCTGGGTACCAATTCATAAGCAGTCAAAAAGTCTGTTTCATACTTTCACAATTTCTTGACCTCTCATCTGCAGTGCTACAAATGCCTCACTAGCTCTGTCTACCAGCTTCGTCTGAACTAGCATTTTCCACCAGTTTTCTGGCCAGTCCATCTGCCAAGCCAATTTTTCAATAAAATAAAGAAGGCTTCAACAATTTTCTTGTTGAAATGTGGCAATGTTTTAACATGTTTGTATACATCACTAAATTCCCTCTTCACCTCCATCCTGTTAACTTGACTTCACCAACTAATTCACAATTTCTGAAGTTCAAATTCTCGCTCCCTTTCCTTTTTTCTTTGTCTTTCTTCTCTCTCTCTCTTTCTTTTACTCTTTGCTCAGCTAAGAACCTTTTCTCCTTTTTCCTCTAACATGGCTCTTCTTTCTTTCTTTTGCGTCAATTACAATTTAATTTTTTCTGACTCTACTGCACGTGCCTGTTTCTCTGATATACCTCGTGCTTGACCAACTCCATTACAATATCAGCTTTCCTTTTGTCCATAGGATTAAATCTCGTCACATCGTGGGCCAAAGGGCCTGTTCTGTGCTGTACTTTTCTATGTCCTGTGTTCTGTACCCAATTCTAACCTATTTGCTAATTCTAGAAGTAAGTCCTTCCTCTGCCTTTCTAAACTTTCTTGGCAAATTTGGAAAGCATCTTCAAACCACAGAACCTCTTTAGCAATGTTAAGAGCCATTTCCCTCACTTTTAATTTAACTAGCCACAAGTAACCAAAGTTAAACAAGTTTTCTCACCTAAGTTTTATTTAAAGATCTAGGTCACTAACCACCAAGTGTTTAAATGTGCTGGGACCTATCGTAGGAGACAGTGAGGACTGCAGATGCTGGAGATCAGAGCTGAAAAATGTGTTGCTGGAAAAGCGCAGCAGGTCAGGCAGCATCCAAGGAATGAAGAAGGGCTTATGCCCGAAACTTCGATTCTCTTGCTCCTTGGATGCTGCCTGACCTGCTGCGCTTTTCCAGCAACACATTTTTCAGCTGGGACCTATCGTACCCCAAATCTATTCAAATCTGTCCAAATGGCAGACTGGGTCTGTCTAAACCTGTCCATATCACAGACCCGAGTCCCCAAACTGTTAAGATACAGCAGTGAGCCCCTCTGTTAATAAAACCAAACATCCAGCAAAGCTCCCCTCGCCTCGTAAACTGTTAAAGTATGAGTGGCAGAGAACTCTCAGATTCCACTGTCTAAAGAAAATAATATTAATTTACTTTTTAACTCTAAAAGTCAACATTAAGTGATAACTATTCACAACTGTAAGCCCTCCTTTCTCCTAACTGCTTATTACCTGACTCCAACTCTTTAACAATTTACTGTTCTAATAGGATATTTATTAAAATTACATCAACTCGATTTCAAAAACCACACAGTCTCTGTCCTCTGTGTCTTCAGTCTTCCAGCTGCTAATCTCCCTGGGTTGGCATCTTTATTTTTTCAGCAAATATGTTTTATTTTAAAAGGTACCTTAGGCCTGAAGGTATGGAATTCTGTCCTGCCTCCTGTCCATCTCACTATTTCGCATTTCCTCACTCTTCAATCCCTCTCTTAAAGCCAAGTTTTAGATCTTGAGCCTTACTAACTCGCTGTGTGATGCAGAGTTATATATTGCATTACTTTATATTACCAGTGTGAAACAATTTGGTAACTCTGCCAGCAGTTTTTATTTTCAATATTATGTTCTTTCAATTTCTCTGCAGCATGCATTCTGCCTTCTCATCGGGGAACAGGCAGCAAGGAGCGATACAGACCAATTCTGTCCAATATTTGTAATATTCCTATATTCTCTCTAATAGGAGCAAGGTCTGCTGAAGATATTTGTTATAATCTGATGAATAAAGGAGGAAATGAAAATGGAAACTGTGGCAAGGACAAGCACAATAAGTTAATAAAATGTCTCCCTCAGTAAGTTTCACTGAAAATCGAGCATCTTTCATATCATCAGCATCAATGCAATACGTTGAGAACAATTGGAATTGGAAATTACACTGTTCTATTTAATTGTGAATCAGTGAATCGTGTCATGGGTTTTATACAAAAAAATGACATATTTGGCCACAACTTTAAACAAATGGTATCTTCAGATATTTGATATCAGCCAATTCACAGAAGCTATGACACACCTCTGACGCTAATGGACTTGAACTCAGGTCTTTGGGTCCAGAGGTAGGAACTCTACCACTGGATCACAACACCCTCTTGCTAATATTCTTCTCAATGACATCTTTATCTTGAATGCACTGACAATAATCAGGTTGTGTGATTTTAGAGTTTCTCTCACAGTTCTGATCCATATCTGAAGGGACCCAGCTGGATTTCTGTCTGTGTAATATATGTAATTGTGCGCATGTGGGTTTGTTCATATTACTCTCTCTCTCTCTGGATACTTTTCTCTATTCATTCATAGTATGACTGACTAGGGCAGCATTTGTTACTCATCTTCAATTGCCCTGGAGATGTTGGTGGTGAGCCAGCGACTTGTCTAGCTGCAGTCCAGGGACCGTAGGGACATATAGAACAGAGAACATTACAGCGCAGTACAGGCCCTTCAGCCCTCGATGTTACACCGGCCTGTGGAACCAATCTGAAGCCTATCTATCATACACTATTCTATTTTCATCCAAATGTTTATCCAATGATCATTTAAAATGTCTTTAAAGTTATGAAGTCTACTATTGTTGCAGGCAGTGCATTCCACACCCTACTAACTCTCTGAGTAAAGAAACTACCTCTGACATCTGTCCGATATCTATCACCCTTCAATTTAGAGCTATGCCCCATTATGTTAGCCATCACCACCTGAGGAAAGAGGCTCTCATTATCCACCCTATCTAACCCTCTGATTATCTTGTATGTGTCAATTAAGTCACCTCTCAATGTTCTGCTCTCTAATAAAATCAGCCTCAAGTCCCTAAGCCTTTCCTCATAAGACCTTTTCTTCATACCAGGCAACATCCTAGTAAAGCTCCTCTGTACCCTTTCCAAGGCTTCCATATCCTTCCTAAAATGCGGTGACCAGAACTGTGCACAATACTCTAAGTGCGGCTGCACCAGAGTTTTGTACAGCTGCAGCAAGATCTCAAGGTTCCAAAACTCAATCCTTCTACCATTAAAAGCTAACACACTATAGGCCTTCTTAACAACCCCATCAACCTGGGTGGCAACTTTCAGGGATCTATGCACATGGACACTGAGATCTCTCTGCTCATTTACACTACCAAGAATCTTACCGTTAGCCCAGTACTTTTTATTCCTGTCACTCCTTCCAAAGTGAATCACCTCACACTTTTCTGCATTAAACTCCATTTGCCACCTCTCAGCCCAGCTCTGCAGTTTATCTATGTCTCTCTGTAACCTGCAACATCCTTCAGCACTATCTACAAATTTACTAACCCATCCTTCAACGCTCTCATCCAGGTCACTTATAAACATGACAAACAGCAGTGGCCCCAAAACAGACCCTTGCGGTAAACCACCAGCAACTGAGCTCCAGGATGAACATTCCCCAACATCCTCTGTCTTCTTTCAGCAAACCAATTTCTGATCCAAACTGCTAAATCACCCTCAATCCCATGCCTCCGTATTTTGTACAATAACCTACTGTGGGGAACCTTATCGAATGCCTTGCTGATATCCATATACACCACATCAACCACTTTACCCTCATCCACCTGTTTGGTCACCTTCTCAAATAACTTAATAAGGTTTGTAACGCACGACCTACCCTTCACAAAACTGTGTTGACTATCTCTAATCAACACATTCCTCTCTAGATGATTATAAATCCTATCTCTTATAACTCTTTCCAGCACCTTACCCACAGCCGAAGTAAGGCTCACTGGTCTGTAATTACCAGGATTGTCTTAACTCCTCTTCTCAAACTGGGCGACAACATTTGCTATCCTCCAGTCTTCTGGCACTATTCATGTCGACAATTACGACATAAACATGAAAGCCAGTGGCTCTGCAATCTCCCCTTGGCTTCCCAGAGAATCCTAGGATAAATCCCATCTGGCCCAGGTCACTTATCTATTTTCACACATTCCAAAATTGCTAACACCTCCTCCTTGTGAACCTCAATCCTGTCCAGTCTAGTAGCCTGTATCTCACTAATCTCCTCAACAACATTGTCTTTGTCCAGTGTGAATACTGATGAAAAATATTCACTTAACGCTTTCCCTACCTCTTCGGACTCCACGCACAACTTCCCACTACTTCCTTCTCAACATTCTTACCCACAACATTTTTAGGAAGCAATTTTCAGGGAACATTAAGTGCAATGATACATCAACACAAAAGAGTGGTAGTGGCCGATATTTCTGAATAAATACATTTCTACCATAAACAAAATTTGTATGGGGACAGCCCATCCTCTACAATCTAATTGTGGATGGAAATGAGAAAATAACTTTCAAAATGAAGCATCATTGCATGTTTTGAAAGGAAATAACCTGAAAATCATTGCAAGTATTGTTTACAGAACTGCTTGGAATTCAAGGAGTAATTGAAGTTTGTGATTTTTGAGATTTGTAGCTCAGGTTGAGGTTTAGGTTGTAAGTTTGCTGGCTGGTAGGTCTATTCTCAGACATTTTGTCACCACTTTGACTTGGACAACACATCAAAAGAACAAAGAAAATTTACAGCCCAGGAACAGGCCCTTCGGCCCTCCAAGCCTGAGCTGATCCAAATCTCCTGTCTAAACCTGTCACCCAATTCCTAAGCATCCGTATCCCTGTACTCCCCACCTACTCATGCATTTGCCCAGATGCATCTTAAATGAATCTACTGTGCCTGCCTCCAGTACCTCTGCTGGCAACACGTTCCAGGCCCCTACTACCCTGTGTCTAAAGTAGTTGACACATGTATTCCCCTTAAACTTTTCAACTCTCATCTTGAACACATGTGACCTCTCATTATTGAATCCTTCACCCTGGGAAAAAGCTTATCTCTATCCTACCCCTGTCTATACCCTTCATGATTTCGTAAACCTCAATCAGGTGCCCCCTCAATCTCCTTTTTCCTAATGAAAACAATCCTAACCTACTCAACCTCTCTTCATAGCAAGCACCTTCCATATCAGGCAACATCCTCTTAAAACTTCTCTGCACCCTCTCCAAAGCGTCCACATCCTTTTGGTAATATGGCGACCAGAACTGTACACAATATTCTAAATGCGGCCGAACCAATGTCTTATACAATATTAACATGACCTGCCAGTTCTTATACTCAATATCCCATCCGATGAAGGCAAGCATACTAAATATCTTCTTGATCACTCTGTCCACCTGTGCAACAACCTTCAGGGTACAATGGACCTGAACTCCCAGATCTCTCTGCTCATCAACTTTTCCCAAGGCTTTTCCATTTACAGTATAGTTTGCTCGAGAATTAAACTTCCCAAAATGCATCACCTCACATTTGCCTGGATTGAACTCCATCTGCCACTTCTCTATCCAACTATCCAGTCTATCTATATTCTCCGGTATTCTTATACGTTCCCCTGTGCTTTCTGCTACTCCACCAATCTTTGGGTCATCTGCAAACTTGCTGATCATACCAACAGTGCCCTCTTTCAGATCATTTCTGTAAATCACAGAGAACAGTGGCCCCAGCACTGATCCCTGTCAGTGCCCCAGCTATTTCCTCTCTCGCCTCTCTCAGCAACCCGGGGTAGATCCCATCCAGTCCTTAATAACCTCTAACCTACCCAACACATCTTCCCTACTTATGTCAACGTGATCCAGAATAATTAAACATTTGTCTTAATCTCAACATTCGTCATGTCTCTCTCCTCAGTGAACACTGATACAAAGTAATCATTCAGAATCTCATCTATTTTCTCAGGTTCGACACACAGCCTTCCCTCATTATCCTTTAGTGGACCAATCCTTTGTTGAAAAATGTGGTGCTGAAAAAACACAACAGGCCAGGCAGCATCCGAGGAGCAGGAGAATCAATGTTTCGGGCATAAGCCCTTTTTTCAGGAATGAAGAAAGGCTTATGCCCGAAATGTCGATTCTCCTGCTCCTCAGATGCTGCCTGGTCTGCTGTGTTTTTCCAGCACCACATTTTTCAACTCTGGTCTCCAGCATCTGCAGTCCTCACTTTCTCCTTTCTCTAGTTACCTGCTTACTTCTTATATAAGAATAAAAGGCTTTGGGATTCTCCTTAATTCTGCTCGCTAAAGCCATTTCATGACCCCTTTTAATCTCTTGATTCCTCTTTTAAGACTGGACCTATCCTTCCGATATTCCTCCAGGGCCCATTCTGTTCTTAGCTGCCTGGACCTTATGTGCGCTTCCCTTTTCCTCTTGGCTAGTCGTACGGTTTCTCCTGTCTTCCACAGTTCACGAATCTTGTCTTTCCTATCCTTTTCTTTCAACAGTACATGCGTATCCTGCACTATCTTTAACCTATCTTTGAATGCCTCCCACATATCAAATGTGGACTTCCCTTCAAATAGCTGTGTCCAATCCACATTTCCCAGCTCCTGCCTAATTTTGATATAATTGGCCTTGGCCCAGTTTCATACTATTCCCTTAGGACAACTCTTCTTTATCTATGAGTATTCTAAAACTTACGGAATTGTGGTCATTGTTCCCAAAGAAATCCCCCACCGCAACTTTTACCACCTGTCTTGGCTCATTCCCCAGTACCAGGTCCAAAATGTCCCCTTCCCTCGTCGGATTATTGACATACTGCTCTAGAAAACTCTCCTGGATGCTCCTTACAAATTCTGCCCCATCCAGACCTCTGGCATTAAGTGTATCCCAATGTTGGGAAAATTAAAATCTCCCATCACCACCATCCTGTTGCCTCTCCATCTTTCCATCATCTGTTTACCGATTTGTTCTTCTACCTCACCCTCACTGTTGGGAGGCCTGTAATACACCCCCAACAATGTAACTGCACCCTTCTTATTTCTCAGCTTTACCCATAATGCCTCACTGCTCAAGCCCTTTAACACAGCCGTGATATCATCCCTGACCAGCAATGCAACTCCTCACCTCATTTTACTTCCCTCCCTGTCCTGTCTGAAGTGTCTATATCCTGGAACATTTAGGTGCCAATCACGCCGTTCCTTTAACCAAGTCTCTGTGATGGCAAATAACACCATACTCCCAGGTACCGATCCAAGCCCTAAGTTCATCTGCCTTACCCACTATACTCCTTGCATTAAAGTATGTGCACTTCAGGCCACACGTTTTTTTGAATTCCTCTGTTCTCTGCCTATTCTTCATCTTATGCTAACTTCATGATCCTTACAGTCTCCACCTTGCCGCCTACTTGTTTTCTCTTCTGGTTCCCAGTCCCCAGCCACATTAGTTTAAACCCCCCCCCCCCCCCCCCCCAACAGCAGTAGCAAAAACTCCTCAAGGACATTAGTTCCAGTCTGGTTCAGATGTAGACTGTCCAATTTATAATAGTCCCACCTAGGACAGGCTAAACAGAGACATGCATGGGAATTCTATGCCAGCCATTCTAACCAGAACTCCATAAATAAGCACATTGATTTGGACCCCATTTACAAACCTCTTAGAAAATGAACCAGAAATGATATCACCCTCCATAACAGACCAAGACACACAAATAACAAACAGGACAGAAACCAGTGCTTCACCAGAGGCTCACTGATGATGTTACCAGGCATAGTGACGAAATGTCTGAAAACAAACTTTGCAGCTCATCAAGCAAACTTACAACCTGAGTAATTGAAATGTAGATTTATAGATAATCTGGAGCAAATGGTTGTATGCAAATAGAGTTTTGTTTGGCAAAAACTAAATGAATGGGTGATGGACAAGAGGCTCATTATTGATGACAAAGTCTTCCTGCCTGCCAACAACTATTTGATTCTCAGAAAACAAAATAAATACAATAATTAGTGCTAGGGAAACTAAACTAGGGCAAAAGAACAATGGATTCCTCAGATGGACCTGATGGGATGCATTCTCGGACTTTAAAGGAATTATCAACAGAGTTAGTGAATGCACTGCAGTAATCCTTAAACAGAGAACTGATAGATACAGATAGACCATCTGACCTCTACCAGCTGTCTGTTCTCTGCACCTGGTATACTGTGTGCAGTTTTGATCTCCTTATCTGAGGGAGGATCTTCATGCTATCTGGGGAGCCCAGCAGAGATTTACCCAGATGGATTTCTGGGATGTCAGGAGTGATGCATGAGGAGACAGTGAGTTGTCTGGGATTATATTTACTGGAGTTTACAAGAATGAGAGGGGATCTCATAGAAACGAATACATTTTAAAAATAGAATCCCTACAGTGTGGAAACAGACCATTCGGAGATAGTGAGGACTGCAGATGCTGTACTCTTCAATAAGCTGCTTGACCTGCTGTGCTTTTTCCAGCTCCACACTTTATCAACAGGATTTACAGCCCAACAGATCCACACTGACCATCTAAGGGGCATCCCACCGCGTATTTGCATGGCTAACCCACCTAGCCTGCACACCCGTGAACACCATGGGTACTTTAACATGGCCAATCCACCTGACCTATGCATCTTTGAACTGTGGGAGGAAACTAAAGCACCCATCCAGACATGGGGTGAACGTGCAAACTCCACACAAACAGTTGCCCGAGGCTGGAATCGAACCCAGGTCTTTGGTGTTATGAGGCAGCAGCACTGGGCCACTGTGCACCCCTGATTTTCTCCCACAGTCCAAAGTTGTGCAGGTTAGGTAGATTGGCAATTTCATAGAATCCCTACAGTGTGGAAACAGGCCCTTTGGCCCAACGAGTCCACACTGACCCTCTGAAGAGTAACCCACACCGACCCATTCCTCCAACCTACTACTCTACATTTACCTGTGACTAATGCACCTAACCTACACATCCCTGAACATAATGGGCAGTCTGGCATGGCCATTTCACCTGATGTACACATCTTTGGATTGTGGGAGGAAACCAGGGCACCCGGAGGAAACCCAACAGACATGAGGAGAATGTACAAAATCCATACAGTCAATCGCCCGAGGTTGAAATCGAACCAGAGACCCTGGCGCTGTGAGACAGAAGCGTTAGCCACTGAGCCACAATGAGAAATCCAGAGTTGTAGGGATAGAGTAGAAGGAGTAGGTCTGGGTGGGATGCTCTTCGGAAGATTGCTGTGGGCTTGGTGGGTCAACTGGCCTGCTTCCACACTCAGGTTAGATGTAGGTAGGATGCTCCTGATGATGGGGGATTTGAGAACCAGGGGAATCTTTCTTTTAGGATAAATGGTAAACTTTTAAAGCCTGAGATGAGGAGAAATGCCTCCACACAGAGAGTGGTGAGTCTGTGGAATTCACTGCCACAGGAATTGGTTGAAACCAAAACATTGCATGTTTTCAAGAAGGAGTTGGATATTGCTCTTGTGGCTGAAGGGATCAGGAATATGGGTGGGGGAAGAGCAGGATTAGTGCATTGGGTTCAATCATCAGCCATGATTCTCCTGATTCCTGCAGCAGGACTGAGGGATCAAATGACCTACTGCTGCCCATAGCTTCTATTGCTGAGTCAACTTCAGTCTTGACACAATGTGTTGCCAACCTAATCAGGGATCTGGCGATATTGCATCTAATGATGTGTAATCTGGCAGGTGAAAATCGGCTCCTTGGAGAATGAGACAGGGGAACGTAAAAATGGGGAATCAGGAAATGGCAGAGGGGTTGAATAAATACTTTGCATCAAACTTCATAGGAGAAGACAAAAAGCATTCCAAAATTACTAAATAATCAGGGGGCAAGAAGATGAGACAAAATAAATACAATAAATAAAGTGCTAGGGAAACTAAACTAGGGCAAAAGAACAATTAATTCCTCAGATGGACCTGATGGGATGCATCCTCGGATTTTAAAGGAATTATCAACAGAGTTAGTGAATGCACTGCAGTAATCATTCAGGAATCCTTAAACAGAGGATTGGAAAACTACCAATGTAATATCTTCATTAAGCAAAAATGAAAAACAGGCAACTATAGACCAGTTAGCTTATTGGGAAAATTTAGGAAACTTGGGAAAAGATTAGAGTCCATGATAAAGGATGTAATAGCAGAGCATTTAGAAACACTGATTGGTGTGCTCAAGCAGTGTCAGCATGCCTGATTAATTTACTAGAAGTCCTTGCATAGGTAAAAAGAAACCAGTGAGTGCAAAAATTTGGATTGTTAAGAGAGCATTTGATAAGGTACCATACATGAGGCTGCTTAATAAGAGCCTGTGGAGTTGGATGTAGTATATTAGCATGGTTAGAGGATTGGCTGAAGTTGGGATAAGGGAGGCATTTTAGGATGTCAACCTGGAACTAGTATTATACCACATGGACCAGTGCTGGGGCCACTAACATTTCCAACTTGTATGAGTGACTTGGAAAGCAAATGTGTGCAGCAAAATTTGCAGTTGTCACAAAAATAGGTGAAAGTGAGTACTGCAGATGCTGGAGATCAGAGCTGAAAATGTGTTGCTGGAAAAGCGCAGCAGGTCAGGCAGCATCCAAGGAACAGGAGAATCGATGTTTCGGGCATAAGCCCTTCTTCAGGAATGAGGAAAGTGTGTCCAGCAGGCTAAGATAAAAGGTAGGGAGGAGGGACTTGGGGGAGGGGCGTTGCAAATGTGATAGGTGGAAGGAGGTTAAGGTGAGGGTGATAGGCCGGAGTGGGGGTGGGGGCGGAGAGGTCAGGAAGAAGATTGCAGGTTAGGAAGGTAGTGCTGAGTTTGAGGGTTGGGACTGAGATAAGGTGGGGGGAGGGGAAATTAGGAAACTGGAGAAATCTGAGTTCATCCCTTGTGGTTGGAGGGTTCCTAGGCGGAAGATGAGGCGCTCTTTCTCCAACCGTCATGTTGCTATGGTCTGGCGATGGAGGAGTCCAAGGACCTGCATGTCCTTGGTGGAGTGGGAGGGGGAGTTGAAGTGTTGAGCCACGGGGTGGTTGGGTTGGTTGGTCCGGGTGACCCAGAGGTGTTCTCTGAAACGTTCCGCAAGTAGGCTGCCTGTCTTCCTAGTATAGAGGAGGCCACATCAGGTGCAGCGGATGCAATAAATGATGTGTGTGGAGGTGCAGGTTAATTTGCAGCAGATATGGAAGTATCCCTTGGGGCCTTGGAGGGAAGTAAGGGGAGAGGTGTGGGCACAAGTTTTGCATTTCTTGCGGTTGAAGGGGAAGGTGCCGGGAATGGAGGTTGGGTTGGTGGGGGGTGTGGACCTGACGAGGGAGTCACGGAGGGAGTGGTCTTTTCGGAACGCTGATAGGGGAGGGGAGGGAAATATATCCCTGGTGGTGAGGTCTGTTTGGAGGTGGCGGAAATGACGGCGGATGATACGCTGTATATGGAGGTTGGTGGGGTGGTAGGTGAGGACCAGTGGGATTCTGTCCTGGTGGCAGTTGGAAGGGCGGGGCTCAAGGGCGGAGGAGCGGGAAGTGGAGTAGATGCGGTGGAGGGCATCGTCGACCACGTCTGGGGGAAATTGCGGTCTTTGAGGAAGGAGACCATCTGGGTTGTACGGTATTGGAACTGGTCCTCCTGGGAGCAGATGTGGCAGAGACGAAGGAATTGGGAATATGGGATGGCGTTTTTGCAGGGGGCAGGGTGGGAGGAGGTGTAGTCTAGGTAGCTGTGGGAGTCGATCAGTTTATAGTAAATGTCCGTGTTGATTCGATCGTCTGAGATAGAAATGGAGAGGTCTAGGAAGGGGAGGGAGGAGTCTGAGATGGTCCAGGTGAATTTGAGGTCAGGGTGGAAGGTGTTAGTAAAGTGGATGAACTGTTCAACCTCCTCGTGGGAGTACGAGGCGGCGCCAATACAGTCATCGATGTAGCGGAGGAAAAGGTGGGGGGTGGTGCCAGTGTAGCTGCGGAAGATGGACTGTTCCACATATCCTACGAAGAGGCAGGCATAGCTGGGGCCCATGCGGGTGCCCATGGCTACTCCTTTGGTTTTGAGGAAGTGGGAGGATTGGAAAGAGAAGTTGTTCAGGGTGAGGACCAGTTCAGTCAGTCGAAGGAGGGTGTCAGTGGAAGAGTACTGGTTGCTTCGGCGGGAAAGGAATACGTGGTAAGGCAAGTAGACAGGATGATACAAAGGGCACTTTGGTAGAGTTTAATATGATTTAAATTGAGCAAGGAAGCTACAGAATAGAAGAATTTGGAAGTCCTCAACCAAGAATCACAAAAATCAAGCATCCAGTTTCAGTGGGAGAAGCCAAATGGAAGGTTTGCAAAGATAATGGAACATAAAAGTATGGACCATAAAACCATAAGGAATATCAGCAGGAGGAGGCCATTCAGCCCCATGAGTCTGCTGCACTCTTCAATAAGATCCTGGCTGATCTGATATTTTCTGCCCTTTCCCGGTAACGCTGGATTCTCTGAATGATCAAGAATCTATTTCAACCTTAATTATGCACAATGACTCTGTGCCCATTGCTCCACATTTCAGATATTCCCTCTGAGTGGAAAACGTTTTCCTCAGATCTCCTTGAAGCCATTCACTCAATACTTTAAACATACTGGTCTTGGGCACATCTGCCATGGCGAAGCGATTCTCATGATCCAGTCTCTCTAACCCTGTTATAATGTTGTATACCCTAATCACATCCTCCTTCAGCTTCCTCTGCTCCAGGGAAAACAAACCCAGCCTATCCAGCCTCTCCTCGTGCCTGAGATGTTCCATCCCAGGTAACATCCTGGCAAATCTCCTTTGCACCCGTTACACTGCAATCATGTCCTCCTGGTAGTGTGGTGACCAGAACTGCACAAAGTGATCCATCTGTGGTCTAACCAATGTTTAATAAAGTTGAAACGAGACTTCCTCACTCCTATATTCTCTGCACTGGGTAATGAAGGCAAACATCTCGTATGCCTTCTTTCCCACCCTGTCTATATGTGCTGACAGCTTCAGGGATCTATGGAGATGTACACCCAGGTCCCTTTGTTCCTCAGTACTCCCTAGGGACCTACCTTACATTGTGTAATTCCTTCTCTTATGAGACCTTCCAATGCATCACTTCATACTATTCAGGATTAAATTCCATCTGCCAGTGCTCTGCCCATTTTACCAGCTGATTAATATCAAACTGTAACCTGAAACCAGCATCCTCATTGTCAACAATGGCATTTTTTTTGTCCCATCTGCAAACTGACTAATTCGATCACCTACTTTCCAATCCAAGTGTTTAATGTCCATAACAAACAGCAAGGATCTCAGAACCGATCCCTCTGATACCTCCCTGTTCGTCACAGGCTTCCAGTCACAAAAACCTCCCTCCACCATCACCCTTTCCCTCCCATTTATCATCTAATGTTGGATCCAGTTTGCCAACGTGCCTTGGATCCCATAGATTTAGAGAGCTCTACAGCACAGAGGAAGACCCTTTGGCCCAAACTGGTCCATGCCAAACAAACACTAACCCGGTTTCCCTGCACTTGGCCCATATCCTTCTAAACTTCTCCTGTCCATGTATTTTAAATGTTGTTAATATACCTGCCTTAACCATTTTCATTGGCAGCTCATTCCATATGTGCACCACCCTCTGTATAAAAACGTTCCCCCCCAGGTTTCCTTTTATCCTTTCTCATCTAATCTTGAACTGATGCCCTCTAGTTCTCGATTCCCCAACTCTGGGAAAAAGACTCAGTGCATTCAGCCTATACATGCCTCTCATGATCTTATAGACTCCATAAGGTCCCCCTCAGTCTCCTAAGCTATATAAAAAAAAGTCCTAGCTTGTCCATCCTCTTCATATAATTCAGACTCTTGGGTCCTGGCAACATCCTTGTAAATTTCTTCTGCACTTTTTCCAGTTTAATAACATCCTTCCTATAGTAAGGTGGCCAAAACTGAACACAATCCTCCAAGTGTGGTCTCTCCAACATCCTGTCCAACTACAACATAACCTCCCAACTTCTCTATTCAATACCCTGACTGATGAAGGCCAGTGTGCCAAAAGCCTACTTCACTGCCCTATCTACCTGTGTCTCTACTTTCAGAAAACCGTGCGCCTGTGTTCCCTACAGGTCCATCTGTTCCACTACACTCTTTAAGGCCCCACCATTCACCATGAAACTCCTACCTTGATTTGACTTTCTATAATGTAAGATCTCTCACTTATCTATAATAAACTCCATTTGCCATTTCTCAGCCCACTTCCCCAGCTGATCAAGGTCCTGATGCAATTCCTGATAATCTTTCTCACTGTCCACGATACCTCCTATTTTACATTACATTTTACATTACATTACAGCGTGGAAACAGGCCCTTCGGCCCAACAAGTCCACACCGACCCGCTGAAGCGCAACCCACCCATGCCCCTACATTTCCCCCTAACCTAACACTACGGGCAATGTAGCATGGCCAATTCACCTGACCTGCACATTTTTGGACTGTGGGAGGAAACCGGAGCACACGGAGGAAACCCACGCAGACACGGGGAGAAGGTGCAAACTCCACACAGTTAGTCGCCTGAGGCAGGAATTGAACCCAGGTCCCTGGCGCTGTGAGGCAGCAGTGCTAACCACTGTGCCACCATGCCGCCCTTTTTAGTCTCATCAGCAAACTTACTAATTATGCCTTGTACATTCTCATCCAAATGATTGATATCGATAACAAACAGTAATGGACCCAGCATCATCCCCTGAGGCACTTCTCGAATCACAGGCCCTCAGTCCACAATCATCCTTCCACTATTACCCTCTGCTTCCTCCCATCAAGACAATTGTGGATCTAATTTGCCAGCTCCACTTGGGATCCATGCGATCCAACCTTCCAGAGCTGACCGTGTGGAACTTTATCAAAGACCTTCCTGAAGTCCTTTCTTCGTCAACGTTACTGGTCACTTCATCAAAGAACTCTAACAAATTTATGAGGCATGATCTCCCACGCACAAAGCCATGCTGACTATTCTGAATCAAACCATGTCTTTCCAAATGCATGTGTATCTTATCTCAGAATGTTAAGCTTACTGGTCTGTTCTCAGGCTTTTCTTTGCAGCCCTTCTTGAATAAAGGTACAACACTCACTATCCTCCAGTCTTCCAGGACCTCACCCGTGGCTAACAATGATGCAAATATATCAGCCAGGGCCCCTGCAATTTTTTCTCTCACCTTTTGCTGTGTTCTTGGGTATATCTGCTCAGGTCCAGGACCTTCATACAGTCTAATACATCCAACACCTCCTCTACTGTGATACGGACTGTCCCCAAGATATCACCATTAACTTCCCCCAAGTCACCAAGTCTTTTTGTCTTTCTCCACAATAAACACAGAGGAGTATTTTCATTGAGGACCTCGCCCATCTCCTGCAGTTCTACACATACATGTCCACTTTGCTCATTGAGGGGTCCTAGTCTCTCTCTAGTTATTTTTTTCCTTTAATATACTTAAAGAACCTCTTTGGATACACCAAAATCTTATTAGCCAAGGCTATCTCATGCCCCCTTTTCACCCTCCTGATTTCCTTCTTCAGTAAACTCCTGTATTCCCTGTATAACCCCATGAACCTCCCTCCAGCCTCTCACCTGCCTCCCTGCTGTTGGGTATCCCACTCCCTGCCGATCTAGTTTAAACCCTCCCTTGTAGCACTAGCAAACCTGGCCACCATGATATTGGTTCCCCTCCAGTTCAGGTACAACCCATCCCTCTTGAACAGGTCACCTCTGCCCCAGAAAAGATCCCAATGATCTAAACATCTGAATCCCTGCTCCCTGCACCAATTCTATAGCCACACATTTATCTGCCATATCCTTCTGTCCCTACCCTCACTAACACATGGCTCTGGGAGTAATCTGGAAATTATCACTGGCGAGGTCCTTGTTTTAAGATTTTTCTGAGCTCTCTATAATCACTCTGCAGGTCCTCACCCCTATTTCTACCGATGTCATTTGGGCGAACGTGCACAATGACTTCTGGCTGCTCCCCCTCCCCCTTGAGAACGTTCTGCAGCTGCTCTGAGATATCCTGGACCCTGGGCAGTGGGAGGCAACACCCAGATTCCTGTTTGCAGCCACAGAATCTCCGATCCTGTCTTTCCCCCTAATGACTGCGTCTCCTATCCCTGAGGTACAGGTTACCTTTCCCCTTTCTCACTGTGCCCCACAGCCAGTCACAGTGCCACTGACCTGACTATTGCTGCTTTCCCCTGAACGGTCACCCCTACCCCACACTCCTCTCCCCCAATAGTATCCAAAACGGTATTCTGGGTTTCAAGGGGAATGGTCCCAGGAGATTCCTGCACTCTCAGCCGACTCCCTTTCCCTTTCCTGGTGGTCAGAAGTTTTTTTCAGTAATTTTCCTCCCACTGACATTAGACTAACTGCTCTGTAATTCCCTGGCCTGTTCCTGCTGCCCTTCTTCAACAAAGGAACTGCATTAGCTATCGTCCAGCCACGTGGCACTTCACCTGTGGCCAGTGAAGTATTAATCTCTCTGCCAGCAATCTCCTTCCTTGGCTCTGATGGCAGCCTGCGTTACATCTCATCAGGCCCTGGGGATGAATGCACTCTTACACCAGCTAAAACATCAAATACTTCCTCCTTATTAAACTTTACATACTCTAGAACTGTCCCATCACAACTGTAATCTCCAGCTACAATGTTGTTCTCTTTTGTGAATGCAGGTGAGAAATATTTATTTAAAACCTCACCCACATCCACAGGCTCCAAACACAGATTGCAGCTTTGGTGTCTACACGTCCTCCTTTTTCTATGTAATCCTTTTGCGTCGGGGTTTTCCTTAATTTGACGTGCCAAAGATACTTTGTGATCCTTCTTTACTCTCCTTGTATGTTTTTTAAGCAGCACACACACACGCCCCCACAGAAACACATACTCCTGTTTTAGATTAGATTACTTACAGTGTGGAAACAGGCCCTTCAGCCCAACAAGTCCACACCGACCCTCTGAAGAGCAACCCATCCAGACCCATTCCCCTCATTTACCCCTTCACCTAACATTACGGGCAACTTAGTATGGCCAATTCACCTAACCTGCACATCTTTGGATTGTGGGAGGAAACCCATGCAGACACAGGGAGAATGTGCAAACTCCACACAGATAGTTGCCTGAGGCAGGAATTGAACCCGGGTCTCTGGCGCTGTGAGGCAGTAGTGCGAACCACCGTGCCACTGTTTCTCAGCTCTGTTCTTGATAGATGTTTCCCTGACATCTCACATTTCCTGGACTTGCCTCCCTTCCCCTTCACTGTCAGAGAAACACGTTGGCATTGCAAAAACACAGGAGGTCAGGCAGCATCCAAGGAGCAGGAGAATCGATGTTTCGGGCATGAGCCCAAACCCATCAGGGATTTGCCATTCTCCAGTCAGACTATCTACCTCCTGACACAACAGGCTCTCCTGGATGCACTCTAAAAATTGTACTCTGTCTAATGCTTTCACAGTAAGGGGTTCCCAGTTAATGTCAGCAAAATTGAAATCCCTTAAAATTATAACTCAGTTTAAACCCATGGTTAGTTTAACTCATATTTTAAACTGGTGTGGCAGGGGTGGGTGGGAACCAGAGTAGTTGTCCAGGAAACTAACTGACTGAAAAGGCGTTAGAGATCATGGAATCCCTACAGACTGAAAGCAAGCTATTCCACCCATTGGGTTCACACCAGCCCTCCAAAGAATATCCCCGTTGCCCCCCAACTTATCCCTATAACTCTGCATTTCCCATGACTAATCCACCTAGCGTGCACATCCCTGGAAACTCTTGGTAATTTACCATGGCCAATCCACCCAACATGCACATCTTTGGACTGTGGGAGGAAACCAGAGCACCCGGAGGAAACTCACATAGACATGGAGAGAACATGCAAACTCCACACAGTCACCTTAGGGTGGAATGAAACCAAGGTCCCCGGTGCTGTGAGGCAGCAGTGCAAACCACTGAACCCCCATGCCACTCCAAGAAGAGGGCCAGTAAAGTTAAGAAGGTACACTTAATGGTAAGGTCCGAGGGAGTGTTGCTGAACAAAGAGACCTTGGAGTGCAGGTTCATAGCTCCTTGAAAGTGGAGTTGCAGGTAAATAGGATAGTAAAGAAGGCGTTTGGTATGCTTTCCTTTATTGGTCAGAGTATTGAGTACAGGAGTTGGGAGGTCATGTTGCGGCTTTACACGACATTGGTTAGGCCACTGTTGGAAGATTGCGTGCAATTCTGGTCTCCTTCCTATCGGAAAGATGTTGTGAAACTTGAAAGGGTTCAGAAAGGATTTACAAGGATGTTGCCAGGGTTGGAGGATTTGAGTTATAGGGATAGGCTGAACAGGCTGGGGCTGTTTTCCCTGGAGCGTTGGAGGCTGAGGGGTGACCTTATAGAGGTTTACAAAATCATGAGGGGCATTGATAAGGTAAATAGGCAAAGTCTTTTTCCTGGGGTCAGGGAGTCCAGAACTAGAGGGCATAGGTTTACAGTGAGAGGGAAAAGATATAAAAGAGACCAAAGGGGCAACTTTTTATGCAGAGGGTGTTACGTGTTTGGAATGAGCTGCCAGAGGATGTGGTGGTGGCTGGTACAGTTGCAACATTTAAGAGGCATTTGGATGTGTATATGAATAGGAAAGGTTTTTGCAAGGTTTGTGAAGGTTTGTAGCTCAGGTTGAGGTTTAGGGTGTAGGTTTGCTCACTGAGCTGTAAGTTTGATATCCAGACGTTTCATTACCTGGCTAGGTAACATCATCAGTGGTGACCTCCAAGTGAAGTAAAGCTGTTGTCTCCTGCTTTCTATTTATATCTTTCTCCTGGATGGGGTTCCTGGGGTTTGTGGTGATGTCATTTCCTGTTCGTTTTCTGAGGGGTTGATAGATGGCATCTAGATCTATGTGTTTGTTTATGGCGTTGTGGTTGGAGTGTCAGGCCTCTAGGAATTCTCTGACATGTCTTTACTTAGCCTGTCCCAGGATAGATGTGCTGTCCCAGTCGAAATGGTGGTTTTTTTCCTCCGTGTGTAGGGCTACGAGGGAGAGAGGGTCACGTCTTTTTGTGGCCAGCTGGTGTTCATGTATCCTGGTGCTAACTTTCTTCCTGTTTGTCCTACGTAGTGTTTGTGGCAGTCCTTGCATGGAATTTTGTAGATGACGTTGGTTTTATCCATGGGTTGTACTGGGTCTTTTAAATTTGTTAGTTTTTGTTTGAGAGTGTTGGTGGGTTTGTGTGCTACTAAGATTCCGAGGGGTCTTAGTAGTCTGGCTGTCATTCCTGAAATTTCTTTGACGTATGGTAAGGTGATTAGGGTTTCTGGCTGTGTTTGGTCTGCTTGTTGTGGTTTGTTATTGAGGAATCTGCGCACTGTATTATTTAAGTATCCGTTCTACTTGAATACGTTGTATAGGTGGTTCTCCTCTGTTTTCCAAAGTTCGTCTGTGCTGCAGTGTGTGGTGGCTCGTTGGAATAGTGTTCTGATACAGCTTCATTTGTGTGTGTTGGGATGGTTGCTGGTGTAGTTAAGTATTTGGTCAGTGTTTGTCGGTTTTCTGTATACGCAGGTTTGTAGTTCTCCGTTGTCCTTTCTTTCGACTGTGACGTCCAGGAATGTGAGTTTGTTGTCGGTTTCTTCCTCCTTGGTGAACTTTATGCCTCTGAGGGTGTTGTTGATGATGTTAAATGTCTCTTCTATCTTGTTTCGTTTTGTGATGACAAATGTGTCATCTATGTAGCAGACCCAGATTTTTGGTTTGATGGTTGGTAGGACTGATTGTTCTAGTCTTTGTATTGCTGCTTCTGCTATGACTCCTGATAGTGGAGATCCCATGGGTGTGCTGTTGGTTTGTTTGTAGACTATGCTGTTAAAGGTGAAGTGCGTGGTGAGGCACAGGGCCACTAGTATCATGATGTTTTAGTTGGTAATGTGATTGATGGTGGTTGGGGTGTGTGTGATGGTCTCTTCTAAAAGTGCAGCACCAATCAACCACACCGCCCCGTGGCCCAACATTTCAACTCCCCCTCCCACTCTGCCGAGGACATGGAGGTCCTGGGCCTCCTTCACCCCCGCTCCCTCACCACCAGACGCCTGAAGGAAGAACGCCTCATCTTCCGCCTCGGAACACTTCAACTCCAGGGCATCAATGTGGACTTCAACAGCTTCCTCATTTCCCCTTCCCCCACCTCATCCTAGTTTCAAACTTCCAGCTCAGTTACTGTCTCCTTGACTTGTCCGATCTGCCTATCTTCTTTTCCACCTCTCCACTCCACCCTCCCCTCCTTGACCTATCACCTTCATCTCCTCCCCCACTCACCCATTGTACTCTATGCTACTCTCTCCCCACCCCCACCCTCCTCTAGCTTATCTCTCCACGCTTCAGGCTCACTGCCTTTATTCCTGATGAAGGGCTTTTGCCCGAAACGTCGATTTCGCTGCTCGTTGGATGCTGCCTGAACTGCTGTGCTCTTCCAGCACCACTAATCCAGTATTTGGTTTTCAGCATCTGCAGTCATTGTTTTTACCTTATCTTCTAAAAGCGTGCTAAGTGTTTCCTTTGATTGGTCGGTGTTGATGGAGGTGAACAGTGCTGTTACATCGAATGAGATCATTGCTTCGTCTTCCTCTATTTTGGTGTTTTTGATGATTTTTAGGAATTCCTGGGTGGAGTGGATGGAGTGCTGTGACTCTTCTACTAGGTATTTCAGTCTTGCGTGTAGTTCTTTGGCCAGTCTGTAAGTTGGTGTTCCGGGTAGTGAGACTATAGGTCTGAGGGGGGCTCCTGGTTTATGAATTTTTGGTAGTCCGTAGAATCATGGGGTGTTGGTCTCGTCTGGTTTCATTTTCTGGAATTCCGTCTTGTTTAATTGTCCGGAATTGTGTAATTTTCTTAGGATACGTGTAATTTTGTTTCCTAATTCTGGGGTCGGGTCTAACGCTACCTGTTGGTAGGTGTTGGTGTTTGCGAGTAGTGCATTGGCTTTCTCGATGTAGTCCCTTCTGTTCAAGATGACTGTGAGCCGACCTTTGTCTGCAGGTAATATCATGATGTTTTTGTCTTTTTTGAGGTTTTCTAGGGCTTTCTTTTCTTGTGTGTTCAGTTTGTTTCCTTCCCTCTTTCGGCTCAGAGTAGGTGCAACTGTCTGTCTGATCATTTGTTGTGTTTCTTCCGTGAGATTGTTGTATTTCAATGTGGTTTCTAATGCCACTAGGAAATCCTTCTGGTCAGTGTCTCAGTAATTGAAATTTAATTCTTTGACTAGTACCGCTTTTTCTGTGTCTGATAGCGTCCGGTCTGATAAGTGCTTTATCCATGCCCCTGTGTTATCGGTTTTGTCTTTGCTTGTGAGTTTGTCAAGTTTTTTCTTCAAGTCCCGATTTTTCTTTATCTGTGTTTGTCGTTGTTTGGTGTTTATGACTCGTTCTACAACGTCTGTCCATTCTTGATTTGTTGCTTGTTTGAATAATAGTTTTTGGTTCGCAGTTTCCCGGTTGTATTTTCAGAGTCTGTGCTGGGCGTCATTGATTAGTTTGCGGAGCATTCTGCGGCCGTTTTGTTCTGTTAAACTTCTGGCCTGAGGTGTTTTTATCGGCGGTTTGTATTGGAGACATTATATTGGAGAATAGGAGGGGTTTGGAGGAGTATGGGCCGGGTGCTGGCAAGTGGGACTAGATTGGGTTGGGATATCTGGTCGGTATGGACCAGTTGGACCGAAAGCCTGTTTCCATGCTGTACATCTCTATGACTCTAAGAACAGATCAGGAGAGGTTACCGAACATGGTAGGATTGGTAGTCTAAAGTGTATATGTTTTAATGTGAGGAATCAGATAAGGCAGATGAATGTAGAGCTTGAATTTGTACATCTAACTATGACATTGATGCTATTGCAGAGACTATGTTGAGACAGGGACAAGACTTGAAGCTTAATGTTCAGGATTTAGATGCTTCAGGCAATGTAGAGGGGGATGTGAAAGAGGTGAGGAGTTCTGTAATTCATTAGGGAGAACACCACAGCTGTACTGAGGGAGGATATATTGAAGGTGAGGCCTTGTGGGTTGAGATCAGAAATAAGAAGGCTGCAGTCACTTTGATGGGATTTTACTACAGACCTCCCAACAGCCAGCAGTTGACAGAGGAACAGGAATGTGGACAGATGATGGAAAGATGTACTGTATGCAATATAAGGAATCCGGTAAATGATCACAGATCGAAATTGGCAGGTCTGATGTACGTGGAATAGTGTAGGTGGGATGGGCTTCAGATTTATATGACAGGGCAGCGCAACATCGAGGGCCAAAGGGCCTGTTCTGCGCTGTAATGTTCTATGTTCTATGTGTTGGGCATCACAGAGATGTGGCTGCAAGGGGATCAGGATTGGGAGCTAAATATCCCAGGATATATATCCTATCGAAAAGACAGGCAGGTAGGTCGAGGGGATGGGGTTGCCTTAAAAGTAGGAAATAAAATTAAATAAACAGTAAGAAACAAAGTAAGGTCAGATGGTGTAGAATCTATGTGGGTAGAATTGAGTAACTGCAAAGGTCAAAAACAACATAGTTGGAGTTATGCACAGGTCTCCAAACAGTCGTCAGGAGCTTGGGCACAGGATATACCAGGAACTAGAAACGATGTGTAGGAAAAGCAAAGTTACAGTGATCAGGTGGGATTTCAATACTCAGGCAGACTGGGAAATCAAGTTGCTAGTTGTTCGCAAGAATGAGAATTTGTGGAATGTCTCTGAGATGGCTTTTTGGAGCAGCTTGTGGTGGAGCCCACTTGGGAACAGGCAATACTAGATTTAGTGCTGTGCAATAAGGTAAACTTAATAAGGGAGCTTAAGGTGAAGGAACTCTTCGGAGGCAGTGACCATAATATAATTTAATTTACTCTGCATTTGGAGAAGATAAAAATAGAGTTAGAGGTAACGGTATTACAGGTGAATAAAGAAAACCACAGAGCCATGAGGGAGGAGCAGGGCAGAATTGACTGGGAGAGGAGCTGAGCTGGAAAGACAGTGGAACAGCAATGGCAGGAATTTCTGGGAGTCATTCAGGAGACACAGCAAAAATTCATCTCTGGGAAAAATAAGCATGGTACAGGGAGGATAAGGGAATCATGGCTGACAAGGGAAGTCAGGGATAGCATGAAAGCATAAAGCGAACATATAAAGTAGCAAAGACCAGTAGGAAACCAGAGGATTGGGAAGCTTACGAAGACCAACAGAGGGCAACAACAAAAAAAAGAAATAAAGAGGGAGAAGATTAAATATGAGGGAAGCTAGCCAGTAATATAAAGGAAGGCTGTAAGAGTTTCTTTAGATATATGTAGGGCAAAGGAGAGGCAAAAATGGATATTGGGCTGCTGGAGAATGATGCTGGAGATATAGTAGCAGGGAACAAGGAAATGGCTGAGGAACTGAATAATTATTTTGCGTCAGTCTTCATCTTGAAAGACATGAGTAATTTCTCAAAACTTCAAGAGAGTGAGGAGGCAAAGTTGAGTATGGTGGTCATCACCAAGGAGAAGGTGCTAGAAAAACGGAATGGCCTGAAAGTGGATAAATCACCTGGATCAGATGGACTAGTGAAGAAGGCGTTTGGTATGCTTTCCTTTATTGGTCAGAGTATTGAGTACAGGATTTGGGAGGTCATGTTGCGTCTGTACAGGACATTGGTTAGGCCACTGTTGGAATATTTCATGCAATTCTGGTCTCCTCCCTATCGGAAAGATGTTGTGAAACTTGAAAGTGTTCAGAAAAGATTTACAAGGATATTGCCAGGATTGGAGGATTTGAGCTAAAGGGAGAGGCTGAACAGGCTGGGGCTGTTTTCCCTGGAGCGTCAGAGGTTGAGGGTTGACCTTATAGAGGTTTACAAAATAATGAGGGTCATTAATGGGATAAATAGGCAAAGCCTGTTCTCTGGGGCGGGGGAGTCCAGGACTAGAGGGCATAGGTTTACGGTAAGATAGAAAACAGACCTAAGGAGCAACTTTTTCACACAGAGGGTGGTACGTGTATGGAGTGAGCTGCCAGAGGAAGTAGTGGAGGCCGGTACAATGGCAACATTTAAAAGGGATCTGGATGGGTACATGACTAGGAAGGGTTTGGGGGATTTTGGGCCAAGTGTTGGCAGATGATTAGGTTGGGATATCTGGTCGCATGGACAAGTTGGACCATGCTGTACATCTCTATGACTCTATGACTATATCCCAGAGTTCTAAGGAAGACTGCTGAACAATAGAAGCATTTGTGGTGATCTTTCAGGAATCACTAGAATCAGAGAGGACTCCTAGGGGACTTGAAAATGGCTAACGTAACACCTCTGTTTAAAAAGAGAGTAAAGCAGAAGATGGAAAACTTCCATCTAACCTCAGTCATGGGTAAGATCCTGGATCCTGGGTAAGATCATGAAGGATGAGATTTCTGAATATTGGATGTGTATGGTAAAATAGGGCAGAGTCAGCATGGTTTCGTCAAGGGCAGGTCATGCCTGACCAATCTGCTAGAATTCTTTGAGGAGATAATGAGCAGGTTAGACCAAGGAGTACCAATGGATTATATCTACCTGGACTTCTAGAAGGCCTTTGACAAGGTGCAGCACAGGAGACTACTGAATAAGATAAGGGCCAATGGTGTCAGAGGCAAGGTGCTAGCATAGATAGAAGCCTGGCTGTCTGTCAGAAAACAGAGAGTGGGATAAAAGGGTCCTTCTCAGAATGGCAGCTGGCGACAAGTGGTGTTCTACAAGGCTCAGTGTTGGGACTACAAGTTTTCACTTTATATATTAACAATCTACATGAAGGAATGGGGGACATTCGGATGAAATTTTTAGACAATACAAAGGTAGGTAAAAAGACAGGCAGCATTGAGGAGGTGGGGAGGCTGCAGGAGAATTTGGACAGGTTAGGAGAGTGGGCAAAGAGATGGCAGATGGAGCACAATGTGGGAAAGTGTGGGATCATGCAGGAAGAATAGAGGCATGGACTCTTTTCTACATGGGGAGAAAATTCAGAAGCCTGAAGTGCAAAGAGATTTGGGATTCTTAGTTGAGTCAATAGCTAGGAAGGCAAATGCAATGATGCCATTTATTTTGAGAGGACTTGAATATAAAAGCAATGATGTACTGAGCTTTAAGACATAGAACATAGAACAGTATAGCACAATACAGGCCCTTTGGTCTGTTTTGCCAGCCTTATAACCTACTCTAAGATCAGACTAACCTACATACCCTTCATTGTACTATCTTGCAATGTGCCTATCCAAAAGTTGGTTAAATGTTCCTAATGTATCTGACTCTACGACCACCACTGTCAGTGCATTCCACGCAACCTTTCACTCTCTGAATAAAGAACCCACCTCTGACATCTCCCCTAAACCTTCCTCCGATCTCCTTAGAATTATGCCCCGGGTTAAGATCAACTAGGAGAAAGTGAGGACTGCAGATGCTGGAGTACCAGAGTTGAAATATGTGGTGCTGGAAAAACACAGCAGGCCAGGCAGCATCCGAGGAGCAGGAGAATCGACGTTTTGGGCATAAGCCCTTCTTATGCCCGAAACGTCGATTCTCCTGCTCCTCGGATGCTGCCTGGCCTGCTGTGTTTTTCCAGCACCACATTTTTCAACCCTCAGAATTATACCCCGTCATCATTGTCATTTCTGCCCTGGGATTCAGACAGTTTAAGAGAATGGTCCAAGAAATGGCTGTTAAAATTCAATGTGAGCAAATGTGAGGTCTTGCACTTTGGAAAAAAGAACACAGACAAGGAGTATTTTATAGTCATTAAGCCATAAAATTCATAAAGCCAAAGTACAAAGGGATCTGGGAGTGCTAGTACAGGATTCTCTAAAGGTTGACTTGCAGGTTGAGTCTGTGGTTAAGAAAGCAAATGTAATGTTGTCATTTATTTCAAGAGAGTTGGAATGTAAAAGCAGTGATGTGCTTCAAAGACTTTATTAACCTCTAGTTAGGCCCCATTTAGAATACTGTGTCCAGTTTTAGGCTCCACACCTCGGGAAGGACGTACTGGCTCTGGAGCGTGTCCAGTGGAGATTTAATCAGATGATCCCTGGAATGGTAGGTCTATATGATGAACGGCTGAGGATCCTGGGATTGCATTTGTTCGAGTTCAGAAGGTTGAGGGGAGATCTGTTAGAAACTTACAAGGTAATGAATAGCTTAGAAAGGATGGATGCTGGGAAGGGTGGATTTCTGTCAGGCGGGATACTAGAACTCATGGGCACAGCCTTAGAATTAGAGGGGGTCAATTTCGAACGTAAATGAGGAGACATGTCTTCAGTCAGAGAGGCATGGGCCTGTGGAATTCGCTGCCATGGAGCACAGTGGAGGCTGGGACATTGAGTGTCTAAAAGGCAGAGATTGACAAATTCTTAATCTTGCAAGGAATTAAGGGACATGGGGAGAGTGAGAGTAAGTGAAGTTGAAATGCCCATCAGCCATGATTGAATGGCAGAGTGGACTTGATGGGCTGAATGGCCTTACTTCCACACCTATGTCTTATGGTCGTATGGGAAAAAATCTCTGGCTGTCCACTTTATCTATGCCTCTCATCATCTTGTACACCTCAATTAAGTCACCTCTCATCCTTCACTCCAATGAGAAAAGCCCTAGCTCTCTCAACTTTTCTTCATAAAACATGCCCTCCAGCCCAGGCAGCATCCTGATAAATCTCCTGTGCACCCTCTCTAAAGCTTTCAGATCCATCTGATAATGAGGTGACCAGAAATGAACACAATATTCCTGGTCCATCCAGGGCTCTACAGAGCTGCAGCATAACCACACAGCTCTTAAACTCAATCCCCCTGTGAATGAAAGCCAAAACACCATGCACCATCTTAACAACCCTGTCAACTTGGGTGGCAACTTTGAGGGATCTATGGACATGAACCCCAATATCCCTCTGTTCCTCCACACTGCCTAGAGTCCTATCTTTAATCCTGTAATCTGCATTCAAACTCAACCTTCCAAAGTGAATGACTTCACACTTTTCCAGGTTGAACTCCACCTGCCACGTCTCACCCCAGTTCTGTATCCTGTCAATGTCCCGTTGCAACCTACAACAGCCCTCCACACTATCCACAACTCCACCAACCTTCGTGTCGTTAGCAAACTTACTAAGCCACCCTTCCACTTCCTCATCCAAGTCATTTATGAAAATCACAAAGAGCAGAGGTTCCAGAACAGATCCCTGTGAACACCATTGATCATTCAGCTCCAGGTTGAATACTTTCCACCAACTACCACCCTCTGTCTTCTATGTATATAGACAGCCAGATTTCCCTTTTTCCATGCCTCCTTACTCTCTGAATGAGCCTACCATGGAAAACCATATCAAAAGCTTTGCTAAAATCCATGGACACCATATCCACTGCTCTACCTTCAGAAGGCTCTGGTCAGGCCACACTTGGATTATTGTGCACAATCTTGGGCCCCAAATCTCTGGAAGGATGTACTGGCCCTGGAGGGTGTTCAGAGGAGATTCATGAGAATGGTTCCAGGAATGAACAGCTTAACATGTGGGTCTGCCTTAGAGTAAAAAGACGATCTTTTAGAACAGAGATATGGAGAAATGTCTTCAGCCAGAGAGTGGGGAATCGATGGAATTCATTGCCACAGAAGGCTGTGGAGGCCAGGTCATTGAGTATATTTAAGACTGAGATAGACAGGTTCTTCATTGTCAAGAGGATCAAAGGTTTATGGGGAGAATGGGGTTGAGAAACTTGTTAGCCATGACTGAAAGGCACAGTGATTGTGATGGGCTGAATGGTCTAATTTCTGCTCGTCTGTCTTATGGTCTGTCGTGGAAATTATATCAACTTGACTCAATAATTAGCAAGAGCAAAGCAAGGGTCTTTATTAAAAATCATGCAAGATTGACTCATTACACCAAGCCAGATGCCTTAATGGAATGAGTACCAAAAAATTATACAGACGCCTGCCTTATAGCGTTCCTTATCACACTCTCAAGGGCAGAGACTGGGGAAACTCAAGTTGTTATCCTCTCAGCCCCGGTCCTAGACATAACAGTTATTCAGCTTTCGCTGAGTTTGACTATCGCAAGGTCGAGTTGAATGCTTACAGAATTCAAACAGAGATAAGCTAACTGCAAACCTTCATCAAAACATCATTTACAAAGCTTAGCACAGCATTGATTTAAACAAATCATTCTCTTTAAATTTCATAGTAAATAGATTTCACAGTAAATGGATAATTTTCTATTACATTTTCCCCCTTTTTGTCATTTTATGACAACAAGGACAACTACAGCAACAATAAAAATAATACAGAGCCAGAATAGCTATACATCAGAAAATGTTTCGGAAACACCGCCAAACCTCAGATAGCACCTACCCAAAACACAGCTTAGTAGTGGTATCGTCACTTGCTCTTGTATGCCCTGTACACAGCCCATGTTCACACGTCACACTTGTCAAAGCCATGGTAGGGTGGTGTCCACGCAATGCCCTGCCCTTACAAATAGTCCTATCATGGCGCTTGCTAAAAGTGTGTGAGCTGGGGCAGCCCCATATTCGTATGATGCTTCTAATCACTACTTGCACTTAATTGGTTCCGGTGCTGTCCGATGTCTCCTAAGGCCCAGCTACACACTTGCAATGGCTGGCGTGTATCCATGTAGCTCTTTCTGTGATCTTAACTGCTGTCTGTGTTGCAAGGAGCACTTGAAACTGCTCCAGCCATCTCTTCACCTTCCAGTTTTTCCTCCTGAAGTCTTTCACTACTGTCCAGTCTCCCGGTTCTAGATCGTGCAGCTTCCCTCCTCCTGGTTGGGGTAGTGCTGCTTTCACTTGATTCAGTATTTCAGACAAAAGTGTAGAGAGTTTTATACAGTAACACACCATCTCATCCTCACAGTGGCCTGTTATGTGTCTTACCTTAGGTTTTGGGCCAATTCCTGGGTTGGGCAATCTACCAAACAAAATCTCAAACGGGCTATGAATAAGTCTTCCTCCCCTCCTAGATCTCATCTACATTAGCACAATCACCAAACAGAATCTCAAACGGGCTAAGATTAGCCCTTCCTCTCCTCCTGGATCTCATATCCATTAGCACAATCACCAAACAAGATCTCAAACAGGCTATGACTAGCTCTTCCTCTCCTCCTAGATCTCATATACATTAGCACAATCAGAAGTGCCTTTGTCCATGCCACCCCTAGTTCCTTACAACATTTTGTCAATTTATTTTAGAGTAGCATTTTCTCTTTCCACTTTCCCACCACTTGCTGGGTGGTAGGTACAGTGTTGTCTCATGTTTATTCCCAAGTAATCACTGATCTGCTGTAAGGCATTATTGACAAATGGTGTCCCTTTGTCACTACTGAACCTTTCAGGGATGCCTCATCTCAGAATTATCTCAGTTAGCAAAGCTTTGGCTACTGCACTGGCATCCTGTTTAGACATGGGGAACGCTTCCATCCATTTGGAAAACATATCAACTATTACCAGACGATACCTTTTCCCTTCACTGCGTATTAGTTCAATGAAATCCATCTGTAAATGTTCTAAAGGTTTTTGGGGTTGGGGGTGTGCTGCCTGACTCATCTGTAGTCCCCTCCCCACATTATTAGTAGCACAACAACACAACGCTCACAATATTTCTGGGAGTAATGAGTAGATCCGTGTGCTGAAATACTGTCATACATCCCCCCTTTTGACACATGGTCCTTACCATGTGTCGGTTTGGCATAGAATGGAAATAATGATCGTGATAGACAGGGTTTCCCATTGGGACCACACCATGCTCCTTCCCTCACACTGCATCCTGCTTCCGTCCACTCACGCTTTTCTTCTGGTGTGGCCTGTGACTGTAACTCCCATACGTCTGCTGTTGCGATACAAATCTTTGTCATACACGTCAGTCTGCTCACTTATTGGCTGCTGGGCTGCTGTTTTTGCTGCTGAGTCTGCCCTTGCATTGCCTTGAGAAATAAAATCATTATTTTTTTGAGTGGGCTTTACACTTACACACAGCAATTGATTTAGGCAACAGGACCACTTCCTGGAGGTCAGAGATCAGGCCACTGTGTGTGATGGGCTTTCCGGTGGAGGTTAAGAAGCCCCTGTGTATCCAGAGGGTTCCAAAATCATGTACAACCCCGAATGCGTATCTGCTATCGGTGTAAATATTCACTGTCTTTCCCTTAGCCAATATACAGGCCTCAGTCAAGGTAATCAGCTCCGCTGTTTGTACTGACAGACGAGAAGGGAGTGATCCCGCTTTGATTGTCTCGTAGGTAGTCACTACAGCATACCCAACACAATTCTGGCCTGTCTCCTTACTCCTGAATGCTGACCCATCCACAAAAACCTCCATATCTGGATTCTGAAGTGGTGAATTCTCCAAATCTGGTCTAGGGCTGCAAATATCATTAGTTACAGTGACACAATCATGTGGGTCTCCATCTCCTTCTGTTGGGAGAAGGCTAACAGGGCTAAGGATGTTACATCGCTTTATTGTAATGTTAGGCATCTCAAAGAGTATTATATCTGAGCCAACGTGCTGCTGACATGTGTGCAGTTCTTTGCTCGGAAAACAGTAAAGATACTGCATGCGGGACCAGAAGGGTTAATTCACCGTAGCCAACTATATCCCTGGACGTTACAACAGCTTTTTCAGCTGCAGCCATGGCGCGCAGGCATTTAGGCAATCCTGCTGCTACGGGGTCTAGTTTAGCTGAAAAATAAGCTACCAGCCTCAATCTTCCCCCATGATCCTGCAACAGCACAGATGTCATGCAGCCACGCTTATCATCCACTGTTTGTACAAAAGGTTTGTTTGGGTTCGGAATCCCCAGCATAGGTGTAGTTTGGAGCGCCTTTTTTAATTCAACAAAGGTACTCTCGGCCTCTGGGGTCCACTGCAACGGACTCTGGTTCTACAGCCCTTTGCCATGGGGCACCACTTAGGGGTGCCTCAAGGGTTGCATAATGTGGGATAAACGTTCCACAGTAGAAGCACATGCCCAAAATAGATAGTAATTGTTTCTTCGTGTGAGGCTTTGGAATTTGTTGGATTGTTTGAACTCTGTCTTGACCAATAGCCTTACCTTGTTCAGATATTAAGTGACCTAAGAACTTCACCTGTTGTTGCACAAATTGCAGCTTTGTGAGACTGGCTTTGTGCCCTTCCCTTGCTAGATGGCAGAGCAACACAAGGGTATCCTTCTCACATTGTTCCTTTGTTGGTGCCGCTATCAAGCAATCATCTACATACTGCAAAAGTGCTGACCCCGAGGTTAGAACAAGAGTCTCCAGACTCCTGTGCAGAGCCTCATCATATATGGTGGGGGACTCAGAGTAACCTTGACAAAGTCGCATGAAGGTATATGATTTCCCTTTGAATGAAAAACAAACCAGAATTGACTATCTGGGTGCACCAGTACACTAAAGAAGGCATTTGCTAAATCCACAACAGAGAACCATTTACTATCCGGTGGAATTTGAGCCAATATAGTATAGGGGTTAGGAACATTTGGGGCATGCGGGACAACAGGGCTATTGACTGCCTGCAGGTCTTGAACAAACCTCCATTCCTCTGGTTCACCGGGAATGTTTGCCTTTTTGACTGGAAAAATGGAGGTTCTCACCAGTGAGCTTTCACAGGGGATTATCACTCCAGCCTTTAGGAGACTGGAGTAATTCCTTCTATGGCTTCAGGTTTTAATGGGTATTGAGCTCTGCAAGGATGGTACTCAGACTTTGGGGTTATCCTTGTGGACTCACAGCTCTATATGAGCCCCACATCATGTTTGCCCTTTGCCCACAACTCAGTAGGGACCATTTTCAATCTTGGGTCCGAGACTTCTATCTTAGGGAAATGCCAGACTATCCCCCTAGGCTTCTCAGGGCTAGCAGGGCTTACCTGGACTGTCCGATCTGACTGAGTTAGCCAATTTAGTATCTTTTTATATGTCCACATATCTGCATTGAACCAGATACCCACATCATCCCTGAAGACCCAACCTTTCGTTCTTTGTGCCTTTAGCACCCGTGGTCCCAAATCCTGCCACCTGTCACCGGATGCCTTCGCCAGTGACACATGATGAGCCAACCCTTCCACATCAAAAAGATAGGATCTGTTTGCTGTTCCAGTTACCTTAGATAAGTTCACACTGACTGCACATCTGTGATCACTCCAATAAAATTCGCACAATAACAAGTGATCTGGTCTAACCAATCTCCTGAACCAATCCTTCTCATATGGTTCGTCAGGGCCATCACGGTGTATGTGCGCTGAGCAGTGCAACATATCTCCAGCAAGAAAATCGGTGTGAATAGGATTAACATGATTGCTTGCTTCCAGGGTGAGTGAATCGCTCACTGAACTTATCGCTCTCTGATTTAATCACCACTCAAAGACATACATCAGGGGTCGTGGGTCATATTTTACAGCCTGCACTGTAAAGTCAAGTTAGGTAAAGGGGCAATACAAAGAGATCTGGGTGTTCTTGTACATCAGTGAATGAAGGTAAGCATGCAGGTACAGCAGACAGTGAAGAAGGCTAATAGCGTGCTGGCCTTCATAACAAGAGGGATTGAGTATAGAAGCAAAGAGTCCTTCTGCAGCTGTACAGGGCCCTGGTGAGACCGCACCTGGAATATTGTGCACAGTTTTGGTCTCCAAACTTGAGGAAAGACATTCTGGCTATTGAGGGAGTGCAGCGTAGGTTCACGAGGTCAATTCCTGGAATGGCAGGACTATCTTACGCTGAAAGTTTGGAGCGACTGGGCTTGTATACCCTTGAGTTTCGAAGGCTGAGAGGGGATCTGATTGAGACGTATAAGACTATTAAAGGATTGGACACTGGAGGCAGGAAACATGTTTCTGCTGATGGGTGAGTCTTGAACCAGAGGACACAGTTTAAAAATAAGGGGTAGGCCACTTAGAACTGAGTTGAGGAGAAACTACTTCACCCAGAGAGTGGTGGGTGTATGGAATGCTCTGTCCCAGAAGGCTGTGGAGGCCAAGTCTCTAGATACTTTCAAGAAAGAGTTGAATAGAGCTCTTAAGGATAGTGGAATCAAGAGTTATGGGGATAAGGCAGGAACAGGAAACTGATTGAGGATGATCAGCCATGATCATGGTGCTGGCTCGAAGGGCAGAATGGCCTACTCCTGCACCTATTGTCTATTGGTAAATCTTTCCTTTAAATTATCTGCAAGCCCATCGGAGTACTGAGCAAGTCCAGCCCCAGTCTCCCTATGAGATCCCGACCCATCAGATTTAAAGGACAAAATTCCAATAACAAGAAGGAGAATTGGAATGTTTCCCTGTTAGTAGTTTCGCACAATAGGAGTGCGGAAAATCTCTCTCCCACCACAACTCCTGATGCACCCATTGTGTTCAGGAACCTTTCACTCATCTGTATTTGTATCGATTGTCTAAACTGGCTTAATGTAAGGACCGAGTATGTTGCCCCTGTATCTACCAAAAGGGTAACTGATATACCTTCCACATATAACATAGAGGTGGGCATTGACTTATACGCATCATTGCAACATTGGACATACTGTCCACACTTTGCAATCTCAGCGCTCAACATAGAGGTGTGACATGTCTCAGTGCCCATAAGGTTAGAAGAAGAGATTAGCATTAGCATAAGTCTTCGTTGCCAAGCATAAAGAAAAGAGGCTTACCTATACCTTGTGGGCTGCCCACCTCCACCTCAGCCTTCCCCTGTCAGTCCCCCTGTCACTCAGCCTCCAGGGCTGATTGGGACAGTCTGTGTGGGCACTGCCTCGCCCAGTGGGCCATTGCTCTGCAAACAAAGCATCCGCCAGATCTACCTCTGCCAGTTGCTCTTCCTCAACCTCTTTTTCTGCAGCAGCTTCCTCCAACGGCTGGGTGACCATCTTTTTGGCTATTTCATCCTCCATTCCATTGATGAGTCTGTTCCTCTGGTGTGCTTCATATGGCGTGATTTCGCTGCCATTATGTCTTCAGGTAGTCTCAGTCCACTATGACATTATGGACTTCAGTGAGGCGCGTAAGGTACTGGGACTGTCTCACCTTCCCGTTGTTTGCACATTGCTATTTTGGTCATGTCCATTCACACTGGGAGTACCTCCCTACAGGCGGTTGCCTGTGCTGCAACAAAGGCATTAACGTCTCCATTCTCTTCTGCTTGCGGGTTGGCTACTCTGGCATGGAAACTTATGGCTGGCCAGTTATACCTCTCTTGCCTTCTTGCTTTGATCTGTTGCGGGTACGAGATGCTACCGGTGATTCAGCAGACCCTGAGGCAGCAGCCGCTGACTTGGAACCTTCGCCAGGCAGATCGCATCGGGGGGCTGCAGGTCTCGGAGGGCAGTCATCAAGGTCAGGATCTGAAACAGACTTAAGACACTGTACAGCTTCGTTACGTTGTTTGCCGTGTGCATCTGCATGTGAGCTGGTGTTTGCACGTGTATTTGATCTATCTTTTACTTGAGATTTCCTTTCTCTGATATCAGCCTCAGCCTTCCACATATTATAAGCACTCCAATTCACAGGTTCTATTTTTCCCTTCCTTTTCTCCTTCTCTCTCTCCTCCAACCTCGACCTCAATATTTCCAGCTGCCTTTTCCTAAAACTTCCTCCCTCCAGAAAACCACATTCCTTAATCCACAATTCTAACTGCTTCACAGACTCTGGGCCATAATTATTGAGCATGTATTGTAGTTTTGGTTAGCCATTCCAAGTCCTGTGTGGACTCTCCCTTTATTTGCTCTTGCTGGAGCCCATTTTTAATGTAACTGGAAAAGTGTTCAGCTCTCTCTCTCTCGCTCTCTCTCTCTCTCTCTCTCGTGGTACCGTTACCTTTTCCCTTTGACTTGCTTTTATCTCCGGAGGTCCCCTTTCACATTGGGTGTGTCCGCCTCAATGCCTTGGTTTTCGTAAACCAAGAAACCATGTGCCCGGTACATCTTGGGCGAGTCCAACTCAGCCAGTGGTGGTTCCAAGTCTAAAACCAGCCTTAACCTTGCTGTCTCCTAAACACTCTTGAGGCGGCAAGCCCCTTCCCCTGGGGCTTTACTCTAATACCACGCGAGAGTTCACTGAACACTTTTCCTGCTGTATTTATTCTCTAAGAATGAGTCTCTTTGCAGGATTACTTAACCCATGACTCTTACCCTGACCTTGTTTGATTCGAAACCCCGGCGCTAGGGCGATCCACAGATTCCCAGTCCTCTCACGGAAAGGGGCCAATTCAGCGCTCGAGATGAAGTGAAAGACCTTCAAGGCGCTGGTGCCTGCACCGTCTGGGAATCTTCAGAATCTTACCCAGCCGCGGAGTCCTGGACCGAGCCCCCAAGTTTATTGTCGTGGAAATTAAATCAACTTGACTCAATAATTAGCAAAGCAAAGCAAGGATCTTTATTAAAAATCTTGCAAGATTGACTCATTACACGAAGTCAGATGCCTTAATGCATCTGACACAGACGCCTGCCTTATAGCTTTCCGTATCACACTCTCAAGGGCAGAGACTGGGGAAACTCAAGTTGTTATCCTCTCAGCCCCGGTCCTAGACATAACAGTTATTCAGCTTTCACTGAGTTTGACTATCGCAAGGTCGAGTTGAATGCTTACAGAATTCAAACAGAGATAAGTTAAACTACAAACCTTCATCAAAACATCGTTTACAAAGTTCAGCACAGCGTTGATTTAAACAAAGCATTCTCTTTAAATTTCACAGTAAATGGATAATTAATTTCACAGTAAATGGATAATTTTCTATCACATGGTCTTATGTAAAAGCAACAGGATTGTTCTGGTAGGTGATTTTAACAGCCCTAATATTGACTGGGATTTGAGCTATTAGGAGAGGCTGAATAGGCTGGGACTGTTTTCCCTGGAGCATCAGAGGCTGAGGGGTGACCTTATAGAGGTTTATAAAATCATGAGGGGTATGGACAGGATAAATAGACAAGTTCTTTTCCCGATGAAAGGTTTATGCCTGAATCGTTACTTCTCCTGCTCCTCGGTTGCTGCCTGACCAGTTGCGCTTTTCCAGCTTCGCACTTTTTGACTCTGACTCTTTCACATCCACAGTCCTCACTATCTCCAAGGTCTTTTCCCCAGAGTAGAGGAGTCTGAAACTGGAGGGCACACGTTTAAAGTGAAGAATTAAAGGGACCTGAGGGATACCTTTTTCACACAGAGGGTGGAGTGTGTATGGAATGAGCTGCCAGAGGAAGTCATAGAGTCATAGAGATGTACAGCATGGAAACAGACCCTTCGGTCCAACTTGTCCATGCCGACCAGTTAGCCCAAAATCCCCCAAACCCTTCCTAGTCATGTACCCATCCAGATCTCTTTTAAATGTTGCCATTGTACGGGCCTCCATCACTTCCTCTGGCAGCTTACTCCATACACATACCACCCTCTGTGTGAAAGCGTTGCTCCTTCGGTCTGTTTTCCCTCTCACCATAAACCTATGCCCTCTAGTTCTGGAGTCCCTGACCCTAGGGAAGAGACTTTGCCTATTTATCATATCCATGAACCTCATTATTTTGTAAACCTCTATAAGGTCACCTCTCAACCTCCGATGCTCCAGAGAAAACAGCCCCAGCCTGTTCAGCCTTTCCCTGTAGCTCAAATCCTCCAACCCTCGCAACATCCTTGTAAATCTTTTCTGAACCCTTTCAAGTTTCACAACATCTTTCCAATAGGAAGGACACCAGAATTGCATGAAATATTCCAACAGCCAATGTCCTGTACAGCCGCAACATGACCTCCCAACTCCTGTACTCAATGCTCTGACCAATAAAAGAAAGTATACCAAATGCCTTCTTCACTGTCGTATCTACCTGTGATTGCACTTTTAAGGAGCTATAAACCTGCATTCCAAGGTCTCTTTATTCAGCAACACTCCCTAGGACCTTACCATTAAGTATATAAGTCCCGCTAAAATTTGCTTTCCCAAAATGCGGCACCTCATATTTATCTAAATTAAACTCCATCTACCTCTTCTCAGCCCATTGGCCCATCTGGTCCAGATCTCGTTGTAATCTGAGGTAACCCTCTTTGCTGTCCACTACACCTCCAATTTTGGTGTCATCTGCAAACTTACTAACTGTACCTCTTATGCTCACATCCAAATCATTTATGTAAATGACAAAAAGTAGAGGATCCAGCACCGATCCTTGTGGCACTCCACTGGTCACAGGCCTCCAGACTGAAAAACAACCCTCCACCACCACCCTCTGTCTTCTACCTTTGAGCCAGTTCTGTATCCAAATGACTAGTTCTCCCTATATTCCGTGAAATCTAACCTGAGGCTGGTACAATTACAACATTTAAGAGGTTATCTGGATGAGGACATGAATAGGAAGGGTTTGGAGGGATATGGGCCAATTTCTGGCAAATGGGACTTGGTCAGTTTGGGATGTCTGGTCAGCATGTTGGACTGATGGGTCTGTTTCCACGCTTTGTGACTCTCTGACTAAGGCAGCAAAGAACTTATACAAGACAAATCCAATTGCACCAATTTGAGAAATTAGAAGATCTAAATTATTTGCATCTGCCTTACAGGAATGTATTTTGTGGAAAACTCCAGTGTGCAGGTGGGAGTACACAGCCAATCAAAAACAAAGAGGTGGCGACCTTTACCACTTCTTTGGTTGTCTACGGTGTGAAGTATAACTGCAGAGGGATAGTTTCTGATGAAGGTACTGCCGGCACACAAGTTCAAGATGGAACGAAGTGTGGCAACAACAAGGTGAGACAGTCCCTGTTAACACTCTTTGATAATTGGCAGACGGACCCTCTCCCCTCTCATGGAGTCCCTTCAGTCCCAGGGTTGAGTCTATGTTCTGATGCCATTGTCAAAGCCATATCCTTTCACTGTTATCTCTCCATCATTCAAAGTCTGTCCTCCTGAAAGACCTCTCCACTCTGCTCTTCACTGCCTCTAACTTTCCCTGTCACATATTTTATGTGTATTTTCCATTCCACAAGTCTAACCAAGCTGGGAGAAAGTGAGGACTGCAGATGCTGGAGATCAGAGTCAAAAAGTGTGGTGCTGGCAAATGCACAGCTGGGTTAGGCAGCATCTGGGAGCAGGAGAGTCATTCCTAATGAAGAGCTTATGCTTGAAACATCGACTCTCCTACTCCTCGGATGCTGCCTGACTGGCTGTGCTTTTCCAGTACCACACTTTTTGACTCTGACCAAGCTGGCCAAACTACCATTCCAACATAAATTTCACAAAAACAAACAATTACAGATCTATTTGGCTGAACATGGGTATCTCTAATGCTGGGGACTACCGGAGGAGGCTGGGATGGATCATCCACTGGCATTTCTGACTGAAGATTGCTATGAAATCTGCAGCCTTATCTTTTGCACTGATGTGCTGGGCACCTCAATCTTTGAGGATGGGGATATTTGTGGAACCTCCTCCTCCATTGAGTTGTTTAACTGTCCACCATCATTCACGACTGGATGTGGCAGGACTGTAGTCCATAGATCTGATCTGTAGTTTGTGGAATCGTTTAGCTCTGACTGCCACTTGCTGCTTATATTGTTTGGCATGCGAGTAGTCTTGTTTGGTGGCTTCACCAAGTTGGCACATTAGCTATGCCTGGTGCTGCTCCTGGCATGCCCTCCTGCACTCTCCATTGAACCAGGGTTGATGCCCTGGTTTGGTGGTAATGGTTGAGTGAGGGATATTCCAGACCATGAGGTTACAGATTGTGTTGGAGTACAGTTCTGCTGCTGTTGATGGCCCGCAGCACCTAATTGATGCCCAGTCTTGAGTTGTTAGATCAGTTTGAAGTCTGTTCCTTTTAGCACAGTCATAGTTTCACATAACACGATGGAGGGTATTCTCAATGTGAAGGTGGGACTTCATCTCCACAAGGACTGTCTGGTGGTCATTCTTATACTGGATTAGTGGTGCTGGAAGAGCACAGCAGTTCAGGCAGCATCCAACGAGCAGCGAAATCGACGTTTCGGGCAAAAGCCCTTCATCAATGTCATGGACAGATATTTCTACAGCTGGCAGATTGGTTAGGATGAGGTCAGTGTGTTTTTCCCTCTTGTTGGTTCCCTCACCACCTGCCACTGACCCAGTCTAACAGCTCTGTCCTTTAAGACCTGATCAGTAAAGCAGAAATCCCCCACCCAGAGTACATTCTGTGCCCTTGGCAATCTCAGTGCTTCCTCCAAATCTTGTTCAACATGAAGGAGTACTGATTCAGCAGCCGAGAGAGGAAGGTATGTGGTAATCAGCAGAAGGCTTCTCTGCCAATGTTTAACCTGAAGCCATGAGACTTTGATTTGATTTAATTTGATTTGTTGTAGTCACCTGTACCTAAGTACAGTGCAAAGCTTTGTTTGCTTTCAGTCCAGACTGATCATACCAACCAATGACATACAGGTCAGAGGGTGCTGGGGCACTGTGCGTTGTACTGGTTACACTACACAGGAGGTGAACAAAATCAATGTCAACATTATTTGAAGGGGATCCAAGATGGTGGCAACCCAGCAAGTCTGAGTCTACAGTGCTCCTCCCAAGACTTGGGCAAAGTGGGCCACCCACCCCCACCACACTCACCAAATCATTTAAAATTGCTGTTTAATTTAATTAGTTGCTTAGTATTAAATTTAAACAATCTATTATTTAGTAAAAATGACCAAAAGGAAGAGAGCGGCAGCTCTCAACAAGCAGGAACCCCTCCCCCATCCTCTCCAGCTGCAGCAGAGGCGTCTGCAGCCGCCCCGGGGGACTTACCTACAGTGACAAGCCTTGTAGAAATGATCTCCAAACTGGATGCGAAGATCGACGCTTTTATTGAAGAATCCCGAAGTCGATGGGACTCACTCTCGGCCGGGCTGCAAAAGCACGACCAAGACATTAAAGAAATCGAGCGCCGAGTCGGAGGGGCAGAGTTAAAGGCCGCGACCTCTGAAACTACAGCACAATCAGCCATGGATCGAGTCCAGACTCTCAAACAGCAAGTCCGGACCTTAGAGAATCATATTGATGACCTCGATAATCGAGGTCATCGAAAAAATATTCGTTTGCTGGGCCTTCCCGAACGGGAAGAGGAAGCCAAGCTTACAGCGTTCCTGGAGCAGTGGCTGCCACAGCTTTTAAATCTGGAGGCTGGATCAGGCCAGGTAAGGGTAGAATGGGCCTAACAGGTCGCAATACGCGGGCCCGGCTCAAACCAGCACCCTCGCCCGGTCCTGTTCCGACTGCAGAGCTATAGGGAGAGGCAGATACCCCTAGAAGCTTCTAGAAATCTTGGAAAAGACACCAAGCTATGATCTATAAAGGATCCAAGATCATGTTATTTCAGGACTTTTCCCCAGCTCTGGTCCGAAACAGGAAGGCATTCGACGAGGCGAAGAAGCGTTTAAGGGACTTAAATATTCAGTCCTCCTTACGCTACCCAGCGACGCTACACTTTAACCATGAAGGATCCGTGTATAACTTCGGATCACTGGAAAAGGCTAAGGAATTCTTGGACTCTCTTAGATAAATTGTAAGAGATAATGGATGTTGGTTTGCCTTCCCCCCCACTCCGGTTTATATCCCCCCTTGTTTTTTCTTATTTTTTCTTACCTTACTGTTTAATATTATCATGGGGGGGGGTGGGGAGAGGGATTTGATTTTCTCCCCCCCCCCCCCCACCTTGGGGTTGTTTTCTTTTATTATTTTATGTATGTGTGTATATATATGTGTGTGTATGTATGTATGTATGTATGGAAGCTGGGGGGTTTGGTTGGTGTTGGTGGGGGGAGGTGGTTACCTTATTCTATTTTACCTCTGTCTCTAGGAGCGGGGTTGTTTTCCCTTATTATTTTGTATTATTATATTTAATTATTATTTGTTGAGGTTGTAATTTTATAGTTATATATGTTTATATATGGTACTAACATTACCAAATATATCCAGGTGTTGGTGTGGGTGGGGGTAGGGTGCTCACTGTTAACTCTAGCTTTGTATTATATCTGAATTCTCCTCATTTTATTGAGGAGCGTCTGGGTCAAGGGTGGGGCATTGGTTGGGAGGATATGATGGACTTTTGGAGAGGAAGTGACACCCCCTGGGAACAAGGGGGAAAATCTCCATTTAAATATGTTTTTTTATTATTATTTAGAAATAGGTTTTTATTATACTGTTGTGAGTGTATTAGAGAGCCTTTATTTTTGTGAATTTTATATACTCTATGCTCGGGATGTTCTGGATAGGGTTTCCCCTCCAGAGGGATCTCGGATTTGCCCGGACGATTATGGTTGATCATTCGGTTAAGTGGTGCACCTGGAATGTCAAGGGGAGTAATTCGCCAGTCAAAAGGAAAAAAATATTCTCAAATCTCAAGAAAGAAAGAGTTGATATAGCTCTCCGACAGGAGGCACACTTATTGGATAAAGAACACTTGAAATTACGACAGGGTGGATTTGATCAGGCCTTTTTTTGTTCTTTTAGCTCAAAAAGCAGGAGAGTTGTTATTCTTATTCGGAAGAATTTCTCTTTCAAAATCTTAAATCAGATAAAAGACGAATCTGGACAATATATTCTGATTAAAGCCCTTATAAATGGAGAGGAATATGGGATTTTAAATTTGTACTGCCCCCCTACACACCCCTTTAAATTTATAACAGAAGCCTTCTCAAAATCGATGGCTCTTGGTGCCCCCAATTATAGGGGGAGACTTTAATTGTATTATGGATCTGGAAATAAATAGGATTCCCAAGAGTACTGCAGGAGTATCTCCCAGATCTAGACAATTGGTGGATCTGAACAAAGATTTAGGACTAGTAGATGTATGGAGATGTCTTCATCCACAGGGCAGAGATTTTTCTTTTTACTCCAATCCACATAAATGTCATACCAGAATTGATGTGTTTTTTGCCCCCTCGATTTTTTAAAATTCGTAAAATAGGTAGTATAGCAATTTCCGACCACACTGCTGTATATATGGAAACTAAGGCGAGGAACAATGGGACATCCCCTCGGCATTGGCGTATGGACCCCTTCCTAATGAAAGATAGTAAATTTGTAAAGTACTTCTCTCAAGAATTTAAAACTTTTTTAGAAATTAATTCAGGTACGGTTAGCAACCCATCAATGATGTGGGAGACCATCAAAGCTTACACGCGAGGTTTGATCATCTCCTACTCAGCGACCCAAAAAGAATTAAAGGGAGAACAACAGCGTCTGCTTGAAGCTCGCTTAAAAGCAGCTGAAACAGCATACACTGATAGACCTTCTATTATTAAATGGCAAAGGATTACGGCTCTTAGGACAGCTCTAAACACTACGCTTACTCAAACGGCTAAGAGGGAAATATTATTTGCAAAACAAAGGTTGTATGAATGTGGCGGCAAACCGGGTAGATACTTAACATTTCTTGCAAAGAAAAAAAAGCGCCTCAAACTATTACATCTATCAAGGAAAGTGCGGATATTCTGACTCATGATCATAAAAAGATTAATGCAATCTTTAGAAAATTTTATTTTGATTTATATAAATCGCAGGATTGTGAAGACAGGACTAGGAGGATGCAATCATTTTTTTTAAATTTGACCTTTCCGGGCCTTACTCCAGAACAGGTATCGGTCTTAAATGCTCCCGTAACAGACCAAGAAATACTTGATGCAATTAGGCAACTTCAGAGCGGTAAGGCACCTGGCCCAGATGGTTTTCAAGCTGAATTCTATAAAGAATTTACAGAAATATTGGCTGGTCCACTTATGGACATGTATAACTATGCATATAGTCAGGGCTGTCTCCCGCCTTCGCTGAAAGAGGCAAATATCTCTCTTATCCTTAAAAAAGGAAAGGATCCAGAAGATTGTACGTCATACAGACCAATATCCTTGCATAATGTAGATTTTAAAATCCTTTCTAAAACGTTAGCACTGAGACTAGAAAGTGTACTGCCACATATTATAAAGGAGGACCAGACGGGGTTTATTAAGGGCCGTAGATCATCCAATAATATTAGAAGGGTTTTGAATATGATTCAAGCCTGTCATCAGGGAAAGATACCAGGAGTAGTAGTTTCATTAGACGCGGAAAAGGCGGATAGGGTTGAATGGTCATATTTGTTTTACACATTGGAAAGGTTTGGCGTTGGACAGGTGTTTACCAAATGGGTCTCAACATTGTATAGTGATCCCAAAGCAGTTGTGGTTACCAATGGATTAGGTTCAGATAGCTTCAGTGTGGGTAGGGGCTGCCGTCAGGGATGTCCTCTCTCGCCATTGTTATTTACGCTAATAATTGAACCACCATCAGAAGCTATACAAGCTGATCCTAATATAATGGCCCGAGGATTGGTAAAGGTAAACATAAAATTACCCTTTATGCAGATGATGTTCTTCTATTCCTCAGTAATCCTCTGATGTCCGTACGTCGCCTAATCCAAGTTATTAATACATTTAGCGCATTCTCAGGCTATAAAATTAATTTTTCAAAATCGGAGGCTATGCCAATGGGTGGCCTTGCTATGACACCCCACTTAGTGGACGGATCCCCTTTTCCCTTTCATTGGTCCCTGGAGGGTTTCTTATATTTAGGCATTTTCATTACCCCTGTATTTGGTCAGTTGTATAAGGCTAACTTTGTGCATTTACTGGAGAGGATAAGGCAGGACCTCCAGCGATGGGGAGACCCTCCAATTTCCTGGTTGGGTAGAATAGCACTAATTAAAATGAACGTCCTGCCCCGTCTCCTTCATCCTATGAGAATGCTTCCGGTGATCCTACCGAGGATGGCTCTACGTAAATTATATGGCTGGCTGGGTTCCTTTATCTGGAATCATAGACGGCCCCTCATTAAGCTGAAGAAGCTACAGCTTCCACAGACAAGGGGAGGATTGGACTTCCCAGATTTTAGGAAATATCAGTTAAGTTCCCTATTACGTTACATAGCTGATTGGGTCTTGTCTGATCCACAATCAATCTGGTTGGACATCGAGGCCTCTCAAGTAAAATACCTACTTATTAATCTTTTATTTTCAGACAAGAGGAAAATCATTACGGATCACTGTAAAAACCCTATAATACTTAACACAATCAAGGCTTGGAATATAATGCGGCAAAGTGAGGGCAACTCACGTAAAACATCCCCCTATGCGCCGATAGTGGGAGCATGGGGATTCCAACCGGGGTTTACAGACGCCACTTTTAAACTCTGGAGATCCGGGGGTATCTCATGTCTAGGGGACCTATTTAAAGATGGGGTCCTGATGTCTTTTGAACAGCTGCATCAGAAATTTGGATTACCTAATGGAGACCTCTTTCGATACTTCCAAATCCGAGACTATATCCAGAAGAAGACTACGTTATTAGATAGTACTCTACATTCTCTATCTGATTTATAAAGACTATGACCACTGGGGGTATCTTCCGTCATTACTATTTATCATTTACTATATGATGAAGTATCGGGAGATATGGACAATCTGCTTTAAACATGGGATCAGAATTGGGACTAGAAATCTCTATAGAAACATGGAATGATATTTGGGAAAACGCTAGAAGAATCCAGCTGAAGATACTTCATTGGGCCCATATAGCACCGGATCGATTGGCAAAATTTAAGGCAGGAGCATCTCCAATGTGTCCCAAATTTAAAATAGAGGTGGGCACTCTTGTACATTGTCTTTGGACCTGTCATAAAATCCGTAGATACTGGACTAAAGTAGCAATTACCCTGACAGAAATTTTCGGAACGGAAATTAAAGTGGACCCTGTATCTCTCCTTTTGGGTTTTTCGAACTTTCCCTCCCTGGATATGTACGGGAAGAGACTATTTTCTATTCTCTCTTTCTGTGCAAGGAAAAATATTTTGGTGAACTGGGTGGCTGAGGGCCCCCCTGGACTTTCAAATTGGCACAGATTAATTATGGAATGTATTCCCCTTGACTTCCTTACAAATATGGTGCACCAAAAGACCAAATTATTTTATAAAATATGGCAGCCCTTCTTGAATTATATGGATACAGATATTTTGGCTATCCTAACAAGGGCTTTTATTTAATTGAGATTACGAATCTAGCTGGTCCGGGGCCCCTTGGGAGAGGAATCCCGCACGAATACAGGTTTTGTTACATTTGATGTTAACACATTCCGAGCATGTATCTCACTACCCAATTTCTGTGTTATCCGTTGGTTTTTTCTCTTTCTCTTATTTGAATAATATAAGAGACTTAAATATATACTCTGGTTAGTTGTAGATTAGATTAGTAGTTAGTTGAGTTTTGTTTTTTTTCCTTTCTCGGTATTTTTCTTTTGTTAAATTTTGGTTATTATATATTTAAGATTTAATTGTATATCAATGTTTGTACTTGAGAGTTTTGTTTATTTTTGTAAACTTGTAAAAATGTTAAATTTATAATAAAAATATCTATAAAGAAAACATTATTTGAAGTTAGAGTGTCCATTCATCAGTCTAATAAAAGCAGGGAAGAAGCTGTTCTTGAACCTGTTGGTGTGCGTGTGTGTTTTCAAACTTCCGTATCTTCTGCCTGACAGAAGAGGCTGCGGGGTTCATTACCAGGGTGGGAGGGCTCTTTGATGATTTTGGCAGCCTTTCTGTAGCAGCGAGCTGTACAAATGGAGTCCATGGATGGGAGATTCCCTTCTGTGATGGTCTGTAGTTCCTCACAGCAGTTGCCTTACCAGGCTGTGATGCACCTGGACAGTATGCTTTCTGTGGTATACGTTGGTGAGGAACCTTATGGACATGCCAAATTTCCTGAGCTGCCTGAGGAAGAAGAGGCAAAGAGGCATTGTTGTACCTTCTTGACCATCACATCGACAGGGGAAGTCCAAGACAGGTTGTCAGTTATTGTCACACCTGGGAACTTAACACTCTCCCTCCTCTCAACCTCTATTGATGTAGATTAGGGGGGGGGAGGTGGGGGGTAGAGGGGGGTGTTTTCCCCCTTTCTTCCTGACATTCTTTAGTTTTCCACATGGGGTCCACAGTCAGTGTTGAGGACTCCCAGAGCACCTCCCTCCCAACTGTGTCCCACTGTGCAACCACCTCTGCTGGGTCTGTCCTGCCGGTGGGACAGGATTTATCCAGGGATGATGGTGGTGACGTCTGGAATATTGTAAGATGCGAGTATGACTATGGCAGGTTGTTGCTTGACTAGTCTGTGAGACAGCTCTGCCAGTTTTGGCTCTAGCCCCTTAATGTTAGTGAGGATGACCCTGCAAAGTTGACAGGGCTGTTTCTGTTGTTGTCTTTTCCTGTGCCTAGGTCAATACCAGGTGATCTGTCCAATTTCATTTCTTTGTTGAGACTTTGAAGCAGTTGGTACAACTGAATGGTTTTCTAGGCCATTTCAGAGGGCAACTGAGAGTCAACCATATTGCTGTGGGTCTGGAGTCACATGGAGGTCACACCAGGTAAGGATGGCCAATTCCCTTCCCTGAAGGACATTAGTGAACCAGATTACCTATTCCCACAATAGGTAGTCATTTCATGATCATCAGTAGATTCTTAACTGAATTCAAGTTCTACCATCTGCCAGGTCCCCAGGACATTGCCTGATTTTTTGAATGAATTGTCTAGCAATAATGCCACTCGGCCATTGCCTTCCTTCAATATTCAAGATGAGCTCCGTAGATTTTTGAAACCTAAAGGAATCAGTTGATGCAAAATGGGTTGGTGCAGTAAAGTGGAGTTGAGCTGGATGCAGAGCTCTGATGTTTTGGGATATGCAAGAGCCCAGAGGAACCCTTTGGCCATTTCTTGCTTCTCGTTCTCATAGTTATGAGCTTGACTGGGTTTTCGTGTTCGACAATGCAGATGGCTCATTTTTGAAACTTTATCACCATTGACACTGCGTTGACAACCATTGTTTATTTTCTGTTTAACAGCTGTGTCATAATGCACAATGTAAGGATGCGGCTGTCTTTAAAGTGAAGGAATGTGACAACACCTGCAATAAAAAAGGGGTATGAAATTAATTTCTCTTAATCCTTGTTAGACTGATTAATGTTTTGGGGGTTGATTGGGATAACTGCATTCAACTGCATTGATATAATTTGTTTAATGGAGTAAATATCCTAAGGCACTTCACAAGAGTGCTATCAATACAATTTGGACCACAGTGCCTGAAAGGAAAAAGAGAAAGAATGATTGAGTGGCAGTGAATCCAGACCTCAAGGCCTCGGACAATTGCAAAAATGCCAATACTGGTGAACCAATGAAAATTACAGATAATACAAGACCAGAATTAGTGTTTTAATGATATCTCAGAGGATTTGAGCTGGAAAAGAACATAATGATACAGGAGAGGTGAGGCCAAGGATAGATGTGAAGACAAAGATTGAAATTTAATCTCAACACTTCCTTAAATTGGAGGCAACAAGCAGAGGGTAATCTACACAAACAAAATGTTTTTAGAGATAGAACAGGAACAGAGTTTTGGATTATCTCAAGTTTCCAGAGGGTAGATTGTGCAGGATGAGATGGGAGTGAATTGGTGGAATTGAGTGTCGTGGTCAGGATGGTCTGGATGAAGTTTGTAGCAGCAAAGGTAAGCAAGGGTAGAGATCGGCAGAGTTACAGAATGGATCTAGTGATGGTGTCACTATGAGGATAATAGTATATCTCAGGGGAAAACATAACAAATTTGTGAATTGACTGGTGAAGTCTCAGATAGCTGTTCAGGAGAGGATGGAGTGGCAACTGAAGAATAGACTTTGCAATTTTTCCATTATATACCTGGAGGAAATGTTTGCTCAACCAGTCTTGGATATCAGATTGAAATCTGATCATTCTGAAGGTAACTGGACAGATTATTTGGGTAGTTCAGAAGACATACAAGACAGTTGCCTTTATAAGTCATGACACAGATTTAAAGTGCATGTTGCGACTGTACAGGACTTTGGTTTGGCTCCAGGTGGAACACTGTCCCCACACTGTAGGAAGGATGGGATTGTACTGGAGGGGATGCAGAGGAGATTCACCAGGATGGTGCCTGGGATGGAGCGTTTCAGCGATGAAGGGAGGCTGGATAAGCTCGGGGTGATTCCTTTGGAGCAGAGAAGTTTGAGAAGGTCCTGATAAAAGGTCTAAGATTATCAGGGACATGAACAGTTTGGATAGGAAACAGCTGTTCCTCTTAGTCACAGGGTCAATGACAAGGGGGGCATCATTTTAAAATAAAAGACAGGAGATTAAGAAGGATTTGAGGAAAAAAACGTTTCACCCATAGGTTGGTGGGGTCTGGAAGGGCGGTGAGGTAGGAAACCTCAACTTTAAAAAATGATTTGGCTGAACACTAGAAATGTCATAACATTGAAGGCTTTGGGCCAAGTGCTAAAATGTGGGGCTAGTGTGGACAGGACAGCATGGACATAATGGGCCAAAGGACCCCTTACATGCTGTTTGATTTGGACACCATTATTTAGTTTTTATGTCCAGATTATATTGAACTCAAATTTCACTAGCGACCATACTGGGATTCAAACCCATAAACACTGGAACATTGGGTAAGATTTCAGAATTATTGTTCAGTTCACTGCCACCACCTAGGGTCTTATTGTTCATCATGATCGGATTTGATTTATTGTCATCACATGTATGTAAGAAAAATTTTGTTTTGCGTACAGTACAAGTCGATCATAACATACAAGGACAGACAGTTAATAGAGTAATTGAAAAAATGTAAGAAAAATGAGAATTATATCTTCTATAGAGAGAGTCATCCTGAGTTGGCAACATCTTGAGTCCATTCCCTAGCTGTCCAAGGGTGTGACCTCACATTTATTCAAATTGAATTCCACTTGCCACTGATTACCCATCTCTATCCTTCTGTAATCTAAGGCTATCCTCCTCATTCCTTACCACCCCACCAATTTTTGTAACATCTGTGAACTTACTGATCAATTCTCCTCTAAATCATTTATATAGACCACAAACAGCAAAGGCTCCAACACTGATCCCTGTGGAACCCAACTAGACGCAGACTTTCAATTAGAAAAACATTCCTCAACCACCAGTTCCAGTTTCTGCCACTCAGCCTGTTGTGGATGAAATTTTTAAAATTTCCTTTGATTCCATGACCTTTTCCTTTCCCTGTCTCCTGTGGGAACTTCTCAAAATCCTTCAATTCCAAGGAGATTACGTCAAAAGCATTGCCCTTATCTACAAAGCTAGTCATATCTGCTTCAGTGCTTAAGACAACCATCCACAAGCTCCCCCATTATGAGTCTGCCATATCTTAGTCTGGATGATTTATTTCCATTTACTTCTTACTTGGTTGTGTCCTTTTACTTTCTCTATGCACCAACTCACTGTAATAATTTTACCAAAAGTGCTACATTATAGTCTCAACCTGACAAGAAGGGCCAATGGACCCAGAATGTTGACTCTGATTTCTCTCCATAGATGCTGCCAGACCTGTTGAGTTTTCCCAGGTGTTTCATTTTTTGTCTCAGTGGTTGTCTGCAGAGTTGCCACTTGCATTAAATAGCCACATACTACCCCCGTTTATGATAGCATGCATTCTGTGATTGTGCACAGAGAGTGATGTGGAGTAATGTTCACAGTGGATAAATATAGTGAATGGATGTTAGCCAGTGGCTTGCTTGAAGGTATCTACAGTTCTGCAGACTGTCCTCTGACAACTATAGATGTGACTCCAGTTCATGTTCAGTTTTACACTGGACACCATTTTCCAAGTGATTTTAAAATCTTTCATTGTTTCAGGTTTGCAACAACAAAGGTACCTGTCACTGTGATGTTGGCTGGGCTCCTCCATTTTGTGAAACCAAGACTGGCAGCTTTGACAGTGGACACATGATCAGAACAGAGACAGGTAACCTTTTCAGTTTTTCATTGTGCTGAGGCTTTTTCTTCTTTGAGTTTTGTCTCTGTGTTCCTCACCAGTACGTGTCTGCAAGCAGAGGTTGCTGAACCATACCACTAATTTTTCAAAGTTAAAATTCACACAACATCAGGTTATAGTCTAACAGGATTAATTGGAAGCACACTAGCTTTCGGAGCACCGCTCCTTCACAACCACCTGATGTTGTGTGATTTTTAACTTTGTACGCCAGCAGCTCTGAATCAGTCATTTTTCAGTTATATCAGTTGTGTTCTGCACTTTATTTTCTGGATGTATTCTGCACACTGTTGCTTATTTGATTGGACTGTCTTTTATATATTTGTTACTGTTATGTGATTAATGAACGTGGGATTAGAGGTTTGTCCTCAAAGTGTCAGGATTTGTCCCCCCCTTTCCCTGCAACTTGCTGTTTCTTGTATGCGGCTGTTCACGTTAACTGTTTGTTTGTAATTTGTACTGGTTAATAAAATATTTTTTAAAAACAAACAGAAAATTCAGAGGTTCTGCTCTGGACCAGTGTCAGGAAATAGCCTGTGGAAATGAACGGTGAATTCACGATGGGATCTCAGCCTCTGTGGAGTTATTTCAGGCATCACTCAAAGTTCACCATTTACTGTTCTAATAAAATAAAAGTCAAAAGCTCCCAAACTCCGCAGCTTCCACTTACCTGAAAGAAATTAGATAAGGAGGGCTGGGACCAGAAATCATTTTGCAAACAGGAAGGAAAGTTATGAAATGCGTGTTGTCAACCGGAGAACCTGCACAGACCGATGAACAGAAGGTTGATAAGTGAATAGGATTGGATGGGTGTGAGGATATAGGGAGGAGAGATCTAGATAAATTCTTATTTTCAGAGGGCAAAAATGGGAGTTGGGCCAGGAAAACATTGGAGTAGCTAAATATCAGCAAAGGCATGGATGGAGATTCAGCAGTGTATGGAGTGAGGCACGGTCAGAGACAGGTCACTTTACAGAGGTGAAAGACAGCAATTTTCAATATAAAAGGAATGTTGGGCCAGAAATTTCATTCAGGCTCAAATAGAGCATCAAAGTTTGATTCAGTCTCAGGCAGTCAGAAGGTGGCTGGAAGGAATTGATGAGGACAGAAGCAATGGATTCAATCTATCCCATAATGCTTACTCATCCAATTTGTGAAAATTAGTCAAGCAGCAAAATTAGTCAGAGGCAGAGAATACGTTCAGAGATTTAACAGAGCTGGGTGCGATTTCAAAAGGCACTGGCGCAGTGATAATATCACTATACTAGCAATCCAGAGTCTGAGCTAATGTTCTGAATGACCATCACGGCAGATTCAATTTTAAACAATCTGCAAATAAAAGCTCATATAATGGTGACCACATTATCTGTTGTGAAAACCCTATCTGGTTTACTAATGTGCTTCAGGGAGCAAACATTGGTATCTGTGATGCTGGGGAGCTTTTCTGGATGTGGCAGGACTGTAGAACTTAGATCTGACCCTTTGGTCATGGAATTGCTCAGCTCAGTCTATCTCAGTTTGGTACACAAGCAGCCCTGTTTGGTGGCTTCACCAGGTTGACACCATATTTTTATGTGCATCTGCTGGTGCTTATATACTCCTGATTGAACAGGAGTTGATCTCCCAGCCTGATAATAATGATAGAGAGAGGGAGATGGAACATTGAACATTATAGTGAAGTACAGGCCCTTGATGTTGCGCCAACCTGTGAAACCAATCTAAAGCCTATCCATCCAACACTATTCCACTATCATCCATATATTCATCCAATGACCATTTAAATGCTCTTAAAGTTTGAGGCTACTACTGTTGCAAGCAGTGTGTTCTATGCCCCTATTACTCAATAAAGGATTAACTCTGACATCTGTACTATATCTATCACCCCCTAAATTTAAAGCTACAATCCCTCGTACTAGCCATCACGATGCGAGGAAAAAGGTCTCCCTGTCCACCCTATCTAACCCTCTGATTATCTTATATGTCTCAAGAAACACACCTCTCAACCTTGTTCTCTCTAATGAAAACAACCTCAAGTCCCTCAGCCTTTCCTTGCAAGACCTTCCCTCCAGAGCAGGCAACACCCAGTAAATCTCCTCTGAACCCTGTCCGAAGGTTCCACATTCTTCCAATAATGCGGTGACCAGAACTGTACACAATATTCCAAGTGCGGCCGCAGTACATCTGCAGTATGACCTCATGGCTCCAAAACTCAATCCCTCTACCAATAAAAGCTAACACACCGTTGCCTTCTGACCAACCTTATCAACCTGGATGGCAACTTTCAGGACATTGAGATCTCTGTTCATCTCCACAACCAAGAATCTTACCATTAGCCCAGTATTCTTTCTTCCTGTTGGTTCTTTCAAATCACCTCACACTTTTCCACATTAAACTCCATTTGCCACCTCCCAGCCCAGCTCTGCAGCTTATCTATGTCCCTCTGTAACCTGCAACATCCTTCAGCACTTTCTATAACTCCAACCTTAATATCATTTGCAAATTGACTAACCCATCCTTCTACACCCTCATCCAGATCATTTATAAACATGACAAACAGCAGTGGCCCGAAAACAGATCCTTGCGGTACACCACGAGTAATTGAGCTCCAGGATGAACATTTCCCACCAACCACCACCTTCTTACAGCTAGCCAATTTCTGATCCAAACGACTAAATCACCCTCAATCCCATGCCTCAGTATTTTCTGCAATAGCCTACTGTGGGGAACACTATCAAACGCTTTACTGAAATCCATACACAACACATCAACTGCTTTACCCTCATCTACTTGTTTGGTTACCTTCTCAAAGAACTCAATAAGGTTTGTGAGGCATGACCTATCCTTCACAAACCCATGTTGACCATCCCTAATCAACTTATTCCTTTCTAGAGGATTATAAATCCTAGCTATTATAATCCTTTCCAACACTCTACCCACAACCAAAGTAAGGTTCACTGGTCTATAATTACCAGGATTGTCTCTACTCCCCTTCTTGAACAAGGGGATAACATTGCTATCCTCCAGTCTTCTGGCACTATTCCTGTAGACAATGACAACAGATTAAAGTCAAAGCCTCTGCAATCTCCTTCCTGGCTTCCCAAGGAATCAGAGGATAAATCCCATCCATCCCAGGGGACTTATCTATTTTCACACTTTCCAAAATTGCTAACACCTCCTCCTGGTGAGTCTCAATCCCATCCAGTCTAGTAGTCTGTATCTCAGTATTCTCCTCGACAACATTCCCTTTCTCCAGTGTGAATACTGACAAAGAGTATTCATTTAGAGCTTTCCCCATCTCCTCTGACTCTATGCACAACTTCCCACTACCATACTTGATTGGCCCTAATCTTTCTCTGGTCAGTCTTATTCCTTAAAAGCCTACAGAAAGCTTTAGGGTTTTCCTTGATCCTACCTGCCAATGACTGCTCATGTCCCCTCCTGGCTCTTAGCTTTCTCTTTCGGTTTTTTCTGGCTAACCTGTAACTCTCAAGTGAGCCTTCCCATCTCAGTCTTCTTCCTATTGACAAGACTTTCAACCTCTTTAGTAAACCACAGCTCCCTCGCTCAACCGCTTCCTCCCTGCCTGACAGTACAGACTTATCAAGGGCACGCAGTAGCTGTTACTTGAATAAGCTCCACATTTCCATTGTTCCCATCCCCTGTAATTTCCTTCCCCATCCTATACATCCTAAATATTGCCTAATGCATCATAATTGCCTTTCCCCAAGCTATAACTCTTACCTTGCTTTATATCCCTATACCTTTCCATCACTAAAGTAAACATAACCAAATTGTGGTCACTGTCATCAAAGTGCTCACCTACCTCCAAAATCTAAGACCTGGCCCAGTTCGTTACCCAGTACCAAGTCCACTGTGGCCTCGCCCCTTGTTGGTCTGTCTACATACTGTGTCAGGAAACCAACCTGTATACATTGGACAAAAACCGACCCATCTAAAGTACTTGAACTATAATATTTACAGTCAATATTTGGAAAGTTAAAGTTCCCCATAATAAGTACCCTGTTATTCTTGCTCCTGTCCAGAGATATCATTGCTATCCTTTCCTCTACATCTCTGGAACTATTCAGAGGCCGATAGACAACTACCAACAGGGTGACCTCGCCTTTCCAGTTTCTAACTTCAGCCCATACTACCTCAGCTGATGAGTTTATTGGAGAAAAGGAGGAGAGGGGACCTAATTGAGGTATACAAGATAATGAGAGGCATAGATAGAGTCGATAGCCAGAGACGATTTCCCAGGGCAGAAATGACTAACCTGAGGGGTCATAGTTTAAAGCTGGTTGGAGGAAAGTATAGAGGGGATGTCAGAGGCGGGTTCTTTACACAGAGAGTTGTGAGAGCATGGAATGTGTTGCCAGCAGCAGTTGTGGAGGCAGGGTCATTGGGGACATTTAAGAGACTCCTGGACATGCATATGGTCTCAAACATTTGAGGGTGCATACATGAGGATCAGTGGCCGGCACAGCATCGTGGGCTGAAGGGCCAGTTCTGTGCTGTATTGTTCTATGTTCTATGTTCCTCAAACGTCAGCATTCATCTCCACAAAGACAATGAGGTATTCACGCTCACCTGAGACCACAATTATCACTGACCAACACACATGCAACGCATAGAATTGTGAGTATGATGATAAGTAAGTGATTCCCTCTAGTTTTATCTACCCTCCCACAAAAGACACAGACATATTCTAACAGCAATGTTCTTTCAGGCTCAGCCAACTTGACATTACAGTTCTGTTAATTGTAACCTGACCCATTATTTGTCATTTCTAGGAAGTATACCTAAGCCAATTGTTCTGAGTGTTGCGATCATAGTACCAGCTTTAATAGTCCTGGTATTGGCCTATTTCCTCGTGAAGGTATTTATGAAGAAAGCCAAGATTGCAAGTGCAAGATCTCTAGCAGGTTAAAGAAATGGTGGCTGTCCAAGGTAAGAATCAACAAGCAAAATGAGGCCTCAGCACTTTCTTTCACCTTCAGTAGAACCTGACACCGAGTTACGGGTTAGAAATGTGCCTGGAATAGGCTGATAACAAAAGTAGCTGCAAAGGTGTGTGAGGAATGTAAGTGGCAGGGATGATGGGTTGGGAGCAGTCCAAATTAGGAATGGGATTATGAAACAGACCAGGAGTGAGACTAGGGACTGGACCAAGGATGAAAAGCAGTGTGAAAGAATTAGATATAGGTGGATTTTTTAAAGTTCATTCAGGAAAGCTTTTTGTGCCAGTACATAGGTAGTCTGACTGGAGAATGGAGCAGTGCTTCAACCCAGTCCCAGGGAACGAAGCTGGGCAATGGTTGAAGTGTCAGTGGGCAAACATTTTGAGGATCATGATCATAACTCTAAGTTTGTACTCATTGTAGTGAGGTCAGACCAGCTTAACTATCCCTATCAGGGAGCCCTGGCTGACATAAAAGGGTGACTGATACAGTGCTATTGTCAAAGGCTATGGCTGGAGTCCAATTTCATTACCATCTTGGAACTAAATTATACAAAACTATGAGGGGCATTGACAGATTAACTCATGAGAATCTCTTTCCCATGACAGACATATCTAAAACCAGAGGTACAAGTTTCAGGTGAGGATGAAGTGGTTCAGAAAAGATCTAATGAAAAATATTTTCACCAAGAGGCTGGTAGAGGTATTAAACGTGCTGCCTGAGAGGATGGTAGAGGCCGGTACTATTGCAACATTTAAGAAGCATCTGGATGAACATAGACTATGGGCCTGTTCATCTTACTTTGTGCACCTCCTATGCAGCCATCACCTCATGCCTCGTTCTGTCTAAGCACCCTGCGATCTGTTTGTTAAGGTCTGCCCATACTGTTCACAAAACAAAGCTTTTCACTGTACTTCGGTACATGTAACTGTAATAAATCGATTCAAATCAAAACCAAGTGTAGGTTAATGGGATTAGTGTAATTTGATATTTGTTGGTCAGACATGGTGGGCTGAAGAAGGGCCTCTTTATCCTGCTGTATGACTCTATGACTTCATGACCATCTGGTGTGAGGGTGGGGACAGCATCAGACATGAGGCTGAGTGTTATGGACCATACCAAACCCCATCAAAATACATCAAGGAGAAATTGTCATATTTTATTTAAAGACAAGTGTAAGGCATCATATTCCAGATATTGGGATATTTGGTCGGCATGGACGGGTTGTACCGAAGGGTCTGTTTCCATGCTGTACATCTCTATGACTCTAAATGATTTGATTGGTCCACAATTGGGCTTTAAGCAAAACACACTTGTTCTTAAAACACAGGCATGATGTTAACTCTATTGAAATACTTGATAAAATAATATACTATTTAACTAATAATCATCAATTGTTCCAATGTAGCAGCATCCCATAAACACACCCTTGGCAGAGGCAAATTCAACAAACAGACAGTGCTATCTCCTCTGTAACTCAGGAGAAAGGAACACAAACAATTTAGGAGCTGAGAGGGAGAGGGAGAACACAAGACTTCTGCGACAGAGAGACAACTCAATTTATCACCTTCAACTCCAAAACTCCAACTGAAAGCAAAGCTAAAACCTTTGGTCGGTGTTATCCTGACTCCACCCACTTATGCTTCTTTTATAAAATTTTACAAAAAAAAACAGAACTCAAAGCTGTTTGCCCACTGCTTCTGAAGCAGACATTCCTTCTCCACTGTGGCAACATCTGTCTGCAAGAGAAACTGCACAGAAAAAAATCCCTCTGACTGCGCAGGAGTAAAATTACTGTAGATGCTGGAATCTGTATGCAAAACAAAAGAAATGCTGGAAATCACTTCATGCAGCATCCGTGGTGAGAGAGCAAGCTTACGTTTTCAGTCTAGATGACTCTTCATCAGATCTGTTGTGAAGGGGACAGCATTTATCCAATAGTGGGGGGAGGGAGAATGGTGGAGTTCTGGGGGAAAGGCTGCTGATAGGGGTTCAGGTTAAGTGATTAGGATGTGAGAATGGCAGAACAATAGTATGTCTAACTACCAGAGTGGGACAATATGTTAATTCAGCTGTTCTGCCATTCTGAAATTCCGATCACTTAATCTGACCTATCTCCCACTCCCCCTCTACCCTATCCAATTGTGCCCCCATGTTAAAATCCAAATCGTTACTGTATTAATCAAACAACAGGAATCTGAGCACTGCAAAACACCATTTGAAACATCTTTTCCATTCATGGAAGCAGCTATTCACCATTACCCTTGTTTCCTATTACAACGCCAACTCTGAATCCAATTCGACAAATGACCCTGTACCCAATGGGCTTTTATTTTTTTCACCAGGCCACCATGTGGGACCTTGTCAAATGCCTTACTAAAACCATGTCAATAATATCCATTACGTAGGGTTGGTGTGAACCCAATGGGCTGAATAACGTGCTTCCACACTATAGGGATTTAGGATTCTGACATCCCGAGGAACAAGTCATCTGGCCCTGGCGACTTATCCACTTTCAAGGATTCCAACTCCTATAATACTTCCCCAACATTATGATTATTTTGTTCAATATTTCACATTGCTCCTTTTGGTATACTATATCCATATCATCTCTTTCCTTTGGGAATAAAAAGATTATTTAAAATTCTTCCACTATCCACTGCATCTTCACACAATTTCCCTTCATCTCCGATAGGTTTCACTTCTTCCTCAGCTATCCTTTGCTCTTATGTGCCAGTGAAATGCCTTTGGGATTCCCCTTCTCTTGTTAATTTCCTTTGATTCCATCTCTTTTCTTACTTGATCCCTGCACTTTCTACATTCCTCTATGCTACCTGCAGTGTTGAATTTTTGTGTCTATCATAATATTTCTTTTTCTGTTTAGTCTTCCCCTGTATTTTTCTAGACAACTATGGGGGTCTAGATGTGGCAGTACCAGTCTGATTTTTGGAGGAGTCATGTCTGATTTGTACCTCAAGGATCTCAATTTTTAGTGTCTCCCACTGGTTTATCCTTTAGCAGTTCTGTCCATTCCACCTCTACTTCACTTCACTACGGAACTCTATCAACAAACACATTGAGTTAGACCCCATCTACCACCCCCTGAGAAAAAGAACAGGAAATGACTTCACCGACCCAAAGAAACATAAATAGAAAGCAGGAATCATGTGCAGTGCTTCGCCAGAGGCCCACTGAAGATGTTACCTAATAGGGTGATGAAACGTCAAGAAATGAACCTTCCAGCTCAGTGAGCAAACCTACATCCAGAACCTCAACCTGAGCTACAAATCTTCTCAAAACCCGCTATGGTAACTACTGTCACTTTACCTATTTGACCATCTTCATTACCCAAAACTAAATCCAGAATTGTGGCTGGTCATGTCTTGCTTAAAGTAAAATTCTGGATAAAGTACATGACTTTTTCACCCTCAATGTACCTTATATTGTTTGCTACACAGTTAAAGTCTCCTACTATTATTGCTCTGATATTCCTCCAGGCAAAAACATTGTTTACATATATGTTCTTCTGTGTCCCTCTCACTATTTGGGGCTCTGTAGTACACTCCTAGTGTTACTGCCCCTTTTTTTCAATAAACTTAACCATAAAGCCCCATGTTAATGTTAGAGAAATGCTGGAAAAGCACAGCATGAATGATTCATTCCTGATGAAGGGCTTTTGCCTGAAACATCGATTTTCCTGCTCCTCAGATGCTGCCTGACCTGCTGTGCTTTTCCAGCACCACTCTAATCTTGACTCTAATCTCTAGCATCTACAGTACCCACTTCCGCTATAAAACTTCATGTTAAAGGTTAATCTGTTTAGCATATCATCCCATTTCATAACTATTACTGAGTCTTTAACCAATACTGTTATCTCCACCTACTTTTTTCCACCCACTCAATGCTGCCTGAAAACTCTTATGTTCAGGGATATTGAGCTGCCCCTCCTTTAGCCCTCCATTATAGCAACAACATTGTGCTGCCATGTATCTGTGTCCTTCGTTTATCTGCCTTGTTTGTAACATTCCTTGCATTGAAATAGAAGTGACTCAATGTCCCTTGCTGGATGCTTTTCAGATCCTCATTTCTCTTGCCTTTCCAAGTCACTGACTGCATCACTAACAAATCCTCTATTCAGCATTTAGGTCCTCATCTCTTTATTAACCTATGCCATTGGTACCTGTGTGTACCACAACCATTGGCTGTTCATTCTCCTGCTCCAAAATGTCCTTAAACTGCTCTGTGGCATCCCTGACCCTAGCACCAGGGAGGCAACACATCCTGGATTCACTTCTGCAGTTACTGAAGGACCTGTCTGTACCCCTTACTATCAATCCCCTCTCACTATAGCTTGCTACTCATTTTTCCTCTCTTCTGTGCAGAAACACCCATGGTGCCCTGAACTTAGACTTTACTGCTTTCCCCTGAGAGGTCACTCCAAACCCCAGTATCCAAAGGTTGAAGAGGCATTGACTGCAGGGGACTCCTGCACTTCCTTACTCATCCTTTTACTTTGTCTGATGGTCATCCATTCCCCTTCTGCCTATCATGATTTGGAGATGCCGATGTTGGACTGGGGTGTACAAAGTTAAAAATCACAACACCAGGTTATAGTTCAACAGATTTAATTGGAAGCACACTATCTTTCGGAGCGCCGCCTGATGAAGGAGCGACATAGTGTCACCTGATGAAGGAGCAGCACTCCAAAAGCTAGTGTGCTTCCAATTAAGCCGGTTGGACTATGGCCTGGTGTTGTGTGATTTTTAACCTTCTGCCTGTGTAATTCTCACAAGTGGTGTGAGCACCTCATGAACACATTGTCTGTGAGATTCTCAGCAATGCTGATGATCCACAGTGAGTCTATCTACAGCTCCAGCTGTTAGTCAGTGGCTGCAACTGGACACTTCTTGCATACAGTTGTCAGGGACACTGGAAACATTCCTTGTTTCACACTATGTGCAAAAAGAGTACACCATCGGTCTGAGATCTCATGACTTCTCTGCATTAAGTTAATTACCTATTTAAAGAGTTTAATTAAGCTCAGGACCTTTCCTCACTTTAATCAAACATCTCTTCTGTTACTTAAAATAATGTATTCTGGTTTAAAATCTATAAGGAAATACCTGCAGGTGTCACTTACCAATTGGCTGTTTCCATCAAGACTGTGTCACATTCTGAACTGCTCAGACTGCGAACTGGACTCAGGCTTTCAGCTTCACCATTTAAGAAAGAATTGGATAGAGCTCTTAAAGATAGTGGAGTCAAGGGGTATGGAGATAAGGCTGGAACAGGATACTGATTAGGAATGATCAGCCATGATCATATTGATTGGCGGTGCAGGCTCGAAGGGCAGAATGGCCTACTCCTGCATCTATTGTCTATTGTCTATTCACCTACTCCTATTTCCACCCACCTCCAAAACACTCTCATCAACAGCCAGCAGTATTGAGGCTGGGTCCCCTTTATAGGTCCCAAAAGCAACTGGATCAAACCAGTTTTTCAGTTAATCAGCTTCATCTGGGAATGACTCAGCCAATTCCTGTTTCGGATTTGTAATGAGAACTATGCCTAGTCAAAGAGAATGGGTCAGGGGTGAGGTTGGGAAATGGGTCAGGAGTGAGACTGGGAAATAATCAGGAATGAGACTGGGAAATAGGTCCGTAATGAGACTGGGAAATGGGTCAGGAATGAGACTGGGAAATGGGTTCGGAATGAGACTGGGAATGGGTCCGGAATGACACTGGGAAATGGGTCAGGACCACAGTGTTCTGTTTTACTACCACATCCAGTTGAAAATGGTGATGGACAATGAAATCACACACTTCAGGAGAAGATTCCGTGAATGGCCTTATCCTCAACAATGGAAGAGCCAAACACGAGTGCAAAGGAAAGGCTGAAGCATTGGCAACAATCTTCAGACAGCAGTGCTGACTGGGTATTCTATCTGAGTCTCCTGTGGTGTTGTCACACATTTGATAAGGAAACATCAAAAATATCAGTCAACAACCAACTCAATTCAGTCCACATGATAAAGAGAAATAGGTGAATGCATTGAATACTACAAAGTCTAAAGGCATTTGACAGAACTCTTGCAGTGGTACTGTTCTCTAGAACTAGCTACATCCAAACTAACCAGTTTCAGAACAACTGCAACACTGACATCTACCCTGAAATCAGCCAGTTACTGCTCCATCAATCTACTTGAATCATCAGCAAAGTGATGGAAGGGTATGAACAGGGCTCTGATTTCATGATGTCACCATACGTGTAGTACATTATTGAACACATTTGGAAATCCAAATCTACTGTATCTACTGGTTCACCTTTATCTATCTTGCATGACACCTCCTTAAGGAATTTGAATAAATTTGTCAGCCAGAACTGTATGCAGTATTCCAAATGTGGCCAAACCAAAGTCTTATACAGCAGTAACATGACCTGCCAACTCTTGCATTCAATACCCTGCATGTTGTATGCCTTTTTGACCACTTTATTGACCTGCGTTGCCACCTTCAGGGAACAATGGACCTGAACAGACTGATCTCTCTGTACATCAATTTTCCTCAGGGTTTTATAATTTACTGTACAGTTTGTTCTTGAATTGGATCTTCCAAAATCCTTGCATTTTCCCAGATTGAACTCCATCTGCCATTTCTCTGCCGAACTCTCCAATCTATCTATATTCTGCTGCATTCTCTGACAGTCTCCTTCACTATCTGCTTCTCCACCGATCTTAGTGTTATCTGCAAACTTGCTAATCAGACCACTTGTACCTTCCTTCAGATCATTTATGTACATCACAAACAACAGTGGTCCCAGCACAGATCCCATTGGAACACCATTGATCACAGTTTTCCATTTTGAGAAACATCCTTCCCCTACTACTGTCTGTCTCCTGCTGCCCAGCCAATTCCCTATTCACCTGAACCCAGTGTGACTTCACTTTCTCCATCAGCCTACCATGAGTAACCTTATCAAATGCCTGACTGAAGTCCATGTATATAATAGCTACAGCCCTTCCCTGCATAAAACCATGTTGCCTATCACTGATAAGCCCATTTTCTTCCAAATGGGTATATATCCTATCCCTCAATAGCTTAGCAAGTTTTGAGAAGATTTGTAGCTCAGGTTGAGGTTCTGCATTTAGGTTTACTCACTGAGCTGGAAAGTTCATTTTCAGACATTTTGTCACCATACGAGGTAACATCTTCAGTGAATATTGAACCACAGAAGCAATCATCCCAACATCCACAAACGAAGCTGCATCAGAACATTATTTCAGCAAGCCAACACACACTGCAGCACAGAGAAACTACGCAGAGCACAGGAAAATCACCTATACCATGTATTCAAAAAGAATGGGTACCCAATGAACACCGTCCGCTGTTTTCTCAGCAACAATCCCAAACAAGCAGACAAAACACGTCCAGAAATCCTAGCCACTCTCCCCTACATCAAAGACATTTTGAAAATGACTGCCAGACTACTCGGGATCATGGTAACCTACAAAATCACCGACACACTAAAACAGCAGCTAGTGAACTTGAAATACCCTATACAAAATTAATGCCATTTACAAAATACTGTGCAAGGACTCTAACAAACACTACATTGGACAAACAGGCAGAAAACTAGCCACCAGGATACATGAACATCAACTAGCCACAAAACGACATGACCTTCTCTCAGTAGTAGGTGAAAGTCAAGATTAGACTGGTGCTGGAAATGCACAGCAGGTCAGGCAGCATCTAAGGAGCAGGGAAGTTGATGTTTTGGACAGGAGCCCTTCATCAGGAATGAGGCTAGAAGCCTCGGGGTTGGACAGCCTCTCTCACTAGTATCCTTACATGCAAATAAGGAAGGACACCACTTCGACTGGGAAAACACATCCATCCTAGGACAAACCAAATAGAGACACGCACAAGACTTCCTAGAAGCATGGCATTCCAACCGGAACTCTATCAACAAACACATTGGCTTGGATCCATTTGTCACCCCCTGAGAAAAATAACAGGATGTGCCATCACCAGTGGAAATGATGTCACCACAGGAAATGACATCACCAACCCAAGGAAACCCAAACATATAAACAGGAAGCAGGAAACACCAGCAATGCTTCGCCTGGTGGCTCACTGAAGATGTTACCTAGTATGGTGATGAAACATCTGAAAATGAACCCTCCAGCTCAGCGAGCAAACCAACATCCAGACCCTCAGTATCTTCTCCAGCAGTTTTCCTCCCACTGACATTAGGCTCACCAATCCATAATTACTTAGATTATCCCTGCTATCCTTCTTAAACAAGATGACAACATTAGCAATTCTCCAGTCCTTCAGGTTCTGGATTAGTGGTGCTGGAAAAGCACAGCAGTTCAGGCAGCATCCGAGGAGCAGTAAAATCGACGTTTCGGGCAAAAGCCCTTCATCAGGAATACAAGCAGAGTGCCTGAAGGGTGGAGAGATAAATGAGCAGAGGGTGGGGGTGGGGAGAGAGTAGCATAGAGTATAATAGGTGAGTGAGGGAGGGGATGAAGGTGATAGGTGAGGGAGAAGGGCGGAGCGGATAGGTGGAAAAGAAGATAGGCCGGTAAGCCAAGTCATGGGGACAGTGCTGAGCTGGAAGTTTGGAACTGGGGTGAGGTGGGGAAGGGGAAATGAGGAAATTGTTGAAGTCCACATTGATGCCCTGGGGTTGAGGTGTTCCGAGGCAGAAGATGAGGCGTTCTTCCTCCAGGCATCTGGTGGTGAGGGAGCGGCAGTGAAGGAGGCCCAGGACCTCCATGTCCTCGGCAGAGTGGGAGGGGGAGTTGAAATGATGGGCCATAGGGCGGTGTGGTTGATTGGTGCGGGTGTCCCAGAGATGTTCCCTAAAGCGCTCCGCGAGGAAGCGTCCAGTCTCCCCAATGTAGAAGAGACCACATCAGGAGCAACAGATACAAAAATGATATTGGTGGATGTGCTGGTAAAACTTTGATGGATGTGGAAGGCTCCTTTAGGGCCTTGGATGGAGGTGAGGGAGGAGGTATGGGCGCAGGTTTTGCAATTCCTGTGGTGGCAGGGGAAGGTGCCAGGATTGGAGGGTGGGTTGTAGGGGGGCGTGGACCTGACCAGGTAGTCACAGAGGGAACGGTCTTTGCAGAAGGCAGAAAGGGGTGGGGAGGGAAATATATCCCTGGTAGTGGGGTCTGTTTGGAGGTGGTTGAAATGTCGGCAGATGATTTGGTTTATGCGAAGGTGGGTAGGGTGGAAGGTGAGCACCAGGGGCGTTCTGTCCTTGTTACGGTTGGAGGGGTGGGGTCTGAGGGCGGAGGTGCAGGATGTGGATGAGATGCGTTGGAGGGCATCTTTAACCACGTGGGAAGGGAAATTGCGGTCTATAGAAGGAAGCCATCTGGTGTGTTCTGTGGTGGTACCAGTCCTCCTGGGAGCAGATACGGCAGAGGCGGAGGAATTGGGAATACGAGATGGCATTTTTGCAGGAGGTAGGGTGGAAAGAGGTGTAATCCAGGTAGCTGTGAGAGTTGGTGGGTTTGTAAAAAATGTTAGTGTCAAGTCGGTCATCATTAATGGAGATGGAGAGGTCCAGGAAGGGGAGGGAGGTGTCAGAGATGGACCAGGTAAATTTAAGGTCAGGGTGGAATGTGTTGGTGAAGTTGATGAATTGCTCAACCTCCTTGCGGGAGCACGAGGTGGCGCCAATGCAGTCATCAATGTAGTGGAGGAAGAGGTGGGGAATGGTGCCGGTATAATTAAGGAAGATGGACTGTTCTACGTGGTCAACAAAGAGACAGGTATAGCTGGGGCCCATACAGGTGCCCATGGCTACCCCTTTGGTCTGGAGGAAGTGGGAGGATTCAAAGGAGAAATTGTTAAGGGTGAGGACCAGTTAGGCCAAACGAATGAGAGTGTCAATGGAAGGGTACTGTTGGGGACGTCTGGAGAGGAAAAAATGGAGGGCTTGGAGGCCCTGGTCATGGCGGATGGAGGTGTAGAGGGATTGGATATCCATGGTGAAGATGAGGCGTTGGGGGCTGGGGAAACGGAAGTCTTGGAGGAGGTGGAGGGCGTGGGTGGTGTCTCGAACTTATGTGGAGAGTTCCTGGACTAGGGGGGATAGGACAGTGTCGAGGTAGGTCGACATGAGTTCAGTGGGGCAGGAGCATGCTGAGACAATGGGTCGGCCAGGGTGGTCAGGCTTGTGGATCTTGGGAAGGAGGTAGAACCGGGCAGTACGGGGTTCCCGGACTATGACGTTGGAAGCTATGGGTTGGAGGTTCTGTATGGTCTGGGAGATTATGGTTTGGTGATGGGGGGTGGGGTCATGGTCGAGGGGGGCGATAGGAAGATGTGTCCTCGAGTTGGTGTCTGGCTTCAGCGGTGTAGAGGTCCGTGTGCCAGACTACCACTGCGCCCCCTTTATCTGCTGGTTTGATGGTGAGGTTGGGATTGGAGCAGAGGGATTGGATGGCTGTGTGTTGTGAGGTTGGAGTTGGGGAGGGGGGTAGACAGTTTGAGGCAGTTAATGTCCTGGCGGCAGTTGGAAATGAAGAGGTCGAGGGCAGGTAATAGTCCAGCACGGGGCGTCCAGGTGGATGTAGTGTGTTGGAGGTGGGCGAAGGGATCCTCGGAAGGTGGGCGGGAGTCCTGATTGTGAAAGTAAGCTCGGAGGTGGAGGCGACGGAAGAAGTGTTCGACGTCACGGCGTGTATTAAATTCATTGATACGTGGGCAGAGGGGGATGAAGGTGAGGCCTTTGCTGAGGACTGATCGTTTGTCCTCAGTGAGGGGGAGGTCGGGGGGCATGGTGAAAACTTGGCAGGCCTGGGAGCTCGGGCCTGGTGTCGGTGTGGTGCTGGGAGTGGGGGCGGAGCTGGTAACTGGAGTGGGTGAGGTGGTAGGGGTAACGGGGGGGGGGGTGGAGTCATGAGCAGGGGTGGTGTTCCCCTCAGGGTTCTGGGGGTTGGGGATGGTGACAGTGGGAGCAGAATGCAGGTGAGTGGCGGTGATAGGGGCGGAAGTGGTTGGGAACACGGCGTTGGGGGGGCAGGTCAATGAGTGTGTGACATCAGTGATGATGTGAGGGGTGGAAGTGATGTCACATGTGGTGCATGAGGAATTGAGAGGGACGGAAGTGATGTCATCAATCAGCGTGGGAACGGTGGCTGCAGCAGTCACATGGCCCGAGCAGTTCCAGGGGCTGGGGGAATCTTCTGGAATGTTTGAGGAGCGCTGGTTATGGAGGTGGGTAGATAAAAGTTTGTCGTACTTACAGTTTTTGATGTTTGAGATGGTGTTGAAATACTCTTTGTTGAGATGAATTCTCCTGAGGATAGAGTAAAGGAGAGGTCCTTTGCAATTCTGAGAGAGTGTGGCCCTCAGCTGAGGCAGGGTTGACTGTAGAGAGGTTAGGTGCCGGCGCATTGCTGCGAGTGTGGAGCGGAGAATCCTGAAGGAGAACTGTTCCTGGTGTTTTTGAATCTGTAGTCTGTGCCGTTTGTCTTGTTCGGTTCCAAACTCTGCTGGTTTAAAAGTGGTCCAGAGACTGTGTGGGATGATTTGGTTATGGAGGCAGGCACTGAGAAAGCAAATGTGACCTTGGTAGTGAGTCTGTTTCAGGACATGGTTGAGGAGCTCCAGGGCAGAGGAAATGACCTGGGAGTTGCAGTGGGAGAGGGACTCCCTGAGATTCTTGTAGAGAGAGAGGAGGAAAACTTCTTCAAGGCAGGCATCCTTGCAAGAGGATTCACAATAAGGTTAAAATCAACTAGGTAAAAACAAGGACTGCAGATGCTGGAAACCAGAGTCTAGATTAGAGTGGTGCTGGAAAAGCACAGCAGGTCAGGCAGTATTTGAGGAGCAGGAAAATCAACGTTTCGGGCAAAATCCCTTCATCAGGAATACAGGCAGAGTGCCTGAAGGCTGGAGAGGTAAATGAGAGGAGGTTGGGGATGGGGAGAAAGGAGCAGAGAGTACAATAGGTGAGTGGGGGAGGGGATGAAGGTGATAGGCCAGGGAGGAGGATTATCCAATTCTCCAGGACCTCACCCATGTTCAAGGTTGCTCCAAAGATATCTGTTCAGGCCCCAGCATTTTCCCCTCTCACTTCCCTCAGTAGCCTGTGATAATCCAAACCAGGAGAAAGTGAGGACTGCAGATGCTGGAGATCAGAGCTTAAAAATGAGTTGCGGGAAAAGCACAGCAGGTCAGGCAGCATCAAAGGAGAAGGAGAATCGACGTTTCGGGTTTAAGCCCTTCTTCAAGAATGAGGAGGGTGTGCCAAGCAGGCTAAGATAAAAGGTAGGGAGGAGGGACTTGGGGGAGGGGCGTTGGAAATGCGATAGGTGGAAGGAGGTTAAGGTGAGGGTGATAGGCTGGAGAGGGGGTGGGGGCGGAGAGGTCAGGAAGAATCTGGCAGGTCAAGAAGGCGGGGCTGAGTCCGAGGGTTGGGACTGAGAAAAGGTGGGGGGAGGGGAAATGAGGAAGCTGGAGAAATCTGCATTCATCCCAGGCATCGTGTTGCCATGGTCTGGTGATTAAAGTGTTCAGCCACCAACCAACCCAACCGCCCCGTGGCTGAACACTTTAACTCCCCCTCCCACTCCGCCAAGGAGGTCCTTGGACTCCTCCATCGCCAGACCATGGCAACACGATGGTTGGAGGAAGAGTGACTCATCTTCTGCCTAGGAACCCTCCAACCACAAGGAATGAACTCAGATTTGTCCAGTTTCCTCATTTCCCCTCCCCCCACCTTTTCTCAGTCCCAACCCTCAGACTCAGCACCGCCTTCTTGACCTGCAATCTTCTTCCCGACCTCTCTGACCTCTCCAGCCCCACCCCCTCTCCAGCCTATCACCCTCACCTTAACCTCCTTCCACCTATTGTATTCACAACACCCCTCCCCCAAGTCCCTCCTCCCTACCTTTTATCTTAGCCTGCTTGGCACACCCTCCTCATTCCTGAAGAAGGGCTTATGCCCGAAACATCGATTCTCCTGCTCCTTTGATGCTGCATAATCCCAGACCTGCATAAAACCAGACCTGTTCAGCTTAATTTTGGATTAGTGGTGCTCTCTGCCTTTATTCCTGATGAAGTGCTTTTGCCCGAAATGTCGATTTTGCTGCTCCTTGGATGCTGCCTGAACTGCTGTGCTCTTCCAGCACCACTAATCCAGAATCTGGTTTACAGCATCTGCAGTCATTGTTTTTACCTGTTCAGCTTAATGCCTTTTAGAATACCCAACACTTCCTCCCTCCTTATGTCGACTTGACCTCGAGTAATTAAACATCTATCCCTAACCTCAACATCCGTCATATCTCTCTCCTTAGTGAATATCGATGCAAAGTACTCGTTAAGAGTCTTGCCCATTTTTCCTGACTGCATAACTTTCCCCCTTTATCCTTGAGTGGGCCAACTCTCTCTATAGTTACCCTCTTGCTCCTTATATATGAATAAAAGGCTTTAGGATTTTAGAACAAACAACATTACAGCCCAGTACAAGCCCTTCGGCCCTCAATATTGCACCAACCTATGGAACAAATCTGAAGCCCATCTATCCTACACTATTCCATTATCATCCATATGTTTATCCAGTGACCATTTAAATGCCCTTAAAGTAGTGCGTTCTATGCCCCTCCTATCCTCTGAGTAAAGAACCTACCTCTGACATCTGTCCTATATCTATCACCCCTCAATTCAAAGCTCTGTCCCCTCATGCTGACCATCACCATCTGAGGAAAACAGATCTCCCTGTCCATCCTATCTAACCCTCTGATTATCTTATATGTCTCCCTTAAGTCACCTCTCAACCTTCTTCTCTCTAACAAAAACAGCCTCAAGGTCCTCAGCCTTTCCTCATAAGACCTTTGGCCATACCAGGCAACATCCTAGTAAAACTCCTCTGAACCCTTTCCAAAGTTTCCACATCCTTCCTATGATGCGGTGACCAGAACTATACACAATACTCCAAGTGCAGCTGCACCAGAGTTTTGTACAGTTGCAGCACGACCTCGTGGCTCCAAAACTCAATCCTTCGACCAATAAAAGCCAACATACCGCATGCCTTCTTAACAGCCTGATCAACCTGGGCGGCAACTTTCAGGGATTATGGTATGTGGACACTGAGATCTCTCTGCTCATCCACACTACCAAGAATCTTACCATTAGCCCAGTACTGTTTATTCCTGTTGTTTCTTCCAAAGTGAATCACCTCACACTTTTCCGCATTAAACTCTCAGCCCAGCTCTGCAACTTAGCTATGTCCCTCTGTATCCTGCAACATCCTTTGGCACTATCCACAACTCCACTGACCTCAGTGTCATCCACAAATTTACTAACCCATTCTTCTACAAACAGCAGCGGCCCCAAAACAGATCCTTGCAGTACACCACTAGTAACTGAACTCCATGATGAATATTTCCCATCAACCACCACTCTCTGCTTTCTTTCAGCCAGCCAATGTCTGACCCAAACCGTTAAATCACCCTCAATCCCAGAGTGTGTAGTGGTGAGCATCTGTGTGTAATGGGGTGTTTCTGTGAGTGAGTATGTAATGGTGTGTCTCTGTGTGAGGGAATGTGCAGTGGTGTGCCTCTCTGAGTGACTGTGTAATTGTGTGTTTCTGTGTGAGGATTAACATAGAACATAGAACATAGAACAATACAGCACAGAACAGGCCCTTCGGCCCACGATGTTGTGCCGAACTTCTATCCTAGATTAAGCACCCATCCATGTACCTATCCAAATGCCGCTTAAAGGTCGCCAATGAATCTGACTCTACCACTCCCTCGGGCAGCGCATTCCATGCCCCCACCACTCTCTGGGTAAAGAACCCACCCCTGACATCTCCCCTATACCTTCCACCCTTCACCTTAAATTTATGTCCCCTTGTAACACTCTGTTGTACCCGGGGAAAAAGTTTCTGACTGTCTGCTCTATCTATTCCTCTGATCATCTTATAAACCTCGATCAAGTCACCCCTCATCCTTCGCCGTTCCAACGAGAAAAGGCCGAGAACTCTCAACCTATCCTCGTACGACCTACTCTCCATTCCAGGCAACATCCTGGTAAATCTTCTCTGCACCCTCTCCAAAGCTTCCACATCTTTCCTAAAGTGAGGCGACCAGAACTGCACACAGTACTCCAAATGTGGCCTAACCAAAGTCCTGTACAGCTGCAACATCACCTCACGACTCTTGAATTCAATCCCTCTGCTAATGAACGATAATACTCCATAGGCCTTCTTACAAACTCTATCCACCTGAGTGGCAACCTTCAAAGATCTATGTACATAGACCCCAAGATCCCTCTGTTCCTCCACCTGACCAAGAACCCTACCATTAACCCTGTATTCCGCATTCTGATTTGTTCTTCCAAAATGGACAACCTCACACTTGGCAGGGTTGAACTCCATCTGCCACTCCTCAGCCCAGCTCTGCATCCTATCTAAGTCCCTCTGCAGCCGACAACAGCCCTCCTCACTGTCCACAACTCCACCTATCTTTGTATCATCTGCAAATTTACTGACCCACCCTTCGACTCCCTCCTCTAAGTCATTAATAAAATTACAAACAGCAGAGGACCCAGAACTGATCCCTGCAGAACTCCACTTGTAACTGGACTCCATGCTGAATATTTACCATCTACCACCACTCTCTGACTTCTACCGGTTAGCCAGTTTTCTATCCAATTGGCCAAATTTCCCTCTATCCCATGCCTCCTGACTTTCCGCATAACCCTACCATGGGGAACCTTATCAAATGCCTTACTAAAATCCATGTACACTACATCCACTGCTCTACCCTCATCCACATGCTTGGTCACCTCCTCGAAGAATTCAATAAGACTTGTAAGGCAAGACCTACCCTTCACAAATCCGTGCTGGCTGTCCCTAATCAAGCAGTGTCTTTCCAGATACTCGTAAATCCTATCCCTCAGTACCCTTTCCATTACTTTGCCTGCCACAGAAGTAAGACTAACTGGCCTGTAATTCCCGGGGTTATCTCTCTCTGTGAGGGAGTGTATAATAGTGTGTCTCTGTCTGTGAGAGAGGTTATAATGTGTGTGTCTGTGTGAGGGAGTGTAAAATGGTGTGATCTTGTGTGAGGGAGTGAGTAATGGTGTGCATCTCTGTAAGGGAATATGTAATGATGTGTCACTGTGTGGGGGAGTATGTAACGGTATGTCTCTCTGTGTGCAAGTATGTAATGGTGTGTCTCTCTGTGACGGTATGTGTCATGGTGTGTTTCTATGTGAGGGAGTGGGTAATGGTGTGTCTGTATATGAGGGAGTGTGTAATGGCATGTCTCTCTGTGACGGAGTGTGTAACGGTGTGTTCCTGTGTGAGAGAGTGTGTAACAGTGTGTCTTTCTGTGAGGGAGTGTGTAATGGTGTGTCTCTGTGTGAGGGGGTGTCTAATGGTGTTTTGATGTGACTCTCTGTGAGGCAGTGTATAACGCTGTGTCCACCTGTGAGGGAGTGTGTAATGGTGTGTCTGTGTCTGAGGGAGTGTATAACGGTGTGTCTCTGTGATGGAGTATGTAATGGTGTGTCTCTGTGTGAGGGTGTGTCTCTGTGTGAGGGTGTGTGTAATGTGTGTCTGTACATGAGGGTGTGTGTAATGGTGTGCCTGTGCATGAGGGAGTGTGTAATGGTGTGACCCTCTGTGTGAGGGAGTGTGTAATGGTGTGTCTCTGCGTGAGGGAGTGTGTAATGGTGTGACCCTCCATGTGAGGGATTGTGTAATGGTGTGTCTGTGCGTGAGGGAGTGTGTAATGGTGTGACCCTCTGTGTGAGGGAGTGTGTAATGGTGTGTCTGTGCATGAGGGAGTGTGTAATGGTGTGACCCTCCGTGTGAGAGAGTGTGTAATGGTGTGTGTGTGAGGGAATGTGTAATGGTGTGACCCTCCATGTGAGGGAGTGTGTAATGGTGTGACCCTCCGTGTGAGGGAGTGTGTAATGGTGTGTCTGTGTGTGAGGGAGTGTGGAATGGTGTGACCCTCTGTGTGAGGGAGTGTGTAATGGTGTGCCTCTGTGTGAGGGAATGTGTAATGGTGTGACCCTCTGTGTGAGAGAGTGTGTAATGGTGTGTCTGTGCGTGAGGGAATGTGTAATGGTGTGACCCTCTGTGTGAGAGAGTGTGTAATGGTGTGCCTCTGTGTGAGGGAATGTGTAATGGTGTGACCCTCTGTGTGAGAAAGTGTGTAATGGTGTGCCTCTGTGTGAGGGAATGTGTAATGGTGTGACCCTCTGTGTGAGAGAGTGTGTAATGGTGTGTCTGTGCGTGAGGGAATGTGTAATGGTGTGACCCTCTGTGTGAGAGAGTGTGTAATGGTGTGCCTCTGTGTGAGGGAATGTGTAATGGTGTGACCCTCTGTGTGAGAGAGTGTGTAATGGTGTGTCTGTGCGTGAGGGAATGTGTAATGGTGTGACCCTCTGTGTGAGAGAGTGTGTAATGGTGTGCCTCTGTGTGAGGGAGGCATGATGGTGTCTGTGACGTTTGTGGAAGAGTATCTCAGTGTGGTCTCCTCATTAATAGATTCCAGCATTTTCCTTTTCATAAATGTTCAGCTAGTTTGGCCTGTACCTGACTGCTGTTTGTTTCCCTCCCTTCTTGAACAAATATGTCACATTTATTCTTTTCCAGATTGTCTTGGAGAGACACAAGAGAGCAGGAGGATAATTAGTGTTTTTTTTTACTTTTGTTATAGTTCATTTGTTTCATCAGTCAAGGTCCTTTCCCTGGGGTGGAGAAGTCCAGAACTGGAGGGACTATGTTTAGGGTGAGAGGGGAAGGATTGAAAAGTGACCCAAGAGAGTGTCACAAACTGACACAGAGGGTGGTACATGTGTAGAATGAGCTGCCAGAGGAAGTGGTGGAGGCTGGTACAATTACAACATTTAAAAGGCATCTGGATGGGTTTATGAATAGGAAGGGTTTCGAGCAATATGGGCCTAGTGCTGGCAAATAGGACTAGATTAATTTTAGGATATCTGGTCAGCATGGACAAGTTGGACCGAATGGTCTGTTTCTGTGCTGTACAGCTCCTGCTCCTCAAATGCTGCCTGACCTGCTGCACTTTTCCAGTGCCACACTTTTGTCTCTGACTCAATGACAGTGAAAGGTTGACAAGTAAGAGGCTTGAAAAGCAAAGCAAGCAAGCTAGCCAGCATCAGGAGATGGAGAATTTGGTGTTTCGGGTATAACCCTTCTTCAGGACTGGAGCTGGGTGTTGGCTGGAGCTGCAGATAAAGGTGGTTGGGGGGGGGGGGGGGTGGGCACATGGTGGTGAAGTGAGGATAAGGTGAAAACAAGTGGAAACTATGACCTGATTGGTCAATGAGAGGAATGAATCCAATTGGTGGCTAGAAGGAGTGGAAGGGATGGGAAGGGACTGGGAAGGAAGTTGGAGATGGGGAGGGAGGTTATTTGAAATTGAAGAACTCAATGTTGAATCCTCCGGGCTCTAGGCTGCCCAGGCGAAGATGAGGTGTTATTCCTCCAATTTGAGGAGTGGTTCATGGCAATGGCATCCCAGATGTCCTCCTATTTCAAACAATGTCCCCCCCCCGCCACTCTGTCATCCAGACAGTCCTCCACTGCACCGTCTCCATTCTCCGTTCCATTGCTCTAAACCCACCCCTCCTTCAAACACAATAAAACAGAGTTCCCCCTTGACCTCACCCACCACCCCACCAGTCTTCGCATCCAATTGATCACTCTCGGCAACATCTTCCCCTCCCCACCCCTCTCTGCCCTCCGCAAGAACCGTTCCCTTTGACAGTCCTTGGTTTGCGCCACTCTCCCCACCAAACCCCCCACCCTCGATACCTTCCCCTGCAACTAAAGCCTGCCAGTTCATGTGGAATATATGGAAGTTAATTTGGCAGTTATTAGTTAAACTTGGCGGTGTAATAGATGTACAGGATCATATTACAGAGCTCCAGTAACAGATAATGGTAGTGCACTGTGATTGGCTAGTTAAATCACTGGTAGATGAGCAAATGCTAATGACGATGGTGGTATAACGTGATAGGTTAAGTGTAAAGTGTGACAGAAGATGATTAGTTTCAAAAAGACAAAGTAAGCCAGTATGATTGGTTATGTTAATGCTATCAGATAAGCATGGGAACTAGAAAGGAATAAAATGCTGAGGGGGTGGGCAATTGGGAAGCCATTTGCTAATTGCCACAGCTTTCCTTTGCAAATAAACGTTTAATTTTGTGAAGGATTTTCTGATCTCCTGGTAATTTTTCAGAATTTTGGGTGAATTTTCCACAATATACACCATCCCCCTCACCTCAATCCAGGGCCCCAAACAGCCCTTCCAGGTGACTCATTAGGTGCTCTTGATATGTTATTCTCTACATCGGGGAGACCAAATGTAAACTTAGTGAATGGTTCACCGAGTATCTCAGCCAGGCTACAGGGGCTGCCCATTTGCATTCCCCTTTCCACTCCCTTTCCGACATGACCATCCTTGGCCTCCTTCATTACCATGACGATCCAAATGGCAAGTTGGAGGAACAACACCTTACCTTCCACCTGGACAGCCTCCAGCCCAGAGGACTTAATATTGAGTTCTGTAATTTCAAATAACCTCCCTCCCCATTACCCCACTCCTTTCCTAGCCCCTCCCCCTCCCTTCCAATCCTCCCTGCCTCCTATCAAACTCATTCCCCATAGTTCGTACCCTCTACCTGTCTTCACCTATCCCCAATACACCACCCTGCCCCCACCACCCCTTTATCTGCCCCCACCCTCTCGTCCTGAAAAAGGGTTATACCCAAAATGGCGAGTGGCTTGCTGTGTTCTTCCAGCCTACTGCCTGTCTACCTTGGAGTCCAGCATCTGCAGGTTTTTTCATCTCTATGACAGTGAAAAGCAAAGGAGAAACAAATTTGCTGATAGTGTTTTACTGTCAAAACAAATGACCATTGACTGAATTTTTTTTTCTTCTCTCTACAGATTGACACACCGACTAGCTATGAAAAATTGTGAGCTGCACCCATTGTGCTCAAGTCTGTGTCGCAATTCAGTGCACAAAATAAGATTCATTCTGAATGACTGTAATTTCCCAATGAAGTAGTAATTCACTAACAATTACAAAACCAATCAGAAATACACTTTGCTTAATTTGTTGAATTGTTATTTTACTTCATTGTAAATGATACAATTAATGTAATAATGCATTTACTATTTCAGTTAGGTGTTGCATAATGTAATTTACGATATCCCAACGAACTCCATCTGTACTCAGAGTTTTGAAGGATGCGGCGGCATTTGATTGAAATGTACAGAATACTGAGTGGCCTGGATACAAGGGAGATGGCAAAGATGTCTTCATGAGTAGGACCAAGGCAACAGCCTCAGGGTGAAGGGATAACCCTTTGGAACTAAGATGAGGAGCAATTTCTTCAGTCAGAGGATGGGGAATCTGCTGAACTCTTTGCTGCAGAGGGCTGTGAACACCAAGTCATTAAGTGTACTTAAGACAGAGATAGATAGGTTCTTGATTAGTGCTGAAGAATGGTTTGAGAAGCCATGATTGAATGGCGGAGCAGAGTCAATGGGCTGAATGGCCTAATCTGCTCCTGTACTTTATGGTGTTAACTCTTCATAATTATTTCTCATATGGATAACAGTCCCTCCCAGTGACTTTATGTGAATCAACAAGGCCAAAATGAACAGAGTGAACAGAGCACAGCATTACGGTACAGAGTGCCATTCAAATGGAATGGGAAACAGGAACACAGTAGTGATAGGGTACAATAAAGTAAAGGGAGAAGTACACCAGTGAGCATGAGGTCCAAAGGCTCTGTTGCCTGTGCTGGGCCAAGGTTCAGATAATTTCCTCAGGACCAGAGAGGAGTTTCTTGTGGGCAGGAAGGGATCCCCTTGTCATTGTTCATGTTGGTGTCAACAACATTAATGAGACTCAAAAGTGGGTTTTGCAAAAAGACTTTGGGATCTAAATTTAGAAACAGGACCTCCATTTCAAGGATTGCTTCCTGAGCCATGGGCAAACTGGTACAGAGTAAATCAAGTTAAAGGGTTCAAAGACTTTTTTTATTCACTCATGAGATGTTGGTGTCACTGACAGGCCAGCTTTTATTGCCCATCCAAGTTCCCCTTGGGAGATAGACAGTTTAGAGCCATGGTGTAACGACAACAATCTCTCCATCAATATTAGCAAAACGCAGGAGCTGGTCATTGACTTCAGGAGGTGGGGTGGAGGGCAGGCCCCTGTCTGCATCTATAGGGCGGAGGTGGAGATGGCCAGGAGCAATGGTCACCAACAATCTGTCCTGGTTCGCCCACATCAACACACCGGTGAAAAAAGCACAACAATGTCTCTGTTTCTTCAGGAGACTAAGGACATTTCAGCGTGCTCTCAAGGACTCGTCATTAATTTTTATAAATGCACCATAGGAAACATCCTATCCGGGTGCATCACTGTTCTTCCCAATACTGTAAGAAACTGCAGAGAGTTGTGAACACAGCCCAGCCCATCACACAAACCAGCCTTCCATCCAGTGACTCAGTCTATATTTCTTGCTGCTTCAGGAAAGCAATCAACATCATCAAAGCCCCCTCCCACCCCGATTGTACTGCCTTCCACTCTCTTCCATCGGGCAGAGGATATAAAAGTTTGATCCAAATATTATCAAGGTCAGAGGTCACATGACACCATGTTATTTGAAATCACAAGTTTTCAGAGTGTTGCCCCTTTCTTAGGTAAAGTCTGACTTCAGCTGATGAAGGAGCAGTGCTCTGAAAGCTTGTGATTTCATTTCAACCTGTTGGACTATAACCTGGTGTCATCTGAGTTCTGACCTTGTCCATCTCAGTCCAGCAGTGATATTGCCACATAACGGATTTAAGAAAAGCTTCTTCCCCATGTTATCAGACTTTTGAATAGTCCTCTCATATATTCGAGTTGATCTTTCCCTGCATCTTCTCTGTAGCTGTAATGCGGGATTCTTCATTCTGTTCATTACTCTGATGTACTTCCATAAGGTGTGGTTTGCCTGGCTAGCACTCAAAACAATAGTTTCACTGTATAATGGTACATGTGGCAATCATAAATCAAATCCAAGAAGGTTGTAGTGAGCTGCCTTCTTGAAACACTGCAGTTGTTGTTCTGTATTTAGACTCACAATGCCATTCCAGGAGGAATTCCTGGACTTTGGCCGGGAAACAGTGAAGGAATAGCAGAACACTCAGTAAGTTCAGTGGCTTGGAGGGAACTCACAGGTGGTGATATTCCCATGTATTTGTTGCCATTCTACTTGCAAATGGAAATAGTTGTGACTTTGTGACTTTCTGTCTAAGAAGCCTTATTAAATTCCTGCAGTGCATCTTCTCGACAGTACCCCTGCCGCTGCTGAGCATCAGTGGTTCCAGACCTTAATTGAATTCAAATTTCACTCCATGGTGCAATTCAAACCCATATCCACACACCTTTAACTGGCACTCTAGTTATTAGTCCAATGACATTACACCCTCTGTCTTCACCCATCCCATAAGAAGCTTTCCAATATTGGAGAAATGGTTGTAGAGAATGAGGAATTGAAAGAAAACAGCATTATGAAAAAGATTGTACTGGAGACATTAATGATGCAGAAAGTTGGTAAATGTCCTGAGAATTGAAGGTGGTGACTATAAAGATATTCAATATATTGGTGATTATCTTCCAGAATCCTCAAGATTCTGAAATGAGTCCTGTAGATTGGAAGGTAACAAATAAGACCATAACACAGCAGCGGTCCCCTGCAACCGCAGATTGCTGTGGTTCACGGACTCCCAGCCTAACTGCTTGTTCTGTGGTGATGTGGAGTCCGTGGACCATGTATATATTGGGTGTGGGTGTTTGCACTCCCTTTTTGATTTTCTTAAAAACCTCCTCCTCTGCTTTTGGCTGCACTTCAGTCCCACACTCCTGATCTTCGGGCACCCGGTACGGAGGAGGAGGGCAGGTCCGAGGACCTCCTCGTGGGGCTGCTCCTGGGCCTGGCCAAACTGGCCATTAACAGGTCAAGGCAGTGGGCCGTGGAGGGGGTCGTTAGGGCCGACTGCCTGCCCCTCTTCCGGGGTTACGTTAGAGCCCGGGTGTCCTTGGAGAAGGAGCACGTGGTGTCCACCAACACCCTGGAGTTGTTCAGGGAGAGGTGGGTGTCACAGGGAGTGGAGTGTATTATTTCCCTCTCCAACTCTATTTTACTTTAATCCCTACCCTCCCCTTCACTGTTTTGATCACACAGCATTGCCCTTTGATGTGAAGGGGAAGTGTCACTGGCCACTCGGGTGTTTCCTATCTTCCTGGTGGTGGAAATTGAATAAAGATTCATACACCTTGTGTCTCTCACTGTGTCTCACACCTGCACACACACAACATGGGTGCTGGGGAAAAAATAAGCACTACCGCAGTTAGGCGGTAGTGTGGGGGGTTTTAAAAAGACCATAACACATCGAAGCAGAGCGTAGGCCATTCAGCCCATCAAGCTTGCTCCACCATTCAATCATGGCTGATAGGTTTCTCAACCCCATTCTCCCGCTTTCTTCCTGTAAGCCTTGATCCCTTGACAATCAAGAGCCTATCTATCCCTATCTTAAAGATATTCAATGATCTACCCTCCACAGCCTTCTGTGGCAATGAATTCCATCGATTCCCCACTCTCTGGCTGAAGAAGTTTCTCCTTATCCCCGTTCTAAAAGGTCTTCCCTTTAAGGCTGTGCCCTCAGGTCCTCATCTCTCCGACCAATGGAAACATCTTCCCAACATCTACTCAGTCCAGGCCATTCAGTATTGTGTATGTTAAATAAAATGCTCCTTCATCCTTCTAAACTCCATCAAGTTTAAACTCAAAGTCCTCACACATTCCTTAGATATTAAGCTTTTCATTCTTGGGACCATTCTTGTGAACTTCCTCTGAACATGCTCCAGGGCCAGCATATCCTTCCAGAGATATGGGCCCAAAACTGCACACAATACTCCAAATGTGGCCTGACCAATGAATGTCACCCCATTATCTAAGAAGGGAGTGAGAGAGAACACAACTAGCTACAGGTCTGTTAGCCTTTCATCAGGAGGAGGGAATGCTAGAAGGATGGGATAAATAGACACCTGATAATGATCTCATTGGGCACTGTCAGTATCAGTTTGTGATGAACTTTTGGGAGTTTTTTGAAGACTTTTTTTGAAAAAACTTCAGAAAGGAGAACTGATGAACATATTAGATTTCAAAAGGCTATTGGTAAAGTCCCCATGGGAGACTGGTTAGGAAGGTACAGGTATAGGAGGTAATAGATGTGAAATAACCCTTCAGAGATCAATATTCCATCACCCTTTATCTACAAACACATAGCTTTTGACAATAGCACTGCTTCTCACTGAGTCAAGCATCCCAATATCTTTGACATTCACCCTTTTAGGGTGAGGAGACAGGGCTCCCTGATTAGACTAGATTAACAGCCACAATCAGGGATCTCAGCCTGCTGACCTTGTTACAATCACTACATACCTCCCTCCTGAGTCACATTGGGCGATCTGATTCCTTTCAGAGCTTCCTGGGGTATTTTAACACAGGTCAGGCTCCTCCAACTCGGAACCTGACACATGGCGTGAGTCATACAGGGGAGCTTGACTCTTGCCCTGGGAGCTTCTCTGGAGACTTTCCCCCTTTCCAGAGGCAGGAGCACGAATGTGACAGCTTCTGTCATGTCCATCTCTGATTCAGTGGACTCAACAATGTTTGATGGAGACGATGAATCAACGGGTCTCTGAAGTATTTCTGAAGAACAAGTTTGTGAATTTGCAGCTTTCAAATGGTCCACATGCTTGTTCAGCATCTACCCAAACTTGATACATTACTGGTCCTGACCTCACGTCGACCATACCTTTTACTCAGGCACAGCCATTTCCATGATTCTTGCGTCAAATTATATCAAGCTGTGCCTCTTGCTTGGCTGAATCTTGTGTCCAGCTTTGGCATTCCTGATGCTGTTTCACAAACCAACCCCAGGTCCAGGAACATCAGACTTAACCTGCTACAGAGTCTTCTACTCATTAGCAACTCTGCTGGTGCTATCCCTGTGAGGTGGTCTTATAATCAAATAGGAACCATGACAGTGTTACGATATGGATAAATCCCACTCACCTCCCCCTGCTCCCACCTCTCCCCCCCGCCCACCCAGCCCCTCTCACTTAAACCAGCAACACAGAAAAGATTTACCCCGTGAGGTAATAGAATCATAGAGATGTACAGCATGGAAACAGACCCTTTGGTCCAACCCGTCCATGCCGACCAGATATCCCAACCCAATCCAGTCCCACCTGCCAGCATCCAGCCCATATCCCTCCAAACCCTTCCTATTCATATACCCATCCAAATGCCTCTTAAATGTTGCAATTGTACCAGCCTCCACCACATCCTCTGGCAGCTCATTCCATACACATACCACCCTCTGTGTGAAAATGTTTCCCCTTAGGTCTCTTTTATATCTTTCCCCTCTCACCCTAAACCTATGCTCTCTAGTTCTGGACTCCCCGACACCAGGGAAAAGACTTTGCCTATTTACCCTATCCATGCCCCACATAATTTTATAAACCTCTATAAGGTCACCCCTCAACCTCCGACGCTCCAGGGAAAACAGTTCCAGCCTGTTCAGCCTCTGCCTGTAGGAAATCCTCCAACCCTGGCAACATCCTTGTAGTGAGGACTGCAGACGCTGAAGAGTCAGAGTCGACAAAATGTGATGCTGGAAAAACACAGCCAGTCAGGCAGCATCTGAGGAGTAGGAGAGTCAACCTTTCAGGCAGGACCCTTCATCAGTCCTGTTCTAGCATGAGCTGGGCTCTCTGGCTTCAAACAGAGTTTAACTCTAGCTGTGATGGCCCTTATTGTCCACCATCAATACTGATTGTTTCAGTTTGAAAGGACCAGATCTTACTGTGTCCAAATCTGGTATTGGCAGCTGTGACTGGCAGTGTGTCCAGAAAATTTAATGTCATGACTGTGAATACTACCAATGATACATCAACAAATGGAAGGGGGCTCGATGCATCCACATTTGATATTTGGCCTCCCAGACAGTGTTCTTATTTGTAATTATAAGCATTTAGTATCGGAGCCCACCGCTGAATGTGCCCCGAAGCTATGGGCAATACTGCCTTCTCCTCTTCAAGCAGACCAAGTAGGGGATGATCATGACTATTATGAATTTTTGCCCACAAAGGTATTGATGGAACTTCCTGATTTCAAATCTGACCGCCAATCTTCCATTCTCTGTCTGGGTGTATTTATACTCTCCATTAGCCAAAGTCCTGGCTGTGTAAATGTGGACATTGTTTTTGCCGGTCTGTCTGTTTGCAGCCATTTTTTAGTCAATCATGGTGCTGCTCACACCTTGGTTTGTTCCCTTGCCCTAAGTGGCCTTAGCTATGAGAAATTCTGCTGTTTCCCACATAACTCATCTATAGACACCTGCTAATCAGCATGCAAATGTAGTGTGCGTTCATTCAAGTCCTGAGAACAATAACTCATTAATATATAGTTTTAGCAAGACCTCAACTTTGCCTGGAGTATGTTTTATGTTCACGCAGGCCATCTAGTGACTATTTTGTGTTCTGTATCTGATTGAGCAGCCTAGACTCTATATAAATCCGCGAAGTTACACTGGTCTGTTCTTAAGGAAAGGTGTGCTGCCCATGATATCATAGAACATAGAACATAGAACAGTACAGCACAGAACAGGCCCTTCAGCCCACGATGTTGTGCCGACCACTGATCCTCATGTATGCACCCTCAAATTTCTGGGACCATATGCATGTCCAGGAGTCTCTTAAATGTCCCCAATGACCCTGCCTCCACAACTGCTGCTGGCAACACATTCCATGCTCTCACAACTCTCTGTGTAAAGAACCCACCTCTGACATTCCCTCTATACTTTCCTCCAACCAGCTTAAAACTATGACCCCTCGTGTTAGTCATTTCTGCCCTGGGAAATACTTTCTGGCTATTGACTCTATCTATGCCTCTCACTATCTTGTATACCTCAATTAGATCCCCTCTCCTCCTCCTTTTCTCCAATGAAAAAAGTCTGAGCTCAGTCAACCTCTCTTCATAAGATAAGCCCTCCAGTCCAGGCAGCATCCTGGTAAACCTCCTCTGAACCCGCTCCAAAGCATCCACATCTTTCTTATAATAGGGCGACCAGAACTGGATGCAGTATTCCAAGTGCAGTCTAACCAAAGTTTTGTAGAGCTGCAACAAGATCTCACGACTCTTAAACTCAATACCCCTGTTAATGAAAGCCAAAACACCATATGCTTTCTTAACAACCCTGTCCACTTGGGTGGCCATTTTAAGGGATCTACGTACCTGCACACCAAGATCCTTCTGTTCCTCCACACTGCCAAGAATCCTATCCTTAATCCTGTACTCAGCTTTCAAATTCGACCTTCCAAAATGCATCACCTCGCATTTATCCAGGTTGAACTCTATCTGCCACCTCTCAGCCTATCTCTGCATCCTGTCAATGTCCCGCTGCAGCCTACAACAGCCCTCTATACTGTCAATGACACCTCCAACCTTTGTGTCATCTGCAAACTTGCTGACCCATCCTTCAATCCCCTCATCCAAGTCATTGATAAAAATTACAAACAGTAGAGGCCCAAGGACAGAGCCCTGTGGAACACCACTCACCACAGACTTCCAGGCAGAATATTTTCCTTCTACTACCACTCGCTGTCTTCTGTTGGCCAGCCAATTCTGTATCCAGACAGCTAAGTTCCCCTGTATCCCATTCTTCATTACCTTCTGAATGAGCCTGTCATGGGGAACCTTATCAAATGCCTTGCTGAAGTCCCTATACACCACATCCACAGCTCGATCCTCATCAACTTTTCTAGTCACATCCTCAAAGAACTCGATAAGGTTTGTGAGGCATGACCTGCCCCTCACAAAGCTGTGTTGACTGCATTTACTCAAGCCATGCTCTTCCAGATGGTCATAAATCCTATCCCTCAGAATCCTTTCTAACACCTTGCAGATGACAGACGTGAGACTTACTGGTCTGTAATTGCCAGGGATTTCCCTATTTCCTTTCCTGAAGAGAGGAATTACATTTGCTTCTCTCCAGTCCTCAGGTATGACTCCAGTGGAGAGCGAGGATGCAAAGATCTTCGCAAGTGGTGAAGCAATTGCATTTCTCGTTTCCCAAAGCAGCCGAGGACAAATCTGGTCCGGGCCTGGCAACTTGACAATCTTAATGTTTGACAAAATTTTCAGCACATCAGCTTCCTCAATCTCTATCCATTTCAGCATGCACACCTGCTCTTCAAAGGTTTCATTCACTACAAAGTTTGTTTCTTTTGTAAAGACAGAAGCAAAAAACTCATTTAGGGCTTCCCCTATCTCCCCAGACTCCACACACAAATTCCCTATGCTATCCCTGATTGGGCCTACTCTTTCTTTGACCATTCTCTTATTCCTCACATAAGTGTAAAATGCCTTTGTGTTCTCCCTAATCCATTCTGCCAAGCCTTTCTCGTGCCCCCTCCTGGCTCTCCTCAGACCATTGTTGAGCTCCTTCCTCACCTGCCTGTAATCCTCTAGAGCTGAGCTTGACCCTAGCTTCCTCCACCTTATGTAAGCTACCTTTTTCCTTTTGCCAAGAAGCTCCACCCCTCTCGTCATCCAAGATTCCTTTATCTTACCACTGCTTGCCTGTCTCAGAGGGACATATTTATTCATCACTTGCAACAACTGTTCCTTAAACAGTCTCCACATGTCTATAGTGCCTTTACCATGGAACAATTGCTCCCAATCCATGCTTCCTAACTCATGTCTAATTGCATCATAGTTTCCTCTTCCCCAATTAAACATCCTCCCATTTTGCCTAATCCTGTCCTTCTCCATAGTTATGTAGAATGTGAGGCAGTTGTGGTCACTATCACCAAAATGCTCTCCCACCACAAGATCTGATACCTGCCCCTTTATCATGCAATAAAGCTTGTCAATATTCAAGGTCTGAGTCCAGGTATTTTCTTCAACAATCTGGTGTTAGTCAGTAGGAGCCCTTATTTACAATTTCCTGAATGAACCTAAACTAAAAAGCGCTGCCTGTGTGATTCTAACCTGAGTCAACAGGCTGATCCCAAGTTCGGGAAAGACACTAAGACAAGGCAGGAGTGGAAACATTGCTGCTGTAAGACGGAAATCATTTGTAGGTGACCTTGAGGGATTGACAATGGTGCCAGTGTTTGTGTTGTTTGTCTTTGTGTGTTTTTATGTTAATTTCTCCACAGGTTGTAGATCTCTGCTTCAAAAGTGAGGAAGCAACGATGGGTTTAACAACCTCTAAATGTAAGAAAGTGGACCAGCCCCAGGGACAAGTAAGCCATGTCCCGCTAAGAAGGACCAGCTGCCCCCATTTGCCCCCTTGAGAAAGACGCAGAAGCACCACAGTAAATAAGTTCAATGCAAAAGTAAGGTAGGAGACCCTCTGGTTCAGGTCAGAAATAATTAAGGAAATACTTCATTGGGCTACGAAGGTAGAAAATAACCAAAGGATTACAAAGGAACCAGCAGCAGTTGTTCCAAGGAGCACATGCGGACAGGGAGCCTGTCCGAAATGGCTAAAGGAGTGAGTGTGTTTCATGGGCAAGAAGGATGGGCACTTTGCCAAGAATTGCCCCAATAAGAAATGGAAGAACTGTGGTAAACTAGGACATAGAGAAGTAGACTGCTGGTTCTGACATGGAGGCAGACAGGAACAGGATTTAAACTGACAGAGTAATCTCCAGCCAGTTGCCAATGACAACCATAGTGAGCACACTCCATCCTAATTTACAGCAGATATATTTAAAGAAATTGAGAAAGGCCATCAGCCCCCTATAAATAAAAATCACCGTCAGCTGCCTTGAAAACCTTTCGTCTTCTGGGTCCCCACCTTCTGCCCCACTACCTTAGATCTTTCAGTATCCTAAAGTTCACCCAAAAAGTTCCTGGACCACACAGAAGTTTCACTAACCTTTTTATTTTAGCTTACAGACCTCTGTGGATAGCATAAAAGCAGCACAGTTTGTCGCCCTCACATCTCTCAACCCATACTTTTCACGTGAGTCATAAACAGATAAGCAGTGCAGTTAACAACGCTCAAAGTTTGGGAGAAGATTTGTAGCTCGGGTGCTCATTGTTGTGGTTCTGTTTGCCGAGCTGGGAATTTGTCTTGCAAACGTTTCATCCCCTGTCTAGGTGACATCCTCAGTGCTTGGGAGCCTCCTGTGAAGCGCTTCTGTGCTGTTTCCTCCGGCATTTATAGTGGCCTGTCTCTGCTGCTTCCGGTTGTCAGTTCGAGCTGTCCACTGTAGTGGCCGGTATATTGGGTCCAGGTCGATGTGTTTGTTGATAGAGTTTGTGGATGAGTGCCGCAGACTCTATCAACAAACACATCGACCTGGACCCAATATACCGGCCATTACAGCAGACCAGCTCGAACTGACAACCGGAAGCGGCAGAGACAGGCCACTATAAATGCCGGAGGAAACAGCACAGAAGCGCTTCACAGGAGGCTCCCAAGCACTGAGGATGTCGCCTAGACAGGGGACGAAACGTTTGCAAGACAAATTCCCAGCTCGGCGAACAGAACCACAACAGTTAACAACGCTCCATTGAATAGAGGAAGCAGCCCAAACCCCAGACACAGCCTTCAGTTTGTGCAGACAAACACATTTTAAAATTTATAATACATTGTTATTTCAGGAAAACCTTGAACTATTGCTTCCCCCTCTTTTCTGAAATAACCCCACCTCATTTCCTCACATTTCCATCATTCAGCTTCAGGTAGTGAAAGGTGTGATGAAGATTTGGTATCAGAACAACATCACCAGTTTGTTTTGAGGAAAGTGTTTCAATCTCAAGTATTAATGTTTCTCAGCATTTCAATCAGAGGGGCTTTGAATCAGTGTCAAATTGCCCTGTCCTACCTGACTGTTTCTAATGAAGGATACAAATGTATTGGTTTAGCCAGTTATGTACTTACATTTTCTGCTGAAGGAATTTAAACCCAGGACCGTGCAGATCCCATCTCCACGCAGATTGCCCACTTAGGACAGAAGTTTTGTATACTTTGTTTTCCCTCATCCGAAGATACGACCTTTACCTTACAGAGCCAGCCACCCTCGCCCTCCTGTGACAGCCCCTTATTGTTCAATAATGTGCCACCTTCATTATGGGCACGGTACTCCAATGCTAAAGGCCGAGTTATATCGGCTGCACCTCATACGGTCCCTGTGAAACGTGGGGCCATCGTCCTCTTTATTAGACAGTATAATTTGTCACCAGTTGCCAACAAAGGTATAAAACCAGTTATTGACTCCCTCCTACAGCAAAGCAGCCTGCTGCCGACCACTAGCCCATGCAACACTCCCATCTCTCCCTATCCCTAAGCCAGAAAAAACCAGGGCGGTGGAGATTTGTGCAGGACTTGAGGGTATTAACTATTACCATTATTAACTACCATTATTCTCCCCTGCTCCCACATGGTGGCAGACACCAGTGCCATCTTTATTATCATCTCAGCTACTGTCCCTTGTTTTTCTGGCACTGACCTGTGCCCGGCCTTTTTCTCCATTAAATTGTCACTGGACAGTCAGTTTCTTTTCGCTTTTACTTATGGTGACCACAAATATAGATGGATACATCTTCCCCAGGGGTACACGGAGAGCCCGACTGTATTTGCCTCCGCAGTACACCAGACCCTGAATGCCCACCACCTGCCATGTAGGAGCACCTTGGTTCAGTATGCTAATGGCCTCCGGTTCACCTGATGCCTGCATGTATGACACTGTTCAAACCAAACCAAAGGAGTAGCCTTGGGCACCCGCATGGGCCCCAGCTATGCCTGCCTCTTCGTAGGATATGTGGAACAGTCCATCTTCCGCAGCTACACTGGCACCACCCCCCACCTTTTCCTCCACTACATCGATGACTGTATCGGCGCTGCCTCGTGCTCCCACGAGGAGGTTGAACAGTTCACCCACTTTACTAACACCTTCCACCCCGACCTCAAATTTACCTGGACTGTCTCAGACTCCTCCCTCCCCTTCCTAGAGCTCTCCATTTCTATATCGGGCGACCGACTCAACACAGACATTTACTACAAACCAACCGACTCCCACAGCTACCTAGATTACACCTCCTCCCACCCTGCCCCCAGTAAAAATGTCATCCCATATTCCCAATTCCTTCGTGTCCGCCGCATCTGCTCCCAGGAGGACCTATTTCACTACTGAACAACCCAGATGGCCTCCTTCTTCAAAGACCGCAATTTCCCCTCAGACGTGGTTGGCGATGCTCTCCACCGCATCTCCTCCACTTCCCGCACCTCTGCCCTTGAGCCCCGCCCCTCCAATTGCCACCAGGACAGCACCCCACTGGTCCTCACATTCCACCCCACCAACCTCCAGATACATTGTATCATCCTTCTTCATTTCCGCTATCTCCAAACAGACCCCACCACCAGGGATATATTTCCCTCCCCTCCCCTATCATCATTCCGGAGAAACCACTCCCTCTGCAACTCCCTCGTCAGGCCCACACCCCCCACCAACCCAACCTCCACTCCTGGCACCTTCCCCTGCAACCGCAAGAAATGCAAAACTTGCGCCCACACCTCCCCCCTCACTTCCCTCCAAAGCCCCAAGGGATCCTTCAATATCCATCACAAATTCACCTGCACCTCCACACACATCATTTACTGCATCCGCTGCACCCGATGTGGCCTCCTCTATATTGGGGAGACAGACTGCCTACTTGCGGAACGTTTCAGAGAACACCTCTGGGACACCTGGACCAACCAACCCAACCACCCCGTGGCTCAACACTTCAACTCCCCCTCCCACTCCATCAAGGACTCCTCCATCGCCAGACCCTGGCCACATGATGCCTGGAGGAAGAGCGCCTCATCTTCTGCCTAGGAACCCTCCAACCACATGGGATGAATGTAGATTTCTCCAGCTTCCTCATTTCCCCTCCCCCCACCTTATCTCAGTCCCAACCCCTGGATTCAGCACCGCCTTCTTGACCTGCAATCTTCTTCCCGACCTCTCCGCCCCCACCCCCTCTCCAGCCTATTACCCTCACCTCCTTCCACCTATCGTATTCTCAGTGCCCCTCCCCCAAATTCCACCCCACCCCACCCCCACCCCACCCCTACCTTTTATCTCAGGCCATTTGGCACACCAGCCTCATTCCTGAAGAAGGGCTTATACTTGAAATGTCGATTCTCCTGCTCCTCGGATGCTGCCTGACCTGCTGTGCTTTTCCAGCACCACACTCTGGACTCTGATCTCCAGCACCTGCAGTCCTCACTTTCTCCTGTATGACACTGTTACATTGCTCCACTAACTGAGTCAGGATGGACATAAGGACTCTGTTGAAAAGATGCAGCTTTGCTTAAAGACAGTACAATGATTGGGCTACAATCTTTCACGCAGTCTCAGAGCACTGTCTCAGGATCACATCGCAGCCATCATTAATCTCTCTGCTCCCACAACACAAACTGAGCTTTTGTCCTTTTTGAGCTTGGTGAATTACTGCAGACATTGGATATCAGACTATTGAGCTGTCGATGTGCCTTCCTGCCCAACATCCTCGCCAACCCAGCCGACCCAGGTGAACTGGACCCCTAAAATACCACAAACCTTTAAGGAACTTAAGTGGTGCTTAACCTCAGCGCCTGCTCTGAGCATCCCCGATTACACACAGCGATTTCAGTTTTATGTTAATGAAAAGGAGGGATTGGCATCCGGCATTCTATCACAAATGCGTGGGGATCTCCGGTACCCTGTAGCCTTCTACTTTGTACAGTTCACACCTGCTGTAAGGGGAATGCTGGCCTGTTTACACATTGTGGCAGCTGCCCCTGTACTGGTAGAAAAGTCCACCCCTATTTGTACTCAATTATCCTTGTACAGTTTTAGTTCCTCATTCGGTTTCCCTGCTGCTTAATTCCACAGTGACTCGGCATTTTACAGCATCAAGGGGAACTGGCTACGAAGTCATCTTACTTTCTTGCACTAATCTTACGCTTCAGCATGTCCTTGTTTTAAACCCTGCCACCCTTCTCCATTATATAAGATTCCCCAGTAGACCACTATAATTGTGTGCATGTAGTCCAACAAGTTGTCACTCTGCGCCCTGACCTTTCTGAGACTCCATTAGACAACCCAGACATGATCTTTTTCAGAGACAGCTCCTCTTTTTGGCCCTAGCTGACTGCGTGATATGCACAACTTTGAAACCCATGAATCTGTTACGCTGCCAGAAGGAACTTCTGCGCAGGAACCAGACTGTTTGCCCTAACCAGAGCCTGTATTCGTGCTGGCAATAGGCCCCTTAATATTTATACTGACTCTCTAGATCTGCCTTTGGAGTGGTACATGATTTTGGAACCTTGTGGGAACACAGAGGATTGATTACCTCTTCTAGAAGGCCCTTACCTCTTCTAGAAGGCCCATCAACAATCTTTCACAGGTTATTGTGCTTCCCTCCGCCATAGCTGTGATAAAGTGCGCTGCCCATACCACCGCTGAAACATTCCCCACAGGGAAATACAGTGCTAGAACAGTGGTCAAATGCTTCATGTCATACGTGATTCCTAGGTTTGGAATTCCAAGGAGCATTAACAGTGACAGAGGCACTCACTTTACCACAGCAGTCACAGAATATGTTAGTAAAGCACTAGACATTGGGTGGAAATATCATATTCCCTATCAGCCCCAGTCCTCAGGCATTCTGCAAAGATCACACAGGACATGGGCCTACCTTGCCCAGAAGCCCTACCCTCAGCTCTGCATACCATAAGAAACCAGGTCATCAGAACCACAGGACTTAGCCCATTTGAGGTCCTGATAGGAAGACCAATGCCCATGGGGGCAAGATCTCCTAAATTTCCTGTGGATGCGCATTACTCTTGACGCATTGCTCTTCTGGGTTATGTCAAAGCACTCTGTGAGACCTGTAACCATGATTGGGTAAAAGAGGCCATTCCCACACTTAATAATGACTCAATGATGACCCCAATGATGGAGATGATGTCATGATAAAATCATTGGAAAAGAATTCTCTTTCTCCTTGGTGGAAAGGCCCATACCTGGTCCTCCTGATAACCCAGACAGCTGTCAAGCTTGAGGGAAAACCTTGTAGACACATGGAATCCGCTGCAAGAGAATGCCATCCCCAGAGGGATACAAGCAGAAAACGCTGAGTAATCAACCGCAATATGTGGAGAGTGACCGCTATTTCAGCCTCTGTGCTCCTCATTGCCTCCTTCACACTGACTGGGCATGAGGGGAACAGGGAAGATGGGATTATGAACTCTGTCACAAGGAAGTTGCATGTCAATACTTTTCTTTACATGACTTACATTTACACCCAGAAGGTTAACACTCCATCTGCGCCCAGATCCCTGTACACACTAAGGCAGGATCACCCTGAGACCATTCCATTTAATGAATCTGAAACAGCTGAATGGTGGTTGGAACAAAATAGCTCCTCCGATATGTCTACCTGGGGGGAGGTAGATTTGACTGGGAGTTTCACAACTCTTTTATATGAGGCCCTGATGGGACCGTTTATACCGCCAACCTTGGGAGTCCATAGGTTACAATATGGAAAAGTATATGGATTGGTTCCAACCTCACTACAATCTCTCACATACACCCCCAGCTCTGTTCCTCACTAATACCACAGGAAAGGGTACAACCATCTGTTCTAAAAGCAGCCGAACGTCAGGGTAAAATGCTGGGACCAGTAAATGTATCCATTCCCTGTCTGCGTGCTGGTCCATTTGTTGATTTTCCCAACGAGAGCACTACAAGTGCCTAGTTCACATCTCTTTGGACTGGAACTCAGACCAATTACTTGAGAAGTTACAATAGCACTTACTTCATCTACGGCCACAAAACCTACCCCTTGCTGCCAGCCTCCTGAACTGCAATGCCCTATTGTGGAGAGCCTTACTGAAATCCATATACACCATATCAACTACTTTACCCTCATCCATCTGTTTGGTCACCTTCTCAAAGAACTCAATAAGGTTTGTGAGGCACGACTACCCATCACAAAACCATGTTGACTATCCCTAATCAACTTATTCCTTTCTAGATGATTATAAATCCCATGTCTTATAACACTTTCAAAACAATTTACCCACAACCAAAGTAAGGTTGTCTCTACTCCCCTTCTTGAACAAGGGGACAACATTTGCTATCTGGCACTATTCCTGTAAACAAAGACGACATAAAAATCAAAGCCAAAGGCTCGGCAATACCCTCCCTGGCTTCCCACAGAGTCCGAGGATAAATCCTATCCAACCCAGGGGATTTATGTATTTTTACACTTTCCAGAATTGCTAACAACTCCTCCTTCTGCACCTCAATTCCATCTAGTCTACTAGCCTGTAACTCAGTAGTGGATTAGTGGTGCTGGAAGAGCACAGCAGTTCAGACAGCATCCAACGAGCTTGGATGCTGCCTGAACTGCTGTGCTCTTCCAGCACCACTAATCCAGTATTTAGTTTTCAGCATCTGCAGTCATTGTTTTTACCTTGTAACTCAGTAGTGACCATATTGTCTTTTTCTAATATGAATACTGCTGAAAAGTATTCATTTAGTGTTTCCCCTATCTCCTGTGACTCACACACAACTTCCCACTACTATACTTGATTGGCCCTAATTTTACTCTCGTCGTTCTTTTATTTCTGATATACCTATAGAAATCCTTATGGTTTTCCTTGATCCTGTCTGCCAATGACTTGTCATATGCACACCTGGTTCTTTTAGGTCTAAAGCTAAGAAGAGCCAGTAGGGGACATGAGAAGTCATTGGCATGTAAGGTCAAGGAAAACGCTAAATCTTTCTATAGGCACGTCAGGAATAAAAGAATGACGAGAGTAAGATTAGGGCCTGTCAAGGACAGTAATGGGAAGTTGTGCGAGGAGCCTGTAGAGATAGGAGAGGCACTAAATGAATATTTTTTGCCAGTATTCGCACAGGAAAAAGACAATGTTTTTAACAAGAATACTGAGATACAGTCTACTGGATTAGATGGGATTGAGGTTCATATGGAGGAGGTGTTAATAATTCCGGAAAGTATGAAAATAGATAAGTCCTTTGGGCTGGCTGGGATTTATTTGAGGATTCTCTGGGATCAGATTTCAGAACTTTTGGCTTTGATCTTTATGTTGTCATTGTCCACAGGAATAGTGCCAGAAGACTGAAGGATAGCAAATGTGGTTCCCCTGTTCAAGAAGGGGAGTAGAGACAACCCTAGTAATTATAGTCCAGTGAGCCTTACTTCAGGTGTGGGGAAAGTGTTGGAAAAGGTTATAAGAAATAGGACTTATAATCATCTAGAGAGGAATAATTTGATTGGGGTTTGTCAACATGGTTTTGTGAAGGGTTGGTCGTGCCTCACAAACCTCATTGAGTTCTTTGAGATGGTTACCAAACAGGTGGATGAGGGTAAAGTAGTCGATGTGGTGTATATAGATTTCAGTAAGGCGTTCAATAAGATTCCCCACAGTAGGTATTGCACAAAATACAGAGGCATAGGATTGAGGGGGATTTAGCGATTTGGATCAATAATTGGCCAGCTGAAAGAAGACAGAGGGTGGTGGTTGATGAGAAATATTCAAACTAGAGTTCAGTTACTAGTGGGGTATCACAAGGATCTGTTTTGGGTTCACTGTTGTTTGTCAACTACATAAATGACCTGGATGAGAGCGTAGAAGGATGGGTTAGCAAATTTGCAGATGACACTAAGGTGTGTAGAGATGTGAATAGTGATGAAGGATGTTGTAGGTTATAGAGGGACATAGATAAGCTGCAGAGCTGGGCTGGGAGGTGGCAAATGGAGTTTAATGCAGAAAAGTGTGAGGTGGAAGGAGTGACTAGGCTAAGATTCTTTGTAGTGTAGATGAGCAAGGGGATCTCGGTGTCCAGGTACATAAATCCTTGTCTGTTACCACCCAGTTTGATAGGGTTGTTAAGAAGGCATATGTACTGTTAGCTTTTATTGGGAGAGAGATTGAGTTTAGTAACCATGAGATTATGCTGCAGATGTACACAACTCTGGTGTGACCGCACATGGAGTATTGCAGACAGTTCTGGTCACCGCATTATAGGAAGAATGTGGAAGCATTGGAAAGAGTTCAGATGAGATTTACTCAGATGTTGCCTAGTGTGGAGGGAAGGAATTAAGAGGAAAGGCTGAGGGACTTGAGGCTGTTTTTGTTATAGACAAAAAGGTTGAGAGGTGATTTAGTGAAGGCATATAAGATGATCAGAAGGTAAGATAGGGTGGACAGTGAGAGCCTTTTTCCTCAGATGGTGATGGCTAGTATGAGGGGACATAGCTTTAAATTGAGGGGTGATAGATGTAGGACAGATGTCAGAGGTAGGTTCTTTATAGTAGTAAACAGTAGTAGACTCGCCAACTTTAAGGGCATTTACATGCTCATTGGACAGGCATATGGATGAGAATGGAATAGTGTTGTATAGATGGGCTTCAGATTGGTTCCACATGTTGACACAACATTGAGGGCTGAAGGGCCTGTGCTGCGCTGTAATGTTCTATGTCTATGTCCTTAACTCTCTTTTTTGGTCCTTGCTGGCTAACTTCGAACACTCAAGCACCCTAACTGAGCCTTCACATCTCATTTTTATATCAGCCACCTTCGTCCTCTTCATAAGAGATTCAATTTCTTTCATAAACCATGCCTCCCTCATTTGACAACTTCTTCTTTGCCTGGGAGATACATATTTATCAAGGGCACGCAGTAGCTGTTACTTGAATAAGCTTCATGTTTCAATTGTGTCCATCCCCTGCAGTTTCCTTCCCCATCCTATGCATCTTAAATCTTGCCTGATCACATCATAATTGCTTTTCCCCCAGCTATAACTCTTGTGCTGCAGTATATGCCTGTCCCCTTTGATCGCTAAAGTAAACATAACCAAATTGTGGTCACTATCACCAAAGTGCTCACCAATCTCCAAATCTGACACCTGGCCTGGTTCATTACCCAGTACCAAATCTAATGTGGCTTCGTCCCTTGTTGGCTTGTCTACAAACTGTGTCAGGAAACCATCCTGCACACATTGGACAAAATTGATCCAGCTAAAGTACTCGAACTATAGCTTTTCCAGTCAATACTAGGAAAGTTAAAGACTCCGTAATAGCTCCCCTGTTACTCTTCCTCCTATCCAGAATCATCTTTGCTATCCTTTCCTTTCCATCTCTGGACCTATTTGGAGGCCTGAGCTCATTTTGAGCTCATTCCTGAAGAAGGGTTTATGCCCGAAATGTCGATTCTCCTGCTCCTTTGATGCTGCCTGACCTGCTGTGCTTTTCCAGCAACACATTTTTGAGCTGTTTTTAACCTCAGTCCATACTACCTCAGTAGATGAGTCCTCATCAAATGGCCTTCCTGCCAATACTGTCCTTGACAATGCTGCACCTCCCCGTCTTTACCACCACTTCCCCCTCTCTTTCCACCTTCTCTGTTCTCACTGAAACATCTGGAACCTGCAACAACCATTCCTCTCCCTGCCTTTTGGCTTGGCCCCTTGCCTTTGCTTATGAGAGGTTCTGTTGTTTCCCACATAACTCATGAACTGATTATCTGTGGACACATCCTAATCAGCATGCAAATGTATTGTGCATTGATTCAAGTCCTGAGAACAATACCTCATTAATATGTAGTTTTGACAAGACCTCAACTCTGCCTGGACTATGTTTACATAGGCCATCTAGTTAACTATTTTGTGGTTCTGTGTCTGATTGAGTAACTGTCAGCCTGGACTCTATATAAGATCACAAGTTCTTTGGCATTACACCAGTCCATTTTTACGGAAGGATGCGCAATAAAGTTTGTCAATACTCAGGGTTTGAGTCCGGGTCGTTTCTTCAAGAATAAGCTGTTGGGCATTCCTCTCCATATTGCCACCTATGAGCAAATACCACCCTGATGCTGTACAGGGACGCATTACAGGTCAGTATCAGATCTTTCTTGGGATATAGCGAGCCAATACCTTAAAGGATAATAGCTGTCTCTTTACTTCACTAAAAGCTAGGGCTTGTCTATGTGACCATTTCCAAGGCTGACCCTATTTTTTAGAGTTGATGCAAAGGTGCAAGAATGGAAGCCAGGTTATCAATGATCTTGCTGTAATAATTTACCAGACCCAGAGATGAACTAAGCTCCTGGACAGACATGGGCTGGGGCACCTTTGATCATCCTCTCTTTATCTTCCAACAGGTATAACCTGGTCTTGTCGACCATGTAGCTCAAGCAAGTCACTGGTGGGGGGGGAAGCCTGGAACACACATATTGTTCCCTCTGTCAGTAACCTGTTTTGGAAAAATGCCTTAGGCCTGTATCTAAGGTCTCTAAGTGTTTCCTATTCATATTCTGTGTTATCAGGACATCATCTAGGTCTCTAATCGTGTTTTTGGGATCCTTCGGAGGGAGGGAGAGCAGCCCCAAGTCGTGGTCCACATTGGCACCAACGACAGGTCGGAAGAGAGATGGGAACTTGAGGCAGAAATTCAGGGAGCAAGGATGGAAGCTTAGAGCTAGGACAAACAGAGTTGTTGTCTCTGGTTTGCTGCCTGTGCCACGTGCTAGTGAGGTGAGGAATAGGGAGAGAGAGGAGTGGAACACGTGGCTACAGAGATGGTGCAGGAAGGAGGGTTTCAGGTTTTGGATAATTGGAGCTCTTTCTGGGGTAGGTGGGACCTCTACAAGCAGGATGGTCTTCATCTAAACCAGAGGGGTACCAATATCCTGGGGGGGAAATTCGCTAAAGCTATTAAGGTGGATTTAAACTAACACGGCAGGGGGATGGGAACCAAAATTATAGGACAGGTCCAGAAGGGGATGAGAGTAGGGAGTTCCCAAATCAAGTATCTGACACTGGCAAGCGAGAACCTGGTTTGAAGTGTGTGTACTTCAACACGAGGAGCATCCAAAATAAAGTGGGTGAACTGGCAGCGTGGGTTGGTACCTGGGACTTCGATGTTGTGGCCATTACGGAGACATGGATAGAGCAGGGACAGGAATGGCTGTTGCAGGTTCAGGGATTCAGATGTGTCAGTAAGATCAGAGAAGATGGTAAAAGAGGGGAAGGTGTGGCTTTGTTGGTCAAGGACAGTATTACAGTTGTAGAAAGGATGTTTGGGGACTCGTTAACTGAGGTAGTATAGGCTGAGGTTAGAAACAAGAAAGGAGAGGTAACCCTGTTGGGAGTTTTCTATCGGCCTCCGAATAGTCCCAGAGATGTAGAGGAAAGGATAGCAAAGATGATTCTCGATAGGAGTGAGAGTGACAGGGTAGTTGTCATGGGGGACTTCAACTTTCCAAATATTGACTGGGATCACTACAGTACGAGTACTATAGATGGGTCAGTTTTTGTCCAGTGTGTGCAGGAGGGCTTCCTGACACAGTATGTAGACAGGCCGACAAGGGGCGAAGCCACTTTAGATTTAGTACTGGGTAATGAGCCCGGCCAGGTGTTAGATTTGGAGGTAGGTGAGCACTTTGGTGATAGCGATCACAATTCTGTCAGGTTTACTTTAGGAAAAGGATAGGTGTACTCCACCGAGCAAGAGTTACAGCTGGGGGAAGGGAAATTACGATGCAATTAGGAAAGATTTAGGAAGCATAGAATGGGGAAGGAAACTGCAGGGGATGAGCACATTAAAAATGTGGAGCTTATTCAAGGAAAAGCTCCTGTGTGTCCAAGATAAGTATGTACCTGTCAGGCAGGGAGGAAGATATAGAACGTGTGAGCTGTGGTTTACTAAGGAAGCGGAATCCCTGGTCAAGAAGAAGAAGGAGGCTTATGTTAGGACAAAATGTGAAAACTCAGTTAGGGCGCTTGAGGGTTACAAGGAAGTCAGAAAGGACCTAAAAAGAGAGCTCAGAAGAGCCAGGAGGAGACATGAGAAGTTGCTGACAGATCGGATCAGGGTAAACCCTAAGGCTTTCCATAAGTATGTCAGGAATAAAAGAATGATGAGAGTAAGATTAGAGCCAATCAAGGATAATAGTGGGAAGTTGTGTGTGGAGTCAGAGGAGATAGGGGAAGCACTAAATAAATATTTTTCAATAGTGTTCACTATAGAAAATGAAAATGTTGGTGAGGAAGATACAGAGATACTTGCATCTAGATGAGAAGAGATTGAGGTTCACAAGGAAGAGGTATTAGAAATATTGCAGAGTGTGAAAATAGACAAGTCCCCTGGGCCGGATGGGATCTATCCTAGGATCCTCTGGGAAATTAGGGAAGAGATTGCCGAGCCTTTGGCATTGATCTTCAAATCATCATTGTCTACAGGAATAGTGCCTGAGGACTGGAGGATAGTAAATGTGGTTCCCCTGTTCAAAAAGGGGAGTAGAGACAACCCTGGTAATTATAGACCAGTGAGTCTCACTTCAGTTGTTGGTAAAGTGTTGGAAAAGGTTATAAGAGATAGGATTTATAACCATCTAGAAAAGAATAATCTGATCAGGGACAGTCAGCACGCTTTTGTGAAGGGTAGGTCATGCCTAACGAATCTTATTGAGCGTTTTGACAAAATGACCAAACAGGTAGATGAGAGTAAACCGGTTGATGTGGTGTATATGGATTTCAGCAAGGCATTCGATAAGGTTCCCCACAGTAGGCTATTATACAAAATGCGGAGGAATGGGATTGTGGGAGACATAGCAGTTTGGATCAATAATTGGCTTGCTGAAAGAAAACAGAAGGTTGTAGTTGATGGAACATGTTCATCTTGGTGTCCAGTTACTAGCGGTGTACCGCAAGGGTCGGTGTTGGGTCCACTGCTGTTCGACATTTATATAAATGACCTGGATGAGGGTGTAGAAGGGTGGGTTAGTAAATTTGCAGATGACACTAAGGCGGTGGAGTTGTGGATAGTGACGAAGGATGTTGTAGGTTACAGAGAGACATAGATAGGATGCAGAGCTGGGCTGAGAGGTGGCAAATGGAGTTTAATGTGGACAAGTGTGAGGTGATACACTTTGGCCGGAGTAATTGGAATGCAAAGTACTGGGCTAATGGTAGGATTCTTGTGAGTGTAGATGAGCAGAGAGATCTCGGTGTCCATGTACACAGATCCCTGAAAGTTGCCACCCAGATTGACAGGGTTGTTAAGAAGGCATACAGTGCTTTGGCCTTTATTAATTAGAGAGATTGAGTTCCGGAACCAGGAGGTTATGCTGCAGCTGTACAAAGCTCTGGTACGGCCACACTTGGAGTATTGTGTACAGTTCTGGTCACCGCATTATAAGAAGGATGTGGAAGCTTTGGAATGGGTGCAGAGGAGATTTACTAGGATGTTGCCTGGTATGGAGGGAAGGTCTTACGAGGAAAGGCTGAGGGACTTGAGGCTGTTTTCATTAGAGAAAAGAAGGTTGAGAGGTGACTTAATAGAGACATATAAGATAATCAGAGGGTTAGATAGGGTGGACAGGGAGGGCCTTTTTCTAAGTATGGGGACGGCAAACACGAGGGGACACAACTTTAAAGTGAGGGGAAATAGGTATAAGACAGATGTCAGAGGTAGTTTCTTTACTCAGAGAGTAGTAAGGATATGGAATGCTTTGCCTGCAATGGGAGTAGATTCGCCAAGTTTAAGTGCATTTAAGTCGTCATTGGACAAGCATATGGATGTACATGGAATAGTGTAGGTTAGATGGGCTTCAGATTGGTATGACAGGTCGGCGCAACATCGAGGGCCGAAGGGCCTGTACTGCGCTGTAGTGTTCTATGTTCTATGTTCTATGTAAATGGTAACCTGAGGTAGACCTTGTAAAATGTTTTTCATCATCTGCTGAAACAATTGAACAGGCTGACGATACCCCAAATAGCAAGCCCTTATGACTATTAATTGTAGATTCATTCTGAGAATCTTGGTCTAAATACAATTGCAAGTAAGCTTTGCTTACGTCCAGTTACAATGACAGACTGCAATCTCAGCTGAGCATACAAATTTTAAACAAACAATAAACTACTTTTCACAGCTCAATAAATACCCACTCCCTCTACTTCTCTGGACTACCTCCAACACCAGTGTAGCTTTCCTTTGGTAAGGGCCTAAACTGTTCACAGCATTTCAACTGTGGCTTGGCTCGTACCTTGCATAGTCAGCAGGAGCTCCCTTCTTTTTTGTACCCTTTTAAATAAATGCTAGCAATCCACTTGCTTACCATTTTACTTGTTATTGCAATGAAGACTCCCAAGTCCCTGTGTGCTGCAGCTTTCTGAAGTCTTTCTCCACTTAAATAAGATCCAATGGTTCTGTTCTTCCCAACAAAGTGATAAACCCACATCATGGTCTGGGTGTCCCACTGCATGAATCATCAAAGGGCAAGAGAATAAATTGGTCCTATCTGGTATTTGCTGATGATTATGTTGCTATAGATTTCATAAGCATTTGCACATTTTAAACCACCACCATTTTTAATGCAATAATAATGAACTTTCTCTGAATACTTACAAGAATGAATCTCTGTATTGATTTTACTAGTTTTACTAATGGCTGCCTCACATTATTTTCAACGTCGGGGAGGGGCGATTGTTGCTACTCACTACCATTCAAAGATTGCAGAACACGCAGAAGCCCCCAGACCCTCCTGCTGCCTGACCGCCCCACTGGTCACCTGCTGTGGGTATGGTTGAAACATAAAGAGGCAGTGACCTGGCCATGAAGAGTTTGCACTAACGTCTAGTTAGGAGAACTGTCCACTATCTTCCCTGCTGCTGACAAAATAGCAGGAAGGATACAATGGGCAATCCAATGTCTTTCCTCCGCTCACTATTTTACAGACCAGCCGACCAAAGAAACAAGGAGAAGGAACAGAACATTTGTCCCAATGTCCACTTCCTCTGAGAGAAGAAATATGCTGCTCATCTCTTCAGTGTTGTAAACGGGTGAGGCCACATTGTGGCCAGGAGTTTTAGATTACCCAGGAAAGGAACATCCTTTCCACATCTACCCTGTCAACACCCTTCAGGATTTTATATCTTTCAATCAAGTCACCCCTTACCTTTCTAAAATACTGGTAAGACAAGCCACACATCATCACAGAATTTTTACAGTGTAGAAGAAAGCCATTCCGCCCTTCAATGTCTGTACTAGCTCTTCATAGTCACAGGATCTACAACACAGAAACAGTCCTTTCACCCAGTCAAAATCAGGAGGGTTTGAGCTATAGGGAGAGGCTGGGACTATTTTCACTGCAGCTCAGGAGGTTAGGGGTGACCTTGTAGAGGTTTATGAAATCATGAGGGACATGGATAAGGTGAACGGCAGGTGTCTTTTCCTCAGCATGGGGGAGTTCAAGACTTGGGAGCATATAAGGTGAGAGGAGAAACATTTTTTAAAAATGAGGGCCTTTTTCTTTACAAAGACCGTTTGATTGCAGAATAAACTTCCAGAGGAAGTGGTAGATGTGGATACTGTGATAATATTTAAAAAATATTTAGATAAGTTGATGAATAGGAAAGGTTTGGAGGGATATGGACCAAGTGCAGGCAGGTGGGATGAGTCTAGCTTGGGATTACAGTCAGCATGGACTGGTTGAAAGAAGGTTCCACCATTTGCCATCGTGAGATTCAAACCTGGGTCTCTGAATTAACAATCCAGTGAGAATACCACTAGGCTTTACCTCCCTGAAACTACATGCCATCCAGCCCTGGAAACGTATCTACTTGTAAATCTGCCAGATTAGTCAGGATCTTCTCTCTGCTCTGCAAATTTCTCTTATTGTATCACAAACTCTCTCCCTGCTTTTTGGATCCAGATTGTCCCTCTCTGAACTGAATACAAACATAAAAGTAATGGCAAACATTCAAGGAACATATTGGGGAACTGCAACAACTGTTTATTCCTGTCCAGAACAAAAGCAAAATGGTTAAGAGGACCAATCCATGGATTACAAAGGGAATTAGAGATAGTATCTGATCCAAGGAAGAAACATACAGATTGACCAAGAAAAATATTAGGTCTGAGGATTGGCAGCAGTTTAAAGTTCAGCAAAGAAGGAACAAGGAATTGATGAAGAAGGGAAAATGCAATACGAAAGTAAGCTTGCTGGGAACATAAAGACTGACTAAGAATTTCTATAGGCACGTAAAGAGAGAGAGAGATTGGTGAAGACAAATGTAGGTCTCCTACAGACAGAAACGGGGCAATGTATAATTGGGGGCACATGAAATGGCTGAGCAACTAAATACATACAGTGGCTCTGTCTTCACAAAAGAGGACACAAATCAGATACCAGAAACATTGGAGAATGCAAGATTTAGTGAGAGGGAAGAACTGACGGAGATCAGTATTAGTAGAGAAATGCAGCTGGGAGAATTGAGGGGATTGAAGGTGGATAAATCCCCAGGGCCTGATAATCTCCATCCCAGTGTATTTAAGGAAGTGGCTGTAGAAATACTGGATGCATTGGTGGTCATCTTCCAGGATTTGATAGACTCTGGAGAAGTCCGTGCATATTGGAGGGTAGCTAATATCAATCCAATATTGAAAAAAGGAGATAGAGAGAAACCAGGGATTTATAGACCAGGAAGCCTTACATTGGTGGTGGGGAAAATTATCGAATCTATTATCAAGGACTTCATAGTGGAGCATTTAGGAGGTAGTTACAGAATCAGACAGAGTCAGCATGGATTTATGAAGGGGAAATAATGCTTGACAAATCTGTTGGAATTCTGTGAAGAGGTCACTAATAGAGTTGACAAGGGGGGTGGACAAGTCAATGTGGTATGTTTAGTCTTTCAGAAAGCTTTTAACAAAGTCCCACATAAGAGATTATTGTGCAAGATTAAAGGCCATGGGATTGGGGGAAATGTATTGAGTTGGATGGAAAACGGTTGGCAGAGAGGAAATGTCGAGTAGGAATTAATGGGTCCTTTTCACATTGGCAGGCAGTAACTAGTGAGGTGCCACAGGGATCGGTGCGAGGATCCCAGCTATTCCCAAAATGTATTAATGATCTGGATCAGGGAAGGAAACGGAACATCTCAAAGTGTGCAGATGATACCAAGTTGGGTAGGAGGGTGAACTGTGATGAGGATGCAGAGATCCTTCAGTGTGATCTGGATAGGTTGGGTGTGTGAGCAAATCAGTGGTGGTTGCAGTTAATGTGAGGTTATTCACTTTGGAAGCAAAAGCAAGAAGACAGATTATGACCTGAATGGCTGTAAACTGGGAGAGGGGAGTGTGCAGTGGGACCTGGGTGTTCTTGTGCACCAGTTGCTGAAGGTAAGCTTGCAGGTGGAGCAGGCGGTAACGAAGGCAAATGGGATGTGGGCCTTCATTGCGAGAGGTTTCGAGTCCAGGAGCAGGGATGTGTTGTTATAGTTATACAGGGCTTTGCTGAGGCCACACTGAGAATATTGTGTACAGTTTTAGTCTCCTTTTCTGAGGAAGGATGCTCTTGCTGTCGAGGGAGTGTAATGAAGGTTTACCAGGCTGATTCTGGGGATGGTGGGACTGATGAATAGGGAGAGATTGACTCAGGTGGGATTGTTTTCACTGGAGTTCACACAAATGAGGGGAGAATCTTATAAAGACTTTTAAAATTCTAACAGGACTAGACAGGGTAGATGTAGGGAAGATGTTCCCAATGGTGGGTGTCCAGAATCAGGGCGTCACAGTCTGAGGATTCAGGGGTGGGCCATTTACATAGAACATAGAACATTACAGCGCAGTACAGGCCCTTCGGCCCTTGATGTTGCACCAGCCTGTCTTACCAATCTGAAGCCCATCTAACCTACACTATTCCACGTACATCCATATGCTTGTCCAATGACGACTTAAATGCACTTAAAGTTGGCAAATCAACGACCATTTAGGCAAAGCATTCCATACCCTCACTACTCTCTGAGTAAAGAAACTACCTCTGACATCTGTCCTATATCTATCACCCCTCAATTTAAAGCTATGCCCCCTCGTGTTCGCTGTCACCATTCTTGGAAAAAGGCCCTCCCTGTCCACCCTATCTAACCCTCTGATTATCTTGTATGTCTCTATTAAGTCACCTCTCAACCTTCTTCTCTCTAACGAAAACAGCCTCAAGCCCCTCAGCCTTTCCTCGTAAGACCTTCCCTCCATACCAGGCAACATCCTAGTAAATCTCCTCTGCACCCTTTCCAAAGCTTCCAAATCATTCTTATAATGCAGTGACCAGAACTGTACACAATACTCCAAGTGGGGCCGCACCAGAGCTTTGTACAGCTGCAGCATAACCTCTTGGTTCAGGAACGTCATCCCTCTATTAATAAAAGCTAAAACACTGTATGCCTTCTTAACAACCCTGTCAACCTGGGTGGCAACTTTCAATGATCTGTGTACATGGACACCGAGATCTCTCTGCTCATCTACACTACCAAGAATCTTACCACTAGCCCAGTACTTTGCATTCCGATTACTCCAACCAAAGTGAATCACCTCACACTTGTCCGCATTAAACTCCATTTGCCACCTCTCAGCCCAGCTCTGCAGCTTATCTATGTCTCTCTGTCACCTACAACATCCTTCGTCACTTCCAGAACTCCACCGACCTTAGTGTCGTCTGCAAATTTACTAACCTACCCTTTTACACCACCATCCAGGTCGTTTATAAAAATGACGAACAACAGTGGACCCAACACCAACCCTGGTACAATTGGATCAGGATATTGTTATAGAGTGGGAGGGAGATTGATAACAAACCTTTCAGAGAAAGGAGGCTGAGAGCTGTAAATAGTTGTTGTTAATGGTTCACTTTTCGAGTCTAAGAGTAAAATTGATATTTCTTTCTTTAAATAGTGGGATTTGAGTAGCTCTCTGTCACTCATACTTTAACAGATTTTGAGGAAAGGTGAGCTTTTCTGGGTGTTTAGTTTAATTAGCAGAAGGGTTCACCGTTGGGTCATAATACTGGTCCTCATTGGTCTCCACTCTTTCCTCATTATCTTTTTACAATAATGTACCCCTTGGAACTTTCTTTTATTTCAACTGCCTGTATCCTTCCATGTTCCTTCCTTCTAAGTTCCCTTTTGCACATTCTGTACTCCTCTGGGGCTTCTGCTGTTTTGAACCCTTGGTGTTTGTTTTAAGGCTCCAGTTTCTCTCTCTCCAATGCTTATATCCCTCAGTCACAGGATTCGATGGTCCCACCATGTTCTTCATTGAAACATGTTGGCCCTGTACTCTCCCTATTTCCTTCTTAAATGCATCCCACTATTCTGAGACAGATTTACCTGAAAGTATCTGCTTCCTGTCCACTCTGATCTTAACTCAGCCAGAACTTTGACTGGAGGCCCATCCTTATTCATTTCGAAAACAATCTTGAATCAAAGTGAGTTTTGATTCTCTATCTGCATCAATGCTCTCCCACTGAGATTCAACCACTTGCCCAGCTTTATTACCAACATTAAACCCAGGATTGCCCACTCTCTTGCAGGGTCTTTTGTCTGCTGGCTAACAATCCTGTTCAGGACTTCAGCTCCATCTAAACCTTTCACACTCTGACTCACCCAATGTATGAGGAAAGCTCATGGCTTTATGTTATTATCACTGGACTAGTTCTCCCGAAACTCAGCCAATGACCTGGGTTTGCCACAGAATTTGAATTCAATATAATAAAACTCTGGAACTGAGCGCCTAATAATGGCCATGAAACCACTGTAGATTGTCAAAACAAAAAACTTTTACCTCACTAATGTCCTTTAGGAAAGGAAACTGCCATCTTTATCTGATCCAATTATTTGTGACTCCAGACCCACATGTGGTTGACTCTTATCTAGCCTCTGGGTAATTAGGGATGAAGGATGACCTGGTCTGTGACCCCAACATCCGATGAATAAAGTTTTAAAAAGTCCTCTAAACTGGGCATCCGTGAGGCGCTGAGGGCCATCAACAACATCAGCAGAATTGTGCTCGATCACAATCTGTAACCTCATGGTCTGGCATATCCCCAACTCAACCATTACCATCAAGCCAGGGGATTAACATGGTTCAATGGAGAGTGCAGGACACCATGCCAAGAACAGCACCAGGCAGACCTGAAGATGAGGTGTCAACCTGGGAAAGCCACCGAACAGGACTACTTACACACCAAATGGCATAAGCTGCAAATGATAGATAGAGCTAAGCAATCCCACAACCAACGGATCCGATCTAAGCTCTGCAGTCCTTCCACATCCAGTCGTGAATGGTGGTGGGCGATTCAATAACTCATTGTAAGAGGAGTCTCCATGAATATCCCTATCCTCAGTGATGGAAGAGTCCAGCACATCAGTGCAAAAGATAAGGCTGAAGCTTTTGCAGCAATCTTCAGCTAGAATTGCAGAGTGCATGATCCATTTCAGCCTCCTCCAGTGGATACCAGTGGACCATAGGAGGAAACCAGAACACCAAGAGAAAATCCACACTGAGAAGGTGCAAACTCCACACAGGCAGTTGCCTGAGCCTGGAATTGAACCCAGGTCCCTGGTGTGGTGAGGCAGCAGTACTAACCAATGAGCCACCACGTCACCCCTTTCTTAAAATCTTATCCACGAGTCACCAAACATGGGTCTCACACCCCCAGTCACTATTCCAAACAGATTACCAAACGTCAGTACTGATTCTCCTTCCAGGCATAATTCACCCAGTCTGGATATGTCAGGCCATGAGGTTACAGATTGTGCTGGAGCACAATTCTGCTGCTGTTGATGCCCACAGCGCCTCATGGTGGCCCAGTATTGAGTTGCTAGATTGGTTCAAAGTCTGCCATACAACACGATGGAGAAGGCAACGTGAAGGCGATGTTTCATGTCTGCACCTGTCTGTGTGGTGGTCACTCATGGACAAGTGCATCTGCAGCTGACAGATTGGTAAAGGTGGCACAGAAGTGAAAGAGAACAAGTTAAACAGACAAGACAAGCAAGAGCACAGCACAGAAAGAGGGAAAAAATGAATTTATTTCAATTCAAGAGGCTCGACCGGTAAGGCAAACAAACTCAGGGCACATGAATGGGTACATGGGATGGGGCTATTATAGCTATTACAGAAACATGGCAGAGACAGGGACAGAATAGCAAGGGTTTAGAGGGATATGGGCCAAATGATGGCAAAGCATTTGACAAGGTTCCCCCTGGGAGACTGGTTAGCAAGGTTAGATCTCACAGAATACAGGTAGAACTAGGATGGCACGGTGGTTCAGTGGCTCAGTGGTTAGTGGTTAGCACTGCTGCCTCCTAGTACCAAGGTCCCAGGTTTGATTCCAGCCTCAGGCAACTGTCTGTGTGGAGTTTGCACATTCTCCCCGTGTCTGTGTGGGTTTCCTCCAGGTGCTTGGCTTTCTCCCAAAGTCCAATAATGTGCAGATTAGGTGAATTGGCCAAGCTAAATTGCCTGTAGTGCTAGGTGCATTAGGCAGGGGGAAAGGGCTCTGGGTGGATTACTCTTTGGAGGGGTTGGTGTGGACTGGTTGGGCTGAAGGACCTGTTTCCATACTGAAGGGAATCTAATCTAACTAGCCATTTGGATACAGAACTGGCTCAAAGGTAGAAGACAGAGGGTGGTGGTGGAGGGTTGTTATACAGACTGGAGGCCTGTGACCAGTGGAGTGCCATGAGGATTGGTGCTGGCCCTCTACATTTCCTCATTTACATAAATGATTTGGATGTGAACATAGGAGGTATACTTAGTAAGTTTGCAGATGACACCAAAATTGGAGGTGTAGTGGACAGCGAAGAAGGTTACCTCAGATTACAATAGGATCTTGATCAGATGGGCCAATGGGCCAAGGAGTGACAGATGGAGTTTAATTCAGGTAAATGTTAGGTGCTGCATTTTAGAACTCAGGACAGGACTTATACACTTTGGGGCAGTGTCCTGGGGAGTGTTGCTGAACAAAGAGACCTTGGAGTGCAGGTTTATATCTCCTTGAAAGTGGAGTCGCAGGTAGATAGGATAGTGAAGAAGGCCTTTGGTATGCTTTCCTTCATTGGTCAGAGTATTGAGTACAGGAGTTGGGAGGTCATGTTGTGGCTGTACAGGACATTGGTTAAGCCACTGTGGAATATTGCATGCAATTATTGGAAGGACATTGTGAAATTTGAAAGGGTTCAGAAAAGATTTCCTTGGGTGATGCAAGGGTTGGAGGATGTGAGCTACAGGGAGAGGCTGAACAGGCTAGGGCTGTTTTTCCTGGAGCATCGGAGGCTGAGGGGTGACCTTAGAAGTTTATAAAATCATGAGGTGCAGGGTAAATAGACAAAGTCTTTTCCCAGAGGTGGGGGAGACCAGACTAGAGGGCATAAGTTTAAGGTGAGAGGGGAGAGATTTTAAAAGGACCTAAGGGGCAATCCTTTCACGCAGAGGGTGGTATGAGCTGCCAGTGGAAGTGGTGGAGGCTGGTACAATTGTAGCATTTAAAAGGCATCTGGATGGGTATATGAATAGGAAGGGTTTACAGGGATATGGGCCAAGTGTTGGCAGGTGGGACGAGATTGAGTTGGGATATCTTGTTGGCATGGACGGGTTGGACCAAGATAGGGAAAAAGAAGAAAAGAAACAGAAGGAATAGTGGAAGGAGGTACCGAGCCCTGGGCCCCACTGTCATCTTACCGGTAACCCAGGTAAAGGCAGAGCAATAGTTACTGTCTACGTGGTCTTTAGAAAGGCATTCAACAAGGTTCCGTACGGTCAACAGGTTAGTGAGATTAGGTCAGATGGTATCCAGGGAGAGCTAGCCAACTGGACACAAACGTGGCTGATGGTAGGAGGTGGAGGGTTGGTCTTTGGGTTGGAGGCTATGACCATCAGTTTGGCGCAAAGATCAGTATTGGATCCACTGTTGCTTGTCATTGATATGAATGATTTGGTTGAGAATTTGGAGGCATGGTTACTAAGTTTGCTATGTTTGCAGATAACACCAAAATTGATGGTATAGTGGACAGTGAAGCATGTTATCTGAGAGTACAATGGGATCTTCATCAACTGGGCCAATGGGTCAAGTTGTGACGGGTGGAGTTTAATATAAATGTTGCATTTTAGTATAACAAACCAGTGCAGGATTTATACAGTAAATGGCTGGGCCCTGGGGAGTGTTAGCAAATAGATAGACCTATGGGGTGCAGGTACATAGTTCCTCGAAAGTGGTGCCACAAGTAGACAAGATAGTGAAGAAGGCATTTGGCACATTTTCCTTCATTGGTCAGAATCCCCAGGACTTGATCAGGTGTACCTGACAACTCTATGGGAAGCAAGAGAAGTGATTGCTGGACCCTTGCTGAGATATTTGTATCATCGATAGTCAAAGGTGAGATGCCGGAAGACTGGTGCCACTGTTTAAGAAGGACGGTAAAGACAAGCCAGGGAACTATAGACCGGTGAGCCTGACCTCGGTGGTGGGCAAGTTGTTGGAGGGAATCCTGAGGGACAGGATATACAAGTATTTGGAAATACTGGATTAGTGGTGCTGGAAGAGCACAGCAGTTCAGGCAGCATCCAACGAGCAGCGAAATTGATTTAGCTGCTCGTTGGATGCTGCCTGAACTGCTGTGCTCTTCCAGCACCACTAATCCAGTATTTGGTTTTCAGCATCTGCAGTCATTGTTTTTACCTAAGTATTTGGAAAGGCAAGGACTGATTAAGGATAGTCAACATGGCTTTGTGCATGGGAAATCATGTCTCACAAACTTGATTGAGTTTTTTGAAGAAGTAACAAAGAGGATTGATGAGAGCAGAGCAGTAGATGTGATTCTATATGAACTTCGGTAAGGCGTTCGACAAGGTTCCCCATGGGAGACTAGTTAGCAAGGTTAGATCTCATGGAATACAGGGAGAACACGGAATTGGCTCAAAGGTGGAAGACAGAGGGTGGTGGTGGAGGGTTGCTTTTCAGACTGGAGGCCTGTGACCAGTGGAGTGCCACAAGGATCGGTGTTGGGTCCACTACTTTTCGTCGTTTATATAAATGATTTGGATGCGAGCATAAGACGTAAATTTCGATGACACCAAAATTGGAGGTGTAGTGGACTGCAAAGAGGGTTACCTCAGATTACAACAGGATCTGGACAAGATGGGCCAATGGGCTGAGAAGTGGCAGATGGAGTTTAATTTAGATAAATGTGAGGTGCTGCATTTTGGGAAAGCAAATCTTAGCAGGACTTATACACTTAATGGTAAGGCTTGGGAATGTTGCTGAACAAAGAGACCTTGGAGTGCAGGTTCATAGCTCCTTGAAAGTGGAGTCGCAGGTAGATAGGATAGTGAAGGCAGCGTTTGGTATACTTTCCTTTATTGGTCAGAGTATTGAGTACAGGAGTTGGGAGGTCATGTTGCGGCTGTACAGGACATTGGTTATGCCACTGTTGGAATATTGCGTGCAATTCTGGTCTCCTTCCTATCGGAAAGATGCTGTGAAACTTGAAAGGGTTCAGAAAAGATTTACAAGGATGTTGCCAGGCTTGGAGGATCTGAGCTACAGGGAGACGCTGAACAGGCTGGGGCTGTTCTCCCTGGAGGGTTGTAGGCTGAGGGGTGACCTTATAGAGGTTTACAAAATTATGAGGGGCATGGATAGGATAAATGGACAAAGTCTTTTCCCTGGGATTTGGGAGTCCAGAACTAGAGGCATAGATTAGATTAGATTACTTACAGTGTGGAAACAGGCCCTTCGGCCCAACAAGTCCACACCGCCCCGCCGAAGCGTAACCCACCCATACCCCTACATCTACCCCTTACCTAACACTATGGGCAATTTAGCATGGCCAATTCACCTGGCCTGCACATCTTTGGACTGTGGGAGGAAACCGGAGCACCCGGAGGAAACCCACGCAGACACAGGGAGAACGTGCAAACTCCACACAGTCAGTCGCCTGAGGCGGGAATTGAACCCGGGTCTCAGGCGCTGTGAGGCAGCAGTGCTAACCACTGTGCCACCGTGCCGCCCATAGGTTTCGGGTGAGAGGGGAAAGATATAAAAGAGACCTAAGGGGCAACTTTTTACACAGAGGGTGGTACAGGTATGGAATGAGATGCCAGAGGATGTGGTGGAGGCTGGTACAATTGCAACATTTAAAAGGCATTTGGATGGGTATATGAATAGGAAGGGTTTGGAGGGATATGAGCAGGGTGCTGGCAGGTGAGACTAGATTGGGTTGGGAATATCTGGTTGGCATGGACGGGTCGGACTGAAGGATCTGTTTCCGTGCTGTACATCTCTATGACTCTATGAGCACTGAGTTGGGACGACATGTTATATGTACAAAACATTAATAAGACCACATTTAGAGGACTACGCACAATTCTGGTCACTCCGCGATAGGAAGGATGTTATTAAACTGGAAAGGTTGCAAAAAGGATTTACAAGGATGTTACCAAGAGTAGAGACAACATCAGAGACAAAAAAACTGCAGCTTTGGAATCCAAAATACGCAGGCAGGAGGCTGGAAGGACACAGCAGGCCAGGCAGCATCTGGAGGTGGAGAAGTCGACTTTTCTGGTATAACTCTTCTTCTGGAATTATAAGCAGAGGCTGGACAGGCAATGTACTGTCCTGAAGTCATGTCTATATCTACTCCCACCGCAATTAAATCCCTTCCCATAAATGTTGTTTCACACTGCTTCCTTCCTCAGCCTCCCTCCCCTAAATGGTGCAGCTAGACTGCCTATCGTGCCAAAGAATTCTTTCTGATAGCTTTCATCATTTGGCAGTATGTTTGCAGTGGGACTGATATTTATATATTGATACAGCACAGGAATACCACAACCTGTAAGACCCTTCCACCCACTCACCATCCGAACATGGAAGTGTAGTGTTGTTCCTTCACTGTCACTGGGTCAAAGTCCTGGACTTCACTCTCAAAGGGTATTGTGGGTAACCCTCCAGCAGGTGGACCACAGCGGGTCAAGAAGGCAGCTCACCATCACCTTCTCAAGGGGCAACTAGGGACAACGATGAATGCTGGCTCAATCAGAAATGCCCACTTTCTGTGAGGGAATAGAATTGCTGCCACCTTGATTTTAAAGATAAATACTAAGGGCAGGTTCCTACCAACTGTCCTGACCATCACAAACACCACCTCCTGTCTTTGTAAACTCATCTGACTCCATTTCTTGCTCAGTTCATCTGCTGAGGTCTAATCAACACATGAGTCTATTCAAATACAATTCTGGCTGGCCTCTAAAATCTTAAAGTTGTTCAAATTCTGTTACCTGTATCCCAATTTGCACCAACTCTAATTCATCCATCACCCCATTCTCTTTTAAATTGCAAATTGCAAACTTCTCGTCCCTGTTTCTAAGTCCCTCCGTGGCCTAACTTTTCCTTATCTCTATGTTCTTCTCCAGTTCTACAACTCTCACAGATCTCTCTGTTTCCCCAACACAGTCCCCAGAAGCATCCCTGTTTTCAGCACTCCATTGATATTTGTTTTTTCCGTCTCTCAGTTTTTGGACTCTGTCCAAAACCTTCCTCTTGGCAAAACGTATTTTCACCTATCCTAAGTTCTCCGACTTTCCAGGTGAAGTGCCTTGGCTTGTACGTGTTTACATAAAACAGTCAAACTTTGCAAGAGGCTTGAACAAACCGTATGGAAACCCATTTTGTGCAGGGCATTGGTGTGGACACGACAGTCTGTGAATTTCACAAACTGATCGCTGAGGAGACGCAGTAACTAAGTTGCAAATTCTGGGCATTGTAATGTAACAGAAACATCACTGACAATGTAAATTGTTCAGAACAATGGGTTTGTTCCTGAGTCTCTCACTCTCAGTTCTAAACTGGTGCTTGTTGTATGCTTAACGTCCTACATCAGACAACAGGGAAACAAAAGTACATGGGTCTGAGCATGAAACACCTCTCACTGAAGTAACAAAGTGGACTTACTGTGCTCACCAATATAACCCAATGTTCCCCAGTGTTTCTCAAGGGAATGAAGGTCATAGAATCTTAGAGTCATAGAGATGTGCAGCATGGAAACAGACCCTTCAATCCAGCTGGTCCATGCCGACCAGATATCCCAATCTAGTCCCGCCTGCCAACATCCGGCCCATATCCCTCCAAACTCTTCCTATTCATGTACTCATCCAGATGCCATTTAAATGCTGTAATTGTACCAGCCTCTACCACTTCCTCTGGCAGCTCATTTCATACACGTACCACCCTCTGTGTGAAAAAGTTGCCTCTTACCCTAAACCCATGCCCTCTAGTTCTGGGCTCCCCAATCCCAGGGAAAAGACTTTGTCCATTTATCCTATCCATGCCCCTCATAATTTTGTAAACCTCTATAAGGTCACCCCTCAACCTACAACGCTCCAGGGAAAACAGACCCAGCCTGTTCAGCCTCTCCCAGTAGCTCAGATCCTCCAACCCTGGCAACATCCTTTTTAATCTTTTCTGAACCCTTTCAAGTTTCACAACATCCTTCCAATATGAAGGAGACCAGAAATGCACACAATATTCAAAAAATAGCCAAACCAATGTCCTGTACAGCCGCAACATGACCTCCCAAGTCCTGTACTCAATACTCTGACAAATAAAGGAAAGCATACCAAACGCTGCCTTCACTATCCTATCTACCTGTGACTCCACTTTCAAGGAGCTATTAACCTGCACTCCAAGCTCTCTTTGTTCAGCAACACTCCCTAGGACCTTACCATTAAGTGTATAAGTCCTGCTAAGATTTGCTTTCCCAAAATGCAGCACCTAGCATTTATTGGAATTAAACTCCATCTGCCACTTCTCAGCCCATTGGCCCATCTGGTCCAGATCCTGTTGTAATCTGAGGTAAACCTCTTCGCTGTCCATTAAACCTCCAATTCTGGTGTCATCTGCAAACTTACGATCTTATGCTCGCATCCAAATCATTTATATAAATGACGAAATGTAGAGGACCCAGCACCGATACTTGTGGCACTCCACTGGTCACAGGCTTCCAGGCTGAAAAACAACCCTCCACCACCACCCTCTGTCTTCTACCTTTGAGCCAGTTCTGTATCCAAATGGCTAGTTCTCCCTGTATTCCGTGAGATCTAACCTTGCTAATCAGTCTCCCATGGGGAACCTTGTTGAAAACCTTACTGAAGTTCATACAGATCACATTTACCGCTCTGCCCTCATCAATCCTCTTTGTTAATTCTTCAAAAAACTCAATCAAGTTTGTGAGACATGATTTCTTATGCAACAAAGCCATGTTGACTATCCCTAATCAGTCCTTGCCTTTCCAAATACATGTATATCCTGTCCCTCAGGATTCCCTCCAACAACTTGCCTACCACCGATGTCAGGCTCACTGGTCCCTGGCTTGTCCTTACCACCCTTCTTAAACAGTGGCACCACGTTTGCCAACGTCCAGTCTTCTGGCACCTCACCTTTGACTATCGATCATACAAATATCTTAGCAAGAAGCCCAGCAATCACTTCTCTAGCTTCCCACAGAGTTCTCGGGTACATCTGATCAGGTCATGGGGATTTATCCACCTTTATGCATTTCAAGACATCCAGCACTTCCTCTTCTGTAATATGGACATTTTGCAAGTTGTCACCATCTATTTCCCTACAGTCTATGTCTTCCATGTCCGTTTCCAAACTAAATACTGATGCAAAATAGTCGTTTAGTATCTACCCCATCTCCTGCGGCTCCACACAAAGGCCACCTTGCTGATCTTTGAGGTGCCCTATTCTGTCCCTAGTTACCTAGGTAAAAAAAATGACTGCAGATGCTGGAAACCAGATTCTAGATTAGTGGTGCTGGCAGAACACAGCAGTTCAGGCAGCATCCGAGGAGCAGTAAAATCGACGTTTCGGGCAAATGCCCTTCATCAGGAATAAAGGCAGAGAGCCTGAAGCGTGGAGAGATAAGCTAGAGGAGGGTGGGGGTGGGGAGAGAGTAGCATAGAGTACAATAGGTGAGTGGGGGAGGGGATGAAGGTGATAGGTCAAGGAGGAGAGGGTGGAGTGGATAGGTGGAAAAGAAGATAGGCAGGTAGGACAAGTCATGGGGACAGTGCTGAGCTGCAATTTTGGAACTAGGGTGAGGTGGGGGAAGGGGAAATGAGGAAACTGTTGAAGTCCACATTGATGCCCTGGGGTTGAAGTGTTCTGAGGCGGAAGATGAGGTGTTCTTCCTCCAGGCGTCTGGTGGTGAGGGAGCGGCGGTGAAGGAGACCCAGGACCTCCATGTCCTCGGCAGAGTGGGAGGGGGAGTTGAAATGTTGGGCCACAGGGCGGTGTGGTTGATTGGTGCGGGTGTCCCGGAGATGTTCCCTAAAGCGCTCTGCTAGGAGGCGCGCAGTCTCCCCATTGTAGAGGAGACCGCATTGGGAGCAACGCATACAATAAATGATATTGGTGGATGTGCAGGTAAAACTTTGATGGATGTGGAAGGCTCCTTTAGGGCCTTGGATGGAGGTGAGGGAGGAGGTGTGGGCACAGGTTTTGCAGTTCCTGTGGTGGCAGGGGAGGGTGCCAGGACGGGAGGGTAGGTTGTAGAGGGGTGTGGATCTGACCAGGTAGTCACAGAGGGAATGGTCTTTGCGGAAGGCGGAAAGGGGTGGGGAGGGAAATTTATTCCTGGTGGTGGGGTCCGTTTGGAGGTGGCGGAAATGTCGGCGGATGATTTGGTTTATGCGAAGGTTTGTAGGGTGGAAGGTGAGCACCAGGGGCGTTCTGTCCTTGTTACGGTTGGAGGGGTAGGGTCTGAGGGCGGAGGTGCGGGATGTGGACGAGATGTGTTGGAGGGCATCTTTAACCACATGGGAAGGGAAATTGCGGTCTCCAAAGAAGGAGGCCATCTGGTGTGTTCTATGGTGGAACTGGTCCTCCCGGGAGCAGATATGGCAGAGGCGGAGGAATTGGGAGTACGGGATGGCATTTTTGCAAGAGGCAGAGTGGGAAGAGGTGTAATTCAGGTAGCTGTGGGAGTCGGTGGGTTTGTAAAATATGTCAATGTCAAGTCGGTCATCATTAGTGGAGATGAAAAGATCCAGGAAGGGTTTTTTTTACCAAGCCTAGGTCTGCCAATGCAACATGATATATAGCAATAATATTAAATATTGTATGATTATTGTAAGATTTAATATGATGGATTCATGGTACAGTGAGCTAACATACTGTGGTAATTATGAATTGTGGCCACATTGGGAAACTCATGGCAGTAGCTTGCCTGCCTGTTATATGCTGTGAGATTCTTGAGACTTGATTGTCTGTCTGCCTGTCTCTCTCTCTCTCTTTCAGGGATTGGGATACTGATGTTGAAACTGTTTTTGAGGTTGCCATCTCCCCCCTGCGGAGGAGGAGAATCTCCATGGTGGACTGTTAATTGGTGAGTCGGGAGGTTGGGTTGCCAGTTAGGCAGTGAGCATGGAGACAGGACCGAGCTCGATCAGAACAGCCTTCCAGTGGTAGTTTTTGTTTTCTGGTTCAGTTACAGTGATAGACATGGGGTTGCAGGATTGGAATTCAGGGTTCGGATGCTTTGTGCTTTATAGATGCTGACCAGGAGGACCTCCTTGAGGCAGTGAAGGAGAGGAGAGAGATCTCCTTTCGGAATGGTACTCTCTCAAGTCAAACAGGCCTGAATGTACAGGCAGCATCAGGAGAGACAGGCAGACAGACAATCAAGTCTCAAGAATCTCACAGCATATAACAGGCAGGCAGGCTACTGCCATGAGTTTCCCAATCTGGCCACAATTCATAATTGCCACAGTATGTTAGCTTACTGTACCATGAATCCATCATATTAAATCTTACAATAATCATACAATATTTAATATTATTGCTATATATCATGTTGCATTGGCAGACCTAGGCTCGGTAAAAAAAATCCCTTCCTGGACCTTTCCATCTCCACTAATGATGACCGACTTGACACTGACATTTTTTACAAACCCACCGACTCCCACAGCAACCTGGATTATACCTCTTCCCACTCTGCCTCTTGCAAAAATGCCATCCCGTATTCCCAATTCCTCCGCCTCTGCCATATCTGCTCCCAGGAGGACCAGTTCCACCACAGAACACACCAGATGGCCTCCTTCTTTAGAGACTGCAATTTTCCTTCCCACGTGGTTAAAGATGCCCTCCAACGCATCTCGTCCACATCCCGCACCTCCGCCCTCAGACCCCAACCCTCCAACCGTAACAAGGACAGAACGCCCCTGGTGCTCACCTTCCACCCTACCAACCTTCGCATAAACCAAATCATCCGCTGACATTTCCGCCACCTCCAAACAGACCCCACCACCAGGGATATATTTCCCTCCCCACCCCTTTCCACCTTCCGCAAAGACCGTTCCCTCCGTGACTACCTGGTCAGGTTCATGCCCCCCTACTACCCACTCTCCCATCCTGGCACCTTCCCCTGCCACCGCAGGAACTGTAAAACCTGCACCCACACCTCCTCCCTCACGTCCATCCAAGGCCCTAAAGGAGCCTTCCACATCCATCAAAGTTTTACCTGCACATCCACTAACATCATTTATTGTATCCATTGCTCCCAATGCGGTCTCCTCTACATTGGGGAGACTGGAAAGCTCCTAACAAAGCACTTTAGGGAACATCTCCGGGACACCCGCACCAATCAACCACACCGCCCTGTGGCCCAACATTTCAACTCCCCCTCCCACTCTGCCGAGGACATGGAGGTCCTGGGCCTCCTTCACCGCTGCTCCCTCACCACCAGACGCCTGGAGGAAGAACGCCTCATTTTCCGCCTCAGAACACTTCAACCCCAGGGCATCAATGTGGACTTCAACAGTTTCCTCATTTCCCCTTCCCCCACCTCATCCTAGTTTCAAACTTCCAGCTCTGTTACTGTCTCCTTGACTTGTCCTACCTGCCTATCTTCTTTTCCACCTATCCACTCCACCCTCTCCTCCTTGACCTATCACCTTCATCTCCTCCCCCACTCACCCATTGTACTCTATGCTACTCTCTCCCCACCCCCACCCTCCTCTAGCTTATCTCTCCACGCTTCAGGCTCACTGCCTTTATTCCTGATGAAGGGCTTTTGCCCGAAACGTCAATTTTGCTGCTCCTCGGATGCTGCCTGAACTGCTGTGCTCTCCCAGCACTAATCCAAAATCTCCCTAGTTCCCTAGTTACCCTTTTGTCCTTCATGAATTTGTAAAAACCCTTTGGATTCTCCTTAATTCTATTTGCCAAAACTATGTCATGTCCCATTTTTGCCCTCCTGAATTCCCTCGTAAATATACTCCTACTGCCTTTATACTCTTCTCAGGATTCACTCGACCTGTCCTGTCTATATTTACTGTGGCTTCTGTTTCCACTGTCCTTTACTCATTGTGTCTTCTCACCTCACCTGTTTCTAGGAGAAAGTGAGGACTGCAGATGCTGGAGATCAGAGCTGAAAATGTGTTGCTGGAAAAGCGCAGCAGTTCAGGCAGCATCCAAGGAGCAGGAGAATCAACGTTTCGGGCATGAGCCCTTCACCTGTTTCTATACCCACTTTCCTTGTGGACAGTGCTTTTGGCTGAGGTTTACAAACACTGCAGTCATCATATCAGTGTCCTTTCTCGAACCAATGTTCATTGGTGACGTGACCTGTTGCATCTTTCCTTTATGGTCTTTGAGTTGTCCCTCTAGCCCCAACAGGAATTCAGACAATTCCCCTGTCCTCTGCAGAGCCCAGTAAGTTCCCCTTATCCAGTGAAGCAGTTTGGCCAGGATGAGGGGAAGTAGGGACAGTGCTTGCTCTATCAGAAATGCACAAAGAGTCAAAACTGATCTCTGTACATTTTGTATTTGTCCTGTAGGAGTGTACAGTGTCTCGGCAGAATGTACTGTCGTCAGATTACTAGGTCCCAACTTGTGGAATCCTGTCCCTTTCTCAGGGTTTCCGATTTCCTGGGTAAGGCTGGTAGACAGGCAGAAGGCTGGAAGAACATAGCAAGCCAGGCAGCATCAGGAGGGACAGGCAGGAGGCTGGGGGAACATAGCAAGGCAGATATAACCCTTCTTTAGGACTGGGTTACCCTGAAAACATTGACTTCTCCACCTCCTGATGCTGCCTGCCTTGCTGTGTTCCCCCAGCCTCCTGCCTGTCCCTCCTGATGCTGCCTGTCTTGCTGTGTTCCTCCAGCCTCCTGTCTGTCCCTCCTGATGCTGCCTGCCTTGCTGTGTTCCTCCAGCCTCCTGCCTGTCCCTCCTGATGCTGCCTGCCTTGCTGTGTTCCCCCGGCCTCCTGCCTGTCCCTCCTGATGCTGCCTGCCTTGCTATGTTCCTCCAGCCTCCTGCCTGTCCCTCCTGATGCTGCCTGCCTTGCTATGTTCCCCCGGCCTCCTGCCTGTCCTATCCTGATGCTGCCTGCCTTGCTGTGTTCCTCCAGCCTCCTGCCTGTCCCTCCTGATGCTGCCTGCCTTGCTGTGTTCCCCCAGCCTCCTGCCTGTCCCTCCTGATGCTGCCTGCCTTGCTGTGTTCCTCCAACCTCCTGCCTGTCCCTCCTGATGCTGCCTGCCTTGCTGTGTTCTCCCAGCCTCCTGCCTGTCCCTCCTGATGCTGCCTGCCTTGCTATGTTCCCCCGGCCTCCTGCCTGTCCCTCCTGATGCTGCCTGCCTTGCTGTGTTCCTCCAACCTCCTGCCTGTCCCTCCTGATGCTGCCTGCCTTGCTATGTTCCCCCAGCCTCCTGCCTGTCCCTCCTGATGCTGCCTGCCTTGCTGTGTTCTCCCAGCCTCCTGCCTGTCCCTCCTGATGCTGCCTGCCTTGCTATGTTCCCCCAGCCTCCTGCCTGTCCATCCTGATGCTGCCTGCCTTGCTGTGTTCCCCCAGCCTCCTGCCTGTCCCTCCTGATGCTGCCTGCCTTGCTGTGTTCCCCCAGCCTTCTTCCTGTCCCTCCTGATGCTGCCTGTCTTGCTGTGTTACTCCAGCCTCCTGCCTGTCCCTCCTGATGCTGCCTGTCTTGCTGTGTTACTCCAGCCTCCTGCCTGTCCCTCCTGATGCTGCCTGCCTTGCTGTGTTCCTCCAGCCTCCTGCCTGTCCTATCCTGATGCTGCCTGCCTTGCTGTGTTCCTCCAGCCTCCTGCCTGTCCTATCCTGATGCTGCCTGTCTTGCTGTGTTCCCCCAGCCTCCTGCCTGTCCTATCCTGATGCTGCCTGCCTTGCTGTGTTCCTCCAGCCTCCTGCCTGTCCCTCCTGATGCTGCCTGGCTTGCTGTGTTCCCCCAGCCTCCTGCCTGTCCCTCCTGATGCTGCCTGTCTTGCTGTGTTACTCCAGCGTCCTGCCTGTCCCTCCTGATGCTGCCTGCCTTGCTGTGTTCCCCCAGCCTCCTGCCTGTCCTATCCTGATGCTGCCTGCCTTGCTGTGTTCCTCCAGCCTCCTGCCTGTCCTATCCTGATGCTGCCTGCCTTGCTGTGTTCCTCCAGCCTCCTGCCTGTCCCTCCTGATGCTGCCTGGCTTGCTGTGTTCCCCCAGCCTCCTGCCTGTCCCTCCTGATGCTGCCTGTCTTGCTGTGTTCCTCCAGCCTCCTGCCTGTTCCTCCTGATGCTGCCTGCCTTGCTGTGTTCCCCCAGCCTCCTGCCTGTCCCTCCTGATGCTGCCTGGTTTGCTGTGTTCCCCCAGCCTCCTGCCTGTCCTATCCTGATGCTGCCTGCCTTGCTGTGTTCCTCCAGCCTCCTGCCTGTCCCTCCTGATGCTGCCTGTCTTGCTGTGTTCCTCCAGCGTCCTGCCTGTCCCTCCTGATGCTGCCTGTCATGCTGTGTTCCTCCAGCGTCCTGCCTGTCCCTCCTGATGCTGCCTGTCTTGCTGTGTTCCTCCAGCGTCCTGCCTGTCCCTCCTGATGCTGCCTGTCTTGCTGTGTTCCTCCAGCGTCCTGCCTGTCCCTCCTGATGCTGCCTGTCTTGCTGTGTTCCTCCAGCGTCCTGCCTGTCCCTCCTGATGCTGCCTGTCTTGCTGTGTTCCTCCAGCGTCCTGCCTGTCCCTCCTGATGCTGCCTGTCTTGCTGTGTTCCCCCAGCCTCCTGCCTGTCCTATCCTGATGCTGCCTGTCTTGCTGTGTTCCTCCAGCGTCCTGCCTGTCCCTCCTGATGCTGCCTGTCTTGCTGTGTTCCTCCAGCGTCCTGTCTGTCCCTCCTGATGCTGCCTGCCTTGCTGTGTTCCTCCAGCCTCCTGCCTGTCCCTCCTGATGCTGCCTGTCTTGCTGTGTTACTCCAGCGTCCTGCCTGTCCCTCCTGATGCTGCCTGCCTTGCTGTGTTCCCCCAGCCTCCTGCCTGTCCTATCCTGATGCTGCCTGTCTTGCTGTGTTCCCCCAGCCTCCTGCCTGTCCTATCCTGATGCTGCCTGTCTTGCTGTGTTCCCCCAGCCTCCTGCCTGTCTACTTTGGATTGTAGCAGCTGCAGTTTTTTTGTCTCTAACTGCATAAGGCTGGAGCTGTTACAAAATTATTTCTGACGTGAATCCCAGAATGATACAGATTCTGAAACAAGCTGAGACACAGAGAGGTTGAGAGCAGAAGCATAAAGAAACTGAAAAGGGAAAGAGAGATTGATGAGGAGGTCAGGCAGAAAACTGTGTTAACACAGAGACAGAACTTTGAAGTGGAGAGCAGAGAGTTGTGATCATTTACAATGTCCGCCTGCAATGTGTGTTTGGTATTTCTGATCTGGTGCCAGATTTTAAATCTTTCAGCAGCAGGGAATGAAGAATCTGCCGTTGACAATGGGAACCGTGGAAATGGAACTGTGTTCACTGTCCCCCGTAACAGACCTACCAGTCATTCACCAGGAGCTGGCTGGGAGACCAAGATTAAAGGAGCTACTTCACGTGGACAAGGAACTGCTTCAGGTGAGGAAGATCTGTCTGGATAATCTTTTCCCAATTCCTGAGAAATTATGCAAGGGAGGAAGGGCCTGATCTACCAGTCAGGGTAATTGAGGTATTTTATCACTGGTAGATCTCAAAAAGTCCCAGATGAGCACTATCAAAGTCAATCAACAAATGCATAGACCAGAAAGCACAGCCCGGGTACCAGAGCAGTTATAAAACATGGTTATTGTTCATGGTTGTTCACAAGGGGAGTCAATACCTCGCCATATTATTGCTGGAGTTCTCAGGAATTCTGCCCCTAAGGGCATTGTGGGTCACCCCATAGCAGGTAGACTGCAGTAGTTCAAGAACACAGTTCATCATTACCTTCTCAAGGGGTAACAAGGGATGGGCAATAAATGCCTTATCCTACAAATGAATAAAAGAAAACTCCACCACCACCATTCCTGGATATGTAGGGGGCTGAGCACACAGCCTTGCAGGGCACTGGTGTTGAAGATTATGGTGGAGGAGACCTGTTGATTATTCTGATTGGAATGCAGTGTATGGGTCATGAAGTCAAGGATCCAGTTACAGAGGGGGGAGCTGAGACCCAGGTCTCGAAGGTTAGGGATAAGTTTGTTTGGAATTATGGTGTTGGAGGTGAAACTACAGTTAATAAGTAGGAATCTGAGGTAGGTATCCTCATTATCCTTACGTTCCAGGGATGAGTGTTGAGCCAGGGAAATGTTTTCTGCTGTGGACCTGTTATGCCGATAAGCGAATTGCAATGAATCAAGGCATTCTGGGAGATTGGAGTTGATGTGAGCCATGACTAACCTGTGAAGCACTTGATAGTTATGGAGGTCAGAGCCACCGGGCGATTGTTATTGAGGCACACTACATGATTATTCATTGGCAGTGGAATGACGGTGACTTTCTTGAAGCAGATGGGGACCTCAGATCGTGGTAAGGAGAGTCATGGAGCTGTAGAGATGAACTGCACGGAAACAAACTCATCAGTCCAACACATCCATGTCAACCAGATATCCCAACTTAATCTCGTCCCATTTGCGAGCACTTGGCCCATACCCCTCCAAACCCTTCCTATTCATATACCCATCCAGACGCCTTTTAAATGTTGTAATTGTACCAGCCTACACCACTTCCTCTGGCAGCTCAATCCATACACGCACCACCCTCTGCATGAAAATTTCAATAAGGCCACCCCTCAGCCTCCGACGCTCCAGGGAAAGCAACCCCACCCTATTCAGCCTCTCTCTATAACTCAAACCCTTGAACCCCAACAACATCCTTGTAACTCTTTTCTTAACCCTTTCAAATTTCACAACATCCTTTCTATAGAAGGGGTCATCAACAGTGCTATCAAGCAGCACCTGCTCAGCAATAACCTACTCAGTGACACCCAGTTTGGGTTCCACCAGGGTCACTCAGCTCCTGACCTCATTACAGCCTTGGTTCAAACATGGACAAAAGGGCTGGATTCCAGAGGGGAGGGGAGAGGGACAGCCCTTGACATCAGGCTGCATTCGACTAGGTGTGCATCAAGGAGCTCTGGCAAAACTGGAATCAATGGGTAATGGGGGTCAAACTCACCAGTGGTTAGAGTCATACATGACACATTGCAGGATGGTCTGTTGGAGATCAATCACTTCACTCCCAGGGCATCTCTGCAGGAATTTCTCAGGGTAGTGTCCTCAGCCCAACCATCTTTAGCTGCTTCATAAGACCATAAGACCATAAGACCATAAGACATAGGAACAGAAATTAGGCAATTCAGCCCATTGAGACTGCTCCACCAATCAATCATGGCTGATGAAGGCTTTTGCCTGAAACATTGATTTTCCTGCTCTTCGGATGCTGCCTGACCTGCTGTGCTTTTTCAGCAACACAGTTTCAACTTTAATCTCCAACATCTGCAGTCCTCATTTCGCCTGATAAATTTCTCAACCCCATTCTCCTGCTTTTGCCTCGTACTCTTGATCCCCTTGATACACATGAAGCTATCTATCTCAGTCTTAAATATACTCAATGACCTGGCCTCCACAGTCTTCTGTGGCAATAAATTCCATCGATTCACCACTCTCTGGCTTATTGTTCTTTCTCCTTATTTTTACGACATGGGGTAAACCCTCCTGCTTAATTTAAAACCACCAACGTAGAAAAGATTTATTCCACGCAGTGATCTGTAAAAATCAAGTGGCCAAGAACTATTTAAAGTAAAAAGTAACAACTTTATTTCTTAAAGCATAATTAACTAATCTCTATTTAGAAATTTTTTCTCTAACCTATCTTTTAGCTTCCCTTCTATAATACTAGTCCGATAAAACTCCCATTATCTCAAAACCAGGCAGCTCTAGGTTCTTGTCTTCAGATCTTCCTGTGTCTTCTTTTCTCTTTGTTAAGAATTTCTGCATCACAGGTTACTGATCAAAAAGGGACTTTTAAGAAAGTTTTTTTTAGCCTGTTACATGCTAGGACGTGGCAGATCTCCTCTCAACTGTTCAATTTCCCCCCGGTCTTAAACCCCAGAGCATCAGTTTGTGTCAGTGGCTTTTAAGATTCTCAATTCAAACATGATTAGAAATTGGTATTTTTATCAAGGTATACTTTAAACTGATGGGCCGGATTTGAATTTGTTTTTGTCTCTAAGCAACAAACTACTTGGGTTGTTCAACCTAGTGTTATGCACATTGTTGCCTTATTGAGAACAGCTCTCTTAAAGTTATACCCACATCTTGATAACAATATCTCTGTTCTAAAAGGTCTTTCCTTTATTCTGAGGCTGTGCTTTTAGCTCCTGGTCTCTCCTACCAATGGAAACACCTTCCCAATGTCCACTCTGTCCAGGCCATTCTGCATGTTTCAATTAGATACAATTAGTAAAGCCTTTGATAAGGTTCCACATGGTAGGCTGTTGGAGAAAATGCAGAGGCATGGGATTGTGGGTCATTTAGCAGTTTGGATTAGAAACTGGCTTTCTGAAAGAAGGCAGCGAGTGGTGGTTGATGGAAAATATTCAGCCTGGAGTCCAGTTACTAGTGGTGTTCCACAAGGGTCTGTTCTGGGACCACTGCTGTTTGTCATTTTTATAAATGACTTAGACGCAGGCATAGGTGGATGGATTAGTAAATTTGCAAATGACACTAAAGTCAGGGGAGCAGTGGACAGGTCGTTTCAGGTTGCAGAATTGGGCTGAGAGGTGGAAAATGGAGTTCAATGCAGACAGATGTGAGGTGATTCACTTTGGGAAGAATAACAGGAAGGCAGCATATTGGGTCAGTGGAAAGATTCTTGATAGTGTGGATGTACAGAGGGATCTTGGAGTCCATGTACATAGATCCCGAAAGTTGCCACCCAGGTGGATAGTGCTTAAGATCGTGTTAAGAAGGCATACAGTGTGTTCGGTTCTCAAATCTTCTCAAAACTCGCTAAGTGTGTTAGGTTTTTATTGGTAGAGGGTTTGAATTTCAGAACCACAATATCATGCTGCAACTAAACAAAACGCTAGTGTGGCCACACTTGAATATTGTGTACAGTTCTAGTCGCCCCATTACAGGAAGGATGTGGAAGCATTGGAAAAGGTGCAGAGGAGATTTACCAGGATGTTGCCTGGTCTGGAGGGAAGGTCTTAGGGGAAAGGCTGAGAGACTTGGGTCTGTTCTCATTGGAGAGAAGAAGGCTAAGAGGGGATTTAATAGAGACATACAAGATGACCAGAGGATTAGATAGTGTAGACAGTGAGAGTCTTTTTCCGAGGATGAGGACGTCAGCTTGTACGACGGGGCATAACTACAAATTGAGGGGTGATATATTTAAGACAGATGTCAGAGGCAGGTTCCTTACTCAGAGAGTGGTAAGGGTGTGGAATGCCCGACCTGCTAATGTAGTTAACTCAGCCACATTAGGGAGATTTAAACAATCCTTGGATAAGCACATGGATGGTGATGGGATAGTGTAGGGGGATGGGCTTAGATTAGTTCACAAGTAGGCACAACATTGAAAGCTGAAGGCCTTGTTCTGTATTGTTGTGTTCTACGTTCTATGTTCTATACCCCCTCAGCTTTCTAAACTCCTTGAATATAGACCCAGCGTCCTCAAACATTCCTCATAAGTTAAAATAACATTCCCTCCATCATAAGATCAGAAATGGGGATATTCGCCAATGATTGCACAAGGTTCAGCACCATTCACGACTCCTCGCATACTGAAGCAGACCACATTCAAATACAACAAGACCTGGACAATATCCAGGCTTGGGCTGACAAGTGGCAAATATGATTCATCCCACACAAATACCAGGCAATAACTGTCACCAGTAACAGACAACGTAACCACTGCTCCTTGACATTCAATGTGTTACCATCACTGATCCCTCGCCCTCACCCCTCCCTCCCCTCCCCAACTATTAACATCCCAGGAGTTATCATTGACCAGAAACTCAACTGGATTTGCCACATAAATACTGTGGAAAAAGTAAGGACTGCAGATGCTGGAACTTAGAGTGGTGCTGGAAAAGCACAGCAGGTCAGGCAGCATCCGAGAAGCAGGAAAATTGATGTTTCAGCCAAAAGCCCTTCATTAGGAATCTGTGGCTACAGGAGTAAGTCATAAGCTGGGAATATTGCAGACAGTAACTTGACTCCTGACTCCCCAAAGCTTGTCCACCATCTACAAGACACAAGTCAGGAGTGAGATGGAATACTCCACACTAGCCTGGATGGGTGCAGCCTTTGGGGAAGGTGATGGCCTGATGGTATGAGTTGTGTGGCTCACCTTCTAATCGAGAAATCCAGCTCTGGGAACCTAGGTTCAAAACCCACCATGGCATATGATGGAATTTGAATTCAATTTTAAAAATCTGGAGTTAAGCAGCATGGTGGCACAGTGGTTAGCACTGCTGCCTCACAACGCAAGAGTCCTGGGTTCAATTCCAGACTCGGGCAACTGCCTGAGTGGAGTTTGCACATTGTCCGCGTGGGTTTCCTCACACAGGCCAAAAATCTGCAGATTAGGTGAATTGGCCAGGCTAAATTGCCCATAGTTGCAGGTGAATTAGTCAGGGATAAATACAGGGTAGGGGAATGGGTCTGGGTGGGTTACTCTTTGGCGGGTCAGTGTAGACACGTTGGGCCAAAGGGCTTGTTTCCATACTGTAGGGAGTCTAATGATGACTGTGAATCCATTGTCAATTTTGGGGAAAACCCATCTGATTCACTAATGCCCTTTAGGAAGGAAACTGTCATCCTCACCTGCTCTGGTCTACATGTGACTCCAGACTCACAGCAATGTGCTTGACTCTAAACTGCCCTCTGGGCAATTAGAGATGGGCAATCAATGCTCTCAAACCAATGTTGCCCTCAGCCTGTGAATGAATAAAGACAAAAGGAGCTCCAACAACACAAAGAAGTCTGACACTATCCAGGGCAAAGCAGCCCACTTGATTGGCACCACATCCACAACTATCCACTCCATCTATACACCCAGTAGCAGCAGTGTGTACTATCTATAAGATGCACTGCAGAAATTCACCAAAGATCCTCAGACGGCACCTTTCAAAACGATGACCACGTCCATCCAGAATGACCAGGGGAGTCGATATGTTGGACAACTACCATCTTCAAATTCCCCTCCAAGCCACTCACCACCCTGACTTGGAAATATATCAATGTTCTTTTATTGTCCCTGGGTTAAAATCTTGGAATTCCCTCCCAAGGGTATTGTGGATCAATTGATGGACTGCAGGGGTTCAAGAAGGCAGTTCATCATCACCACCATAGAAGCCAACCTCCCATCCATGGACTCCATTTACACTTCTCACTGCTGTGGAAAGGCTGCCAACATCATCAAAGGCCCTCCCAGCTCTCCCCGGTAACACTATCCTACAACCGCTTCCATCAGGCAGAAGATACAGAATCTTAAGCAGACACAGCAGCAGGTTCAGGAACAGCTTCTTCCAGGCTGTTATTATACTGATGGATGGACTCTCTAACGTCAAATAATGATGAAGTTGCTAATATTGATCTTGCTTTGCGCATCTCCTATGCAGTGTAACCTGTACATCTCACTCTGTCCCAGTACCTAATGACCTGTACGGCCTTGATTGCTATGATCTGCCTGTACTGCTCACAAAACAATGTTTTCCACTCTCCTTAGGTACATGTGACTACAATAAATCAAATCAAACCAAAGGCAACCAATGACTGGTAATAAATGCTGGCCAGCCAGTGACATCCACATCCTACAAACAAATTTTGAAAAGTTACAAAAGGATACTGCTCAGGGTATTAAATAACGTCTGACTTACCTTCTCGGCAAGCTGGGTTGGACCTGCAAGGGAGCATAATTCTTCGGCAGCCATAAAGGTTAGCTTAAACCTACCATTAAGAGGTGAAGAGTTGGACTTGTGAAAGAGTGCAATTATGAGGCTAAAATATCAAACAGTGACATCACAGGAAAGTCATGACTTGATTCATTGCTCAGCAAATACTGTTGGGGACTTTGTTTCAACTTCAGATCTTTTGGGAAATACTCCGTGCTGCATTAACACAGGGAAAGAAAAACAAACCCCTCACCCACCCATGCAACTGTCTTCTTCTTCATTCAGAGAATCTGGGTGACGCTGATTGGGCCAACATTTATTGATTATCCCTGGTTGCCCTTGAGAAGGTGATGGAGAGCTGTTCCAGTTCTGAATGACCCCCTCTCCTTCTGTTACCTTTGTTTCTACGACACCAGTTTTGCTGGGCTCATTGATATCACACTTGATCAAACAGATTGCAAATTTCAATAGATTTCACCTCACCTCTGGGATTTATGTCTCAACCAAGGCTGTAATGAGGTTGGTTGCTGAGTGACCCTGAAGTTTTATATTCTTCATTCATGGATGAGGGCATTTCTGGCTGGGCCAACTATATTGCTGTGGGTCAGAAGGCAGACCAGGTTAATTCCTTAAAGGACGTTAGCGAACCAGATGAGCTTTTACAACAATTAACGTGAGACACTTAATTCCAGATTGTTAAGGTGAATTCACATTCTACCATCTGCCATGGCAGGATGTGAACCCGGGTCCCCAGAACACTCCCTGAGTCTCTCAACTAGTAATATTCCAGGTGAAAGACTCCAGCCTGAAACGTCAATTCTCCTGCTCCTTGGATGCCGCCTGACTGGCTGTGCTTTTCCAGGAACACACTCTCGACTCTGATCTCCAGCATCTGCAGACCTCACTCTCTCTCAATTAATAATCTAGTGATAATACCACAAGGCCATCACTCCACTGTTGATCAGTTGCTGTTTGATAACACTGTCAATGACACCCTGCATCACTTTAGTCATCTCTGAGAATAGACTGATGGGACGGTAATTGGCCGGGTTGGATTTGTCCCATTTGCATGTCCAGGATATACCTAAGCAATTTTTCACACTGCTGGGGAGAGACAATGTTGTCACTGCACTGGAAGAGCTTTGCTAGTGGAGCAGTAAGTCTTCGATAATCAGAATGTAGTTAGGGCCAATGGACTTTATAGTATCCAGTGCCTCTAAATGCTTCTTAATATCGTGCAGCGTGAATCATATTGGCTGGCATCTAAGATGATAGGGATTCCTGAAGAAGGGCTCATGCCCGAAACGTCGATTCGCCTGCTCCTTGGATGCTGCCTGACCTGCTGCGCTTTTCCAGCAACACATTTTCATCACTGGAGGAGACTGGAATGGATCATCCACTCAGCAATTCTGACTGAAGATTGTTACGAAAGTTTCAGCCTTATCTTTTGCACTGATGTGCTGGGCTCCTTCATCTTTGAGGATAGGGATATTTGTGAAGGCTCCTCCTCCAATGAGTTGTTTAATCGTCCACCATCATTCACAGCTGGATGTGGCAGTACTGCAGTGTTTAGATCTGATCTGTTGGTTGTTGGATTACTTAGCTCTGTCCATCATTTACTGCTTATACTGTCTGACATGCAAGTAATTCTAGAATGGGATTTAGGTGGGAACCTAAGTAGGGTGACAAGTAAAATACAGTCATAGAGATTGACAGCATGGAAACAGGCCCTTCAGCCCACCACCTCTGGCAGCCCAATCCAGGCCCTCACCACCCTCTGTGTGAAAACAATTACCCCACTGGAACCTTTTGTATCCTTCCCCTCTCATCTTACATCTATGCCCTCTAGTTTTAGACAGCCCTACTATGGGAAATCGCTGTCAGCTATCTGCCTTATCTATGCCTGCTATGAATTTTGTAGACCTCTACAAGGTCATTCCTCTATAAATGCCATATCGATAAGGAGGGTAACCAAGGGCAAGAGTAAACAGAGCCACTATAAAATGAAAAGTTAGGATGATTAAAAATTGCAAAAAATGCAAGCCAAATTTTAATGCATGAAGCATTTGGAACAAAGTACATGAGTTCACAGTGCAGAGCAAGGGAAGTGAATATTGTTTCCTTGTCATGATAGAAAGATGGTTTCAAGGAGATCAGAGCTGAGAACTTAATACTCAGGGATATTTGATTTTTCGGAGAGAAAGGACCATTGGAAAAGGTGGGTGCGGTAGCACTTATTTACTAAGTGAATAACAGATGAAATGTGGACAGTTGCGAGAGCTGATTGAGCCCCAAATGATGCTGAGTCCATTTGGATGGAAGTAAATAACAACAAGGGAAAGAAAACCCAGTACAGAGCCCCAAAGAGAAGCCACAATGTCGGAAAGTGCATAAATCAACAACCAATAGGGTTTTTTTCTAAAACAGATTACAGTAACTATAGGTGACTTTATGGTGATTGGGTCAAAAGGTAGCTACAAAATAATTTATAGGCTGCATTCAGGATAGTTCCCTCCAGCTGAATGCCATCTACCATGGAGCCAATCAGGGAGCAGCTCTCCTGGATTTGGCAATGGGTAATAAGGCAGACTTAATAAATGACTGAGAGTAAAGGATCCCTGAGGAAGTAGCAATCATAACCAAATTGAATCTAATATTCAATTTAAGAGTGAGAAACTTGGGTCAGAAACAATTTAAGTTAAAAAAAGGAAATTACAATTAAATGAAGATAGAATTAGTTCAAATGGACTGAGTGGATAGATCATCAGGAAAGAGATGAGACAAACAATAGCAGACTGCAGGTAATTCATGACTCTCAGCAAAACTTATATTTTGGTAAGGAGGAAAGATCCGAAGAGAGGTACAAACCAACCTAAAAACTGGGAGAAATTCAGAATCCAACAAAGGAGATAATAAGGACACAGAAAATAATCTTAAAGAGAAATGAAAGAGGAATACACAAACTGACAATATGTCGGTGATGGGGAAGTTGCTGGAGAGAGGGTACTGAGAGATAGGATCTATTTATACTTGGAAAGGAATGAGTTTATTGGTGATGGGCAACATGGTTTTGTGTGGGGGAGATCATGCCTTGCCAACTTAATAGAGTTCTTCAAGGAAGTGACCATGTTGATAGATGAAGGAAGGGCTGTTGATGTCATATACATGGATTTTAGTAAGGTGTTATATAAGGTTCCCCATTGTAGACTAACGGGGAAAGTGAAGTCACTTGGTGTGCAGGGTGTTCTAGCCAGTTGGATAAAGAACTGGTTAAATAACAGGAGACAGAGAGTAGTAGTTGAAGGGAGTTTCTCGAAATGGAGGAAGGTGACCAGTGGTGTTCCACAGGGGTCAGTATTGGGGCCACTGTTGTTTGTAATATACATAAATGATCTAGAAGAGGGCACTGTTGGTATAATCAGCAAGTTTGCAGATGACATGAAGACTGGTGGAGTAGCAGAAAGCATAAGGGACTGTCAGAGAATACAGGAGGATATAGATATACTGGAGAGTTGGGCAGAGAAGTGGCAGATGGAGTTCAATCCAGACAAATGTGAAGTGAAGCATTTAGACAAGACTAATTCTAGAGCGAATTATACAATGAATGGAAGAGCCTTGGGAAAAGTTGATGGGCAGAGAGATCTGGGAGTGCAGGTCCATTGTACCCTGAAGGTTGCTGCACAGGCAGATAAAGTGGTCAAGAAGACATATAGTATGCTTGCCTTCATTGGGTGGGGTATTGAGTATAAGAGCTGGCAAGTCATGGTAAAATTGGACAAGACATTGGTTTAGCCGCATTTAGAACACTGTGTACAATTCTGGTCGCCACATTACCAAAAGGATGTGGACGCTTTGGAGAGGATGCAGAGAAGGTTTATGAGGATGTTGCCTGGTATGCAAGGTGCTAACTATGAAGAGAGGTTGAGTAGGTTAGGTTTATTTTCACTAGAAAAAAGGAGATTGAGGGGGGACCTGATTGAGGTTTACAAAATCATGAAGGGTATAGACAGGGTGGATAGAGACAAGCTTTTTCCCAGGGTGAAGGATTCAATAACAAGAGGTCATGCTTTCAAGGTGAGAGGTGGAAAGTTTAAGGGGGATACACGCGGCAAGTTATTCACATAGAGGGTGGTGGGCATTTGGAACACGTTGCCAGCAGAGGTGGTAGAGGCAGGCACGGTAGACTCATTTAAGATGTGTCTGGACAGATTCACAAGGAGGTGGGGAGCAGAGGGATACAGATGCTTAGGAATTGACCAACAGGTTTAGGCAGTACATTTGGATCATCTCAGGCTTGGAGGGCCGAAGGGCCTGTTCCTGGGCTGTAAATTTTCTTTGTTTTCTTTGTTTCTTTGATTTGCTTTCAACACATAAGAAGCAAGACAGAGGTCAAAGTGAACATGGCTGCTACAGAAAATGAATCTGGGAGGAGACAGTTTTTGAAATAAGGAAATGACAGATGGGTTAAACAGATATCGTCACAGGTGAGGTGTCAGAATACTGGAGGGTAGTGAACGTGGTGCCACTTGTTAAGAAAGGTGGTAAGGACAAGTTAGGGAGCTATAGACTGATGAGCTTGACGTTGGTGGTGGGCAAGTTGTTGGAGGGAATCCTGAGGGACAGGATGTACATGTATTTGAAAAGGCAAGGACTGACTAGGGATAGTCAAACATGAGGACTGCAGATGCTGGAAACCAGAGTTTAGATCAGAGTAGTGCTAGAAAAGCACAGCAGGTCAGGCAGCATCCGAGGAGCAGGAAAATCGAAATTTCAGGCAAAAGCCCTTCATCAGGACTAAGCCCTCTATTCCTGAGGAATTTTGGGATTTTGCCCAAAATGTCAATTTTTCGAATTAGGGATAGTCAACATGGCTCTGTGCATGGGAAATCATGTCTCACAAAAGTGATTGAGTTTTTGATGAAGTAAAAAGTAGGTTGATGAGGGCAGAGCAGTAGACGTGATCTATGTAGACTTCTGTAAAGTGTTCAACAAAGTTCCCCATGAGAGACTGATTAGCAAGGTTAGATCTCATCGAATACAGGAAGAACTAGACATTTGGATACAGAACTGGCTCAAAGGTAGAAGACAGAGGGTGATGGTGGAGGGTTGTTTTTCAGACTAGAGGCCTGTGACCAGTGGAGTGCCACAAGGATCGGTGCTGGGTCGTCTAATTTTCATTATTTATATAAATGATTTGGATGTGAATATAGAAGGGATAATTAGTAAGTTTGCAGATAACACTAAAATTGGAGGTGCAGTGGACAGTGAAGAAAGCTACCTCAAAGTACACCAGGATCTTGATCAGTTGGGCCGATGGGCTGAAGAATTTTAATTTAGATAAATGTGAGATGCTGCATTTTGGAAAGGCAGGTTCATAGTTCCTTGAAAGTGGAGTCCCAGGTAGACAGGATAGTGAAGAAGACGTTTAGTATGCTTGCCTTTATCGGTCAGTGCATTGAGTATAGGAATTGGGAGGTCATGTTGTGGCTGTACAGGATGTTGGTTAGGCCCACATTTGGAATACTGCATGTAATTCTGGTCTCCCTCCTATCGGAAGGATGTTGTGAAACTTGAAAGGATTCAGAAAAGATTTACAAGGATGTAACCAGGGTTGGAGGATTTGAGCTACAGGGAGAGGCTGAATAGACTGGGACTGTTTTCCCTGGAGCGTCGGAGGCTGAGGGGTGACCTCATAGAGGTTTACAAAATTATGAGGGGCGTGGATAAGGTGAATAGCCAAGGTGCATACATGGAATGAGCTGCAAGAGGCAGTCGTCGAGGCTGGTCCAACATTTAAAATGTATCTGGATGTGTGCATGAATAGGAAGGGTTTAGAGGGACATTGGTAAATACTGGCAAATGGGACTAGATTTAATTTGAGTGTCCAGTTGACTGGTAATTTGGACCAAAGGGACTGTTTTCATGCAATACTGCTCCAGGACTCTATGATTGTATATTTTGCATCAGTCATTATTGTGGAAGATACTTTGAAAATCCCACTTATGCTAAAGAATATGGGAGAGGAATTGTGTACCATCATCATCAAAGAACAAAGAACAATGGACAAAGAACATTACAGCACAGGAACAGGCCCTTCGGCCCTCCAAGCCTGAGCCAATCCAGATCCTCGATCTAAACCTGTTGCCTGTTTTCTAAGGATCTGTATCTGTCTGCTCCCTTCCCATTCATGTATCTGTCTAGATACATCTTAAGTGATGCCCACCTCTACCACCTCTACTGGCAACATATTCCAGACACCCACCACCCACCACCGTGAAGAACTTTCCACGTATACCTCTCCTAAACTCTTTCCCTCTCAGTTTAAACACGTGACTCCTAGTAACTGAGCCCTCAACTCTGGAGAAAAGCTTCTTGCTATCCAGCCTGTCTATCCCTCTCACGATTTTGTAGACCTCAATCAGGTCCCCCCTCACCCCCCATCTTTCTAATGAAAATAATCCTCATCTACTCAACCTCTCTTCATAGCTAGCATCGTCCATACCAGGCAACATCCTGGTGAACCTTCTCTGCACCCTCTCCAAAGCATCCACATCCTTTTAGTAATGTGGTGACCAGAACTGTACGCAGTTTTCCAAATGTGGCCGAACCAAAGTCTTATACAACTGTAACATGACCTGCCAACTCTTGTACTCGGTACTCTATCTGATGAAGGAAAGCATGTCATATGCCTTCCTGACCACTCTATTGACCTGCATTGCCACCTTCAGGGAATAATGGACCTGAACACCCAGATCTCTCTGCATATCACTTTTCCCCAGGGCTTTTCCATTTACTATATGGTTTGTTCTTGAATTGGATCTTCCAAAATGCATCACCTCGCATTTGCCCAGATTGAACTCCATCTGCTATTTCTCTGCCCAACTCTCTCCAATCTACCTGTATTCTGCTGCATTCTCTGACAGTCTCCTTCACTATCTGCTACTCCAGTTGCTAATTAAACCACTTCTACCTTCCTCCAGAATATTTATGTATATCACAAATAACAGTGGTCCCAGCACAGATCCCTGGAACGCCGCTGAGCACAGTTCTCCATTTTGAGAAATTCTCTTTCACTACTACTCTCTGTCTCCTGCTGCCCAGCCAATTCTCTATCCATCTAGTTAGTACATGCAATGGGACCCCCATGTGACTTCACTTTCTCCAACAGCCTACCATGGGGAACTGTATCAAATGCCTTACTGAAGTCCCTGTATATTACATCTACAGCCATTCCCTCATCAATGAACTTTGTCACTTCCTCAAAGAATTCTATTAAGTTTGTAAGACATAACCTTCCCTGCACAAAACATTGTTGCCTATCATTGATAAGCCCATTTTCTTCCAAATGTAAGTAGATCTTATCCCTCAGTATCACTGGAGAATGAGCAATGGATGATCTGATGGGCTAAAGACAGATAGGTCTCCTGGTCCTGATGGCTTACATCCCCGAATCCTAAGAGAATAGCTGCAGAGATTGTGGTTGTGTTGGTTGCAACTTTCCAAAACATCTGAAGAAGTATCACAGGATTAGAAACTGCTAACATGGCAGCCAGATTCAAAAAGGCAAGAAGTGGGTAACTACAGGCCGATCAGTCTAACACCTATTGTTGGAAAATTACTGGAATCAGTCAATGAGGAAGTAATAGCAGCATGTTTAGAAAATCATAATCTAATCAAGCAGAGTCAGCATGGCGTCCTGGAAGAGAAATCTAAATAATTTATTAGAGTTTTTGAGCAAGTCTCAACCAGAGTGGACAGAGGGGAACCAGTGGATGTGTTGTATTTGGACTTCTAGCAGATATTTGGCAATGTACCTCACAAAAGGTTAAGTCACAAGATAATAGCCCGAGGTGTTGAAGGCAGTATATTGGCATGGTGCAGGGCAGGACATAGTGAGTGGAGATAAGAGGTTTTTTTTTCAGGTTGGCAAGCTGGAACAAGTGAAATTCCACAGGGATCAGTGCTGGGACTACAACTGTTTACAATAAATATTCGTGACTTGGAGGAAGGAAGCGGATGCAATTGCGACAAATTTGCAGACGACACAAAAACTAGATGTAAAGTCTGGCTGTGAGAGGGATACAGAGAGATAAAACAAAAACAAACTGTAAATGTCAGAGACCTGAATCAAAAACAGCAATTGTTGACAAAACTCAGCAGGTCTCGCAGTATCCGTGGGGAGAAAGCAGAGTTAATGTTTTGAGTCCAGGTGGTTCTTCCTGAGGATATCTTCATCTTACATTGAATGACGGAGCAGGGTTTGAGGGGCTGAATCGACCATTCCTGTTCCTACTTCTTATTGTCTCTATCGTGCGTGTGACTGTTTCACAGGATGACACCTCATTTTTAAGTCTGCCTGGTGCTGCTCCTGTAATGTCCTCCTGGATTCTTCATTGAACCAGTCATGTAGTTTTCCTTAACTCAAACAGTCCTGTTGTTAATCTAACTCAATAATGCACCGACTCTCTGCTCCAATATCAACATTATCTCATACAGCTGCAAATGTGCATCGCCTGATTTTTCCAAGTTGCATAATTATCCTCGTAGTCTGCAATAATAAACTTCATTGCTGTGTGCAGCCCAAAAGGAAATGGTACACGGTCCTTTACATTAACAACATCAGTAAGAAACCGGATCTCTTATTGGAATTTTGGGAGCTGAATAGAAGTAGTAATCTTCAGATTGCTCTCATTAGTGCATCCAATTGAATGGGCAATAGGATGGTAAAGCAGATGAATGTGTTGCCAGACAGATGGTAAAAGGAGAGAGGGTTTCAGAATCCTGGGACACAGGCTGAAAAGATAGCACCTGCTGGGGTTACAGAATGGGACTAAGGTCCTTGCCAGGCACTTTACAAGTAACTCTGGGGATAGTTTAAACTTACTCAGCAGCAACATAGACACCAGTTAGAAAGATTATTAAGATGTAATATGAGCTGTTGCGGTGAGCTGATAATGCCCTCACCTCTGAACCAGACAGCATAAATTAAAATCCAATCTGCTTCAGAGGTGTGTCAAACATGTCTGAATAGATTCTTCAAAGCAAAAATCAGGTGGCACTAATTCCTGGGAGAGGCAGGTAGACCAGAAATAGGGACCAGTAAATTATGAATGGAGTCAGTGGAAATGATAACGTCTAAAAGGGTAACTGCAGCCTGGCAATACACAAAATATAATAAATAAACTTGAGATGCAGGCACAGATTGCAATGAGGAAGAAGATTTTGTGCAGAGAAGAGAACTTTGCTTTAAGGAAAGGCAGGATTAGCTATTAAGGATGTTGTGAAACTTGAAAGGGTTCAGAAAAGATTTAGAAGGATGTTTTGGAGGTTTTGAGCTATAGGGAGAGGTTGAACAGGCTGGGGCTGTTTTCCCTGGAGCATTGGAGGCTGAAGTTACAAAATCATGAGCAGCATGCTAGGGTCTTTTCCCTGGAGCCGTGGAGTCCAGGACTAGAGGGAATAGGTTAAGGATGAGAGGGGAAAGATTTAAAAGGGACCTAAGGGGCAACCTTTTCACGCAGAGAATTGCTTGTGTCTGGAATAAGCTGCCAGAGGAAGTGGTGGAGGCTGGTACAACTACAGCATTTAAAAGGCATTTGGATGGGTATATGAATAGGAAGGGTTTGGAGGGATATGGGCCAATTGCTGGCAGGTGGGACTAGATTGGGTTGGGATATCTGGTCGGCGTGGACGGGTTGGACTGAAGGATCTGCATCCGTGCTGCACATCTCTATGACTCTCTGACTCTATCTGGTCAGAACCGGGAGATTTATCCACCTTCATACATTCTAATACATCCAACACCTCCTTGACTTGATATGGACTGTCCTCAAAATATCACCACCAACTTCCCCAAGTTCCCAAGTCTTCATGTCTTTCTCCACAGTAAACACAGAGGAACTGGCCGATCTCCTGTGGTTCTACATTTTCATGTCCACTTTGCTCCTCGAGTGGCCCTATTCCCTCTTGAGTTATTCTTTTCCCTTTAATATAATTAAAGAATCTCTTTGGATTCACTCTAATCTTTTCAGCCAAGTCTATCTCATGCCTCTTTTTCGCCTTCCTGATTTCTTCTGTATTCCCTATATACCTCCAGGGATTCCCTTGATCCCAGCTGCCTGAACCTGAGCCACACTTCCTTCTTTTTTCTGGTCACAGCCTCAATATCTCTTTGTCATCCAGGGTTCCCTGTTCCTGCCAACCCTGCCCTCCACCCTCACAGGAACATATCATCCTTGAACTCTAGCTGTCTCACTTTTAAAGGCCTCCCACTAGCCAGTGGTCCTGCTCCAACCAACCCCTACAAGCTCCTGTCTAATTCCATCAATGTTCACCTTCCCCCAGTTTAGAACTTGAACCTGTGGACCAGTTTTGTCCCTGTCTATAACTATTTTAAATTTAATAGAACTATGGTCACTGCTCCCATGGTGCTCCCCCACTGTCACCTCCGTCACCTGTCCTGCCCCATTTCCCAAGAGGAGGTTGAGTTTTACCCCCTCCTGAGTGGGACCCTCTGCATACCGCTTGAGGGAACTTTCCTGAACACACTTAACACATTCCACCCCATCTAAGCCCTTAACACTCTGGCAGTCCCAGTCTAATGTTCGGAAAATGAAAATCCCCGACTATGACAACCCTATTACTCCTGGGAGTCTCCCCAGTCTCCCTGCAGGTTTGTTCCTTGAATTCCTGCTGACTATTTGGGGGCCTATAGTACAACCCCAATAACACCACCATCCCCTTCTTATTTCTTAGCTCCACCCACAAAGCCTCACTGGATGATCCTTCAGTTATTTCATCTCTGATTACTGCTGTGATACTCACCTTCATCAGAAATACATCTCCCCCTCCCCTCCTTCCACCACCTCTGTCCCACCTAAAGCACCTGTCCCCTGGGACATGAAGCTGCCAGTGCTGTCCCTCCCTGAGCCATGTTTCTGTGATGGCTATAATATCCCAGTCCCACACACCTATCTGCACCCTGAGGGCATTGGCCTTACCTGTCAGCCCTCTTGCATTGAAATAGATGCCACTGAATCCAACAGGCATTGCGCTCTCCCTGGTGTGTTCCAGCCTGACCTGTCTCTTCACTTCACTGTATCTCCCTCCAGCCTCTCACCTGTCTCCCTGCTGTTGGGTATCCCACTCCCTGCCGATCTAGTTTAAACCCTCCCTTGTAGCACTAGCAAACCTGGCCACCAACATATTGGTTCCCCTCCAGTTCAGGAACAACCCGTCCCTCTTGAACAGGTCACCTCTGCCCCAGAAAAGATCCCAATGATCTAAACATCTGAATCCCTGCTCCCTGCACCAATTCTATGGCCACATCTGCCATATCCTCCTGTCCTTAACCTCACTAACACGTGGCTCTGGGAGTAATCTGGAGATTATTACCAGCGAGGTCCTTGTTTTAAGATTTTTCCGAGCTCTCTATAATCACTCTGCAGGTCCTCACCCCTATTTCTACCGATGTCATTTGGGTGAATGTGCACATTGACTTCTGGCTGCTCCCCCTCCCCCTTGAGAACGTTCTGCAGCTGCTCTGAGATATCCTGGACCCTGGGCAGTGGGAGACAACACCCAGATTCCTGTTTGCAGCCACAGAATCTCCGATCCTGTCTTTCCTCCTAATGACCGCGTCTCCTATCCCTGAGGTACAGGTTACCTTTCCCCTTTCTCACTGTGCCCCACAGCCAGTCACAGTGCCACTGACCTGACTATTGCTGCTTTCCCCTGAATGGTCACCCCTACCCCACACTCCTCTCCCCCAATAGTATCCAAAACGGTATTCTGGGTTTCAAGGGGAATGGTCCCAGGAGATTCCTGCACTCTCAGCCGACTCCCTTTCCCATTCCTGGTGGTCACCCAGCTATTCTCTGCCTGTACCTTCGCTGTGACCACATCACTGAAACTCTTCCCTCTGAAGTGCTCAGCCTCTCCCATGATCCTGAGTACATCCATCTCCAGCTCCCTAACACGGTCTCCCTGGAGCTGCAGCTGGGTGCACTTCCCACATGTGTAGTCATCAGGGATGATGGGAGACTCCCTGAGCTCCCACATCCTGCAAGAGGAACATACAACTGCCCATCTTAGCTGCTGCAAAACTAAAGAGGAAAGTTAAAAAGACTTTCCCTGAGCTCACCTGTACCTTTTACTGAGCTGCTGCTGGAGATCCCTGTGCTGGTGTCTGCTGGTGCTGGCTGATCCCAATGCTGGGCTCTGCTGGTGCTGAGCGATCCCTTGCCTTGGGATCTGTTGGTACTGGGTGATTTTAATGCTGGGCTCTACTGGTGCTGAGTGATCCCAGTGCTGGTGCCTGCTGGTGCTGGGTGATCTCTGTGCTGAGATCTGCTGGTGCTCTGTGGTTATAATGCTGCAGATGAATAATGTTGTGGTAAATAATACAAAATCTGTGCACTGAACATTCATTCTCCCCCCACTGTGTTTCAAACAGGTTTTCGATTTCACCAGCAAAAGTTACTTGAAGAACTGAAGGATTATAAGTTTGTATTCCCCAAGCTGCTATCAGGAAGAGGGAAGCGGAATATACCCATACTGCCTCAGGTAATGACTGTGAGCCAGGTCTCCAGCATCTCTACCACAATGACCCAAATCTTTCAATCCATTGAACAATAACTTGTACTTACATAACTTCTTTAGCATCATAAGATATCCCAGTGATTACAGGAAGAGCAAATGTGTGTTAACAAGCTCCATAAGGCAATACTTGAACAGATGTTAAAGTCCCTTGGGCAGTTTTAAGGAGCTTTTCCCAAAGGAAAGTGAGATAAAAAGACATTGGGAGGTTCAGGGATGGAATTCCAAGTTTAGGATCCTGTAACCAAGTCTCTATAATGGCAATTCATCATACCCATTAAGTCCACTCAGAGTGGTCAAATAATCAATTTTGTTTTATAAACGCAATTTGCACCCAGACTTTAATTCAGCTGTTTTTTTTTACATGAATGCGTTATTCTCCATTCTGATCCCTGCTGATCCTTGGCATTGCTTCAACTGTCTTCAACTTTTACTCACTGCTTTCCTTCCTTCGAGGAGTGCTTTGCAAGGTGTCAGTGTGATGTGGTCCTGTGTTGGACCCAGGGCTCCATATTGGTATCATTGTTGTTCTCATTCACATGAAATTATCTGATTTCAAAGTTAATCCAGAGTGATCAGTTAATCTGTAGGAGCCACCTGACCGGGAATAAGTTTCAGGAAGCAGCAGAGTTCAGGCATATATAAAGCAGGGAGAGATAGAACATAGTAGAACATAGAACATAGAAACACACAACACAGAACAGGCCCTTTGGCCCACGATGTTGTGCCGAGGTTTAATCCTAGTGTAAAATAGAGTAATTTAACCTACGTCCCCCTCAACTCACTGCTCTCCATGTGCATGTCCAGCAGTCGCTTAAATGTTCCCAATGACTTCACTTCCACCACCATAGCTGGCAACGCATTCCATTCATTCACAACTCTCTGTGTAAAGAACCTACCTCTGATATCTCCTTTATACCTTCCTCCTAATATCTTCAAACTATGACTCCTCGTACCAGTCAATCCTGCCCTGGGGAAATGTCTCTAGCTATTGACTCTGTCTATTCCTCTCATTATTTTGTACACCTCGATCAGGTGTCCTCTCTTCTTCCTTCTCTCCAGAGAGAAAAGTCCGAGCTTATTCAACCTTTCTTCAGAAGACAAGTCCTGCACTCCAGGCAGCATCCTGGTAAACCTTCTTTGCTCCCTCTCCAAAGCCTCTGTATCTTTCCTATAGTAGGGTGACCAGAACTGGACATAATATTCCAAGTGTGGTCTTACCAGGGACTTGTAGAGCTGCAGCAAAACCTCGCAGCACTTAAACTCAATACCCCTGTTAATGAAAGTCAAAACACCGTATGCTTTCTTAACAACCCTATCCACTTGGATGACAACTTTGAGGGATCTATGTACCTGCACACCCAGATCCCTATGTTCCTCCACACTGCCAAGAATCCTGTCTTTAATCCTATATTCAGCATTCAAGTTCGACGTTCCAAAATGCATCACTTCGCATTTATCCAGGCTGAACTCCATCTGCCATTTCTCAGCCCAGCTCTGCATCCTGTCTATGTTGCGCTGCAGCCTGCAGTAGCCCTCTGTACTATCGACGACACCTTCAACCTTCATGTCAGCTGCAAATTTACTAACCCACCCCTCAATCTCCTCATCCAAGTTATTTCAGACTGCTGAAAACAGTCCACTAGGGCTGTCTCCAATGCACTTCGCCCTGGTACAAGCAGATTCTCATTTGACACATTTTTCTTTTACCTCCCTGAAACTTCCCCTTCCCTTGAAAACTATTGGTTGGCGTGGTGGCTCAGTGCTTAATACTGCTGCCTCACAGCGCCACGGACCCAGGTTTGATTCCTCCCTCAGGTATCTGCCTGTGTGGAGTTTGCACATTCTCCCCCGTCTGCCTGGGTTTCCTCCGGGTGCTCCGGTTTCCTCCCACAGTCCAAAGATGTGCAGGACAGGTATATTGGCTGTGCTAAATTGTCTGTAGTGTTAGTGCATTAGTCAGGGAGAAATGGAGAGGAATGGGCCTGTGTGGGTCACTGTTCGAATGCTCGGTGTGGACTTGTTGGGCTGACGGGGCCTGTTTGCGGAGAGTGGTTAGCCGGTGGGATTCACCCACAGAGTTGTTAGCCGGTGGGATACACCCAGAGACTGGTTAGCCCTGTGGGATTCACCCAGAGAGCGGTTAGCCGGTGGGATTCACTCAGAGAGTGGTTTACCGATGGGATTTACCCAGAGAGTGATTAGCCGGTGGGATTCACCCACAGAGTGGTTAGCCGGTGGGATTCACCCACAGAGTGGTTAGCCGGTGGGATTCACCCACAGAGTGGTTAACCGGTGGGATTTACCCTCAGAGTGGTTAGCCCTGTGGGATTCACCCAGAGAGCAGTTAGCCGGTGGGATTCACTCAGAGAGTGGTTAGCCCTGTGGGATTCACCCAGAGAGTGGTTAGCCGGTGGGATTCACTCACAGACGAACGATCAGTCCTCAGCAAAGGACTCACCTTCATCCCCTCCGTCCACGCATCAATGAATTTAATACGCGCCGTGACATCGAACAATTCTTCCGTCGCCTCCGAGCTTACTTTCACAATCAGGACTCCCACCCACCTTCCGAGGACCCCTTCGCCCACCTCCAACATACTGCATCCACCTGGACACCCTGCGCTGGCCTATTACCTGCCCTCGCCTCATCTTCTGCCTCGGAACACTTCAACCCCAGGGCATCAATGTGGACTTCAACAGCTTCCTCATTTCCCCTTCCCCCACCTCACCCTAGTTTCAAACTTCCAGCTCAGCACTGTCTCCATGACTTGTCCGGACTTGTCCTATCTGCCTAGCTCCTTTCCCACCTATCCACTCCACCTTCTCCTCCCTGACCTATAACTTTCATCTCCTCCCCCACTCACCCATTGTACTCTATGCTACTCTCTCCCCACCCCCACCCTCCTCTAGCTTATCTCTCCACGCTTCAGGCTCACTGCCTTTATTCCTGATGAAGGGCTTTTGCCCGAAACGTCGATTTCGCTGCTCGTAGGATGCTGCCTGAACTGCTGTGCTCTTCCAGCACCACTAATCCAGAATTCACTCACAGTGTGGTTAGCCGGTGGGATTCACCCGGAGGGTGGTTAGCCGGTGGGATTGACCCACAGAGAGTGGTTAGCCGGTGGGATTCACCCGGAGAGTGGTTAGCCGGTGGGATTGACCCACAGAGAGTGGTTAGCCGGTGGAATTCACCCGGAGAGTGGTTAGCCGGTGGAATTAACCGTGAGAGTGGTTAGCCGGTGGGATTCACCCGGACAATGGTTAGCCAATGGGATTCATCCAGAGAGTGGTTAGCCGGTGGGATTCACCATCAGAGTCGTTAGCCGGTGGGATTCACCGTGAGAGTGGTTAGCCGGTGGGATTCACACAGAGAGTGGTTAGCCGGTGGGATTCACCCTCAGAGTGGAATGAGTGTGGGATTCACCCACAGAGTGGAATGAGTGTGGGATTCACCCACAGAGTGGCTAGCCGATTGGATTCACCCACAGAGTGGTTAGCCGATGGGATTCACCCAGAGAGTGGTTAGCCTGTGGGATTCACCCACAGAGTGGTTAGCCGATTGGATTCACCCACAGAGTGGTTAGCCGATGGGATTCACCCAGAGAGTGGTTAGCCGGTGGGATTCACCCAGAGAGTGGTTAGCCGGTGGGATTCACCCAGAGAGTGGTTAGCCGGTGGGATTCACCCACAGAGTGGTTAGCCGGTGGGATTTACCCTCAGAGTGGTTAGCCCTGTAGGATTCACCCAGAGAGCAGTTAGCCGGTGGGATTCACTCAGAGAGTGGTTAGCCCTGTGGGATTCACCCAGAGAGTGGTTAGCCGGTGGGATTCACTCACAGACGAACGATCAGTCCTCAGCAAAGGACTCACCTTCATCCCCCTCCGTCCACGCATCAATGAATTTAATACGCGCCGTGACATCGAACAATTCTTCCGTCGCCTCCGCCTCCGAGCTTACTTTCACAATCAGGACTCCCACCCACCTTCCGAGGACCCCTTCGCCCACCTCCAACATACTGCATCCACCTGGACACCCTGCGCTGGCCTATTACCTGCCCTCGCCTCATCTTCTGCCTCGGAACACTTCAACCCCAGGGCATCAATGTGGACTTCAACAGCTTCCTCATTTCCCCTTCCCCCACCTCACCCTAGTTTCAAACTTCCAGCTCAGCACTGTCTCCATGACTTGTCCGGACTTGTCCTATCTGCCTAGCTCCTTTTCCACCTATCCACTCCACCTTCTCCTCCCTGACCTATAACTTTCATCTCCTCCCCCACTCACCCATTGTACTCTATGCTACTCTCTCCCCACCCCCACCCTCCTCTAGCTTATCTCTCCACGCTTCAGGCTCACTGCCTTTATTCCTGATGAAGGGCTTTTGCCCGAAACGTCGATTTCGCTGCTCGTAGGATGCTGCCTGAACTGCTGTGCTCTTCCAGCACCACTAATCCAGAATTCACTCACAGTGTGGTTAGCCGGTGGGATTCACCCGGAGGGTGGTTAGCCGGTGGGATTGACCCACAGAGAGTGGTTAGCCGGTGGGATTCACCCGGAGAGTGGTTAGCCGGTGGAATTAACTGTGAGAGTGGTTAGCCGGTGGGATTCACCCGGACAATGGTTAGCCAATGGGATTCATCCAGAGAGTGGTTAGCCGGTGGGATTCACCATCAGAGTCGTTAGCCGGTGGGATTCACCGTGAGAGTGGTTAGCCAGTGGGATTCACACAGAGAGTGGTTAGCCGGTGGGATTCACCATCAGAGTCGTTAGCCGGTGGGATTCACCGTGAGAGTGGTTAGCCGATTGGTTTCACCCAGAGAGTGGTTAGCCGGTGGGATTCACCCTCAGAGTGGAATGAGTGTGGGATTCACCCACAGAGTGGAATGAGTGTGGGATTCACCCACAGAGTGGCTAGCCGATTGGATTCACCCAGAGAGTGGTTAGCCGGTGGGATTCACCCACAGAGTGGAATGAGTGTGGGATTCACCCACAGAGTGGAATGAGTGTGGGATTCACCCACAGAGTGGTTAGCCGATTGGATTCACCCAGAGAGTGGTTAGCCGGTGGGATTCACCCTCAGAGTGGAATGAGTGTGGGATTCACCCACAGAGTGGAATGAGTGTGGGATTCACCCACAGAGTGGTTAGCCGATTGGATTCACCCAGAGAGTGGTTAGCCGATTGGATTCACCCAGAGAGTGGTTAGCCAGTGGGATTCACCCACAGAGTGGTTAGCCGATTGGATTCACCCACAGAGTGGTTAGCCGATGGGATTCACCCAGAGAGTGGTTAGCCAGTGGGATTCACCCAGAGAGTGGTTAGCCGGTGGGATTCACCCAGAGAGTGGTTAGCCGGTGGGATTCACCCAGAGAGTGGTTAGCCGGTGGGATTCACCCACAGAGTGGTTAGCCGGTGGGATTTACCCACAGAGAGGTTAGCCGATTGGATTCACCCAGAGAGTGGTTAGCCGGTGGGATTCACCCGTAGAGTGGTTAGCCGGTGGGATTCACCCGTAGAGTGGTTAGCCGGTGGGATTCACTCCCACACAAAACATCAAGTCCAAATCATCATTTGATTTCAAGAAGGAGTTGGTGCAGCCCTTGGGTGAAAGAGGTCATGTGGATTTGGGATAAAGCAGCACCAGGCTATTCATTCAGATGATCGGCTAATGGAATGATAATGAAAGGCCGAGCAGGCTCAAGCAGCCAACTGTGCTCCGATGTTTCTCTGTGACAATGTTCAAAGTAGAAGCTTTATGTTGATCCAGAGTCTTTATTTCCTTCTATGACATTCTAAACAAACATGTTCTGTCTATATTACTGTTACTGTTTGACACCTAGTTCCTTGCCATCCCCTTTTTCAAGATTCGTTAGACATTCCTATTAGGGCGACCAGTTTCCCATTTAGCTTTTAAGGACTGTGTCTTTTTGTGTTGAAACACTATAGACAGACATCAGAAATAACCAATGTTTGAAAGGGTGGCTGTATGTTTTAAAAACAAATAACCTGTTACCCCTGCCAGGCATCGAGTATGCAACTATTTGAACAAGCAGAAGTTACAATTTGTGTTTCAAATTGTTTGGAACTGGGGCTACAGTGGAGATGGTTTTGATGGCAACAAGAAATTGATTGGTCTATAGATTAGTGAGCAGTTATCAATGACTGGCCAACAGCTATGTCATTGGTTTTCAGGTAACAAAACAGCATGGAGCTGGGAACAAGTTACAAAGAGACAGAGAGACAGTTCTTCCCCAGCTCAGGTGTGGGTAATCCATTCATTATAGTTAAAATTCACTGTAAGCCAAAGAAAACAATTTTTTTTAACAGGTCAGAGACTTTTATGAGTGAACCAGTCACCTTGTGTCTCATACCAACCTCAGCTCAGATGAAGAGTCATCTAGACTTCAAACGTTAGCTTGCTGTCTCTCCATGGATACTGCCTGACCTGACCCACTGTGATCTCCAGCATTTGTTGTTTTCAGTTACTGAAGGAATGTTTGGCCAGCAGCAGTCAGAAAGATCATCTCATCATCAGAATCTGAAACAAAGACCCTACTTTATTTCCTCAACCAGATTTATTTCCCCTGCTGGTTTGTGTGTGCATGTGTGTAAGGGGGAGTGTAAGCGGGATTAGAGTTTTTATTTGTGTCATCATATGTTAATGGCAGATATTTTTTGTTCTATTATTCCTGTTTACCTGTAGCCCAATAGAAATTCTTATTCAGTCCAGAAATCTGATCTTTGCTATTTGTCAACATGGGTCTAAATGTCAGGTCAATTATCAGGTCATAGAGTCACAGAAATGTACAGGACGGAAACAGACCCTTCGGTCCAACCTGTCCATGCCGACCAGACATCCCAACCCAATCTAATTCCACCTGCAGCACCCGGCCCATATCCTTCCAAACCCTTCCTATTCATATACCCATCCAAATGCTCTGAAATGTTGTCATTGTACCAGCCTCTACCAGTGCACATACACACCACCCTCTGTGTGAAAATGTTGCCCCTTAGGTCTCTTTTATATCTTTCCCCTCTCACCCTAAACCTATGCCCTCTAGTTCTGGACTCCCCGACCCCAGGGAAAAGACTTTGCCTATTTATCCTATCCATGCCCCTCATGATTTTATAAACCTCTGTAAGGTCACCCCTCAGCCTCCGACGCTCCAGGGCACACAGTCCCAGCCTGTTCAGCCTCTCCCTTTAGCTCAAATCCTCTAACCCTGACAACATCCTTGTAAATCTTTTCTGAACTCTTTCAGGTTTCACAACACCCTTCCAATAGGAAGGAGACCAGAATTGCATACAATAGTCGAAAAGTGGCCTAACCAATGTCCTGTACAGCAGCAATATGACCTCCTACCTCCTGTACTCAATACCCTGACCGATAAAGGAAAGCATATCAAATGCCTTCTTCACTATCCTGTCGCACTATCCTATGTGCGACTCTACTTTCAAGGAGCTATGAACCTGCACTCCAAGGTCTCTTTGTTCAGCAACACTCCCTAGGGCGTTACACTAAGTGTATAAGTCCTGCTAAGATTTGCTTTCCCAAAATGCAGCACCTCACATTTATCTAAATTAAACTCCATCTGCCACTTCTCAGCCCATTGGCCCATCTGGCAGCATCCTACGAGCAGCGAAATCGATGTTTCGGGCAAAAGCCCTTCATCAGGAATAAAGGCAGTGAGCCTGAAGCGTGGAGAGATAAGCTAGAGGAGGGTGGGGGTGGGGAGAGAGTAGCATAGAGTACAATGGGTGAGTGGGGGAGGAGATGAAGGTGATAGGTCAGGGAGAGGAGGGTGGAGTGGATAGGTGGAAAAGGAGCTAGGCAGGTCGGACAAGTCCGGACAAGTCAAGGGGACAGTGCTGAACTGGAAGTTTGAAACTAGGATGAGGTGGGGGAAGGGGAAATGAAGAAGCTGTTGAAGTCCACATTGATGCCCTGACTACCTGGTCAGGTCCACACCCCCCTACGACCCACCCTCCCATTCTGGCACTTTCCCCTGCCACCGCAGGAACTGTAAAACCTGTGCCCACACCTCCTCACTCACCTCTATCCAAGGCCCTAAAGGAGCCTTCCACATCCATCAAAGTTTCACCTGCACATCCACTAATATCATTTATTGTATCCGTTGCTCTCGATGTGGTCTCCTCTACATTGGGGAGACTGGGCGCCTCCTAGCAGAGCGCTTTAGGGAACATCTCCGGGACACCCGCACCAATCAACCACACCGCCCCGTGGCCCAACATTTCAACTCCCCCTCCCACTCTGCCGAGGACATGGAGGTCCTGGGCCTCCTTCACTGCCACTCCTTCACCACCAGACGCCTGGAGGAAGAACGCCTCATCTTCCGCCTCGGAACACTTCAACCCCAGGGCATCAATGTGGACTTCAACAGTTTCCTCATTTCCCCTTCCCCCACCTCATCCTAGTTTCAAACTTCCAGTTCAGCACTGTCCCCTTGACTTGTCCGGACTTGTCCGACCTGCCTAGCTCTTTTTCCACCTATCCACTCCACCCTCCCCTCCCTGACCTATCACCTTCATCCCCTCCCCCACCCACCCATTGTACTCTATGCTACTTTCTCCCCACCCCCACCCTCCTCTAGCTTATCTCTCCACGCTTCAGGCTCACTGCTTTTATTCCTGATGAAGGGCTTTTGACCGAAATGTCGATTTCGCTGCTCGTTGGATGCTGCCTGAACTGCTGTGCTCTTCCAGCACCACTAATCCACCATCTGGTCAAGATCCTGTTGTAATCTGAGGTAACCCTCTTCGCTGTCCACTACACCTCCAATTTTGATGTCATCTGCAAACTTACAAACTGTACCTTTTATGCTCACATCCAAATCATTTATGTAAATGATGAAAAGTAGAGGGCCCAGCACCGATCCTTGTGGCACTCCACTGGTCACAGGCCTCCAGTCTGAAAAACAACCCTCCACCACCACCCTCTATCTTCTACCTTTGAGCCAGTTCTGTATCCAAATGGCTAGTTCTCCCTGTATTCCATGAGATCTAACCTTGCTAATCAGTGTCTCATGGGGAAGTTTGTCGAACACCTTACTGAAGTCCATATAGATTACATCTACTGCTCTGCCCTCATCAATCCTCTTTGTTACTTCTTCAAAAACTCAATCAAGTTTGTGAGACATGATTTCCCACACACAAAGCCATGTTGATTATCCCTAATCAGTCCTTGCCTTTCCAAATACATGCACATCCTGTCCCTCAGGGTTCCCTCCAACCACTTGCCCACCACCGAGGTCAGGCTCACCAGTCTATAGTTCCCTGGCTTGTCCTTACCACGTTTCTTAAACAGTGGCACCACATATTAGGAAACATTTTATTCTTTACAAAATCCTTAACTTTTGTGATGACCCTGGAAAAAGTGAAGCTTGATTTCAATGGAATACCACAGTCTGGCACATCAGCATCAAGCAGCTGGTGTGGGTCCTTTCAGTCTTATTGCAATGGAAGCATTTTACTTTCTTCAAATCATTTTGTTGCTTCTCGCCTTTCCCCTTTGGTATTTTGGTCAAAACTAGCACTTCCATTCACAGATTGCCTGTTTCTCCAATTTCCTTGTAGATTTGATTGTTTGTTTGATTTATTAAAGTCACATTAACTGAGACATCGTGAAAAGTGTTGCTTTGTGTGCTTATACAGGCAGATTGTACCATAGTGTTACAGCCACATACACGATGCATGGGGAGAGGTCAGAATTAACACTTGAGTGATCCATTCAAAAGTTTGATAACACCAGGGAAGAAGCTGTTCTATAATGCATTCATTTGTATATTCAAACTTTTATATCTTCTGCCCGATGGAATAGGGCGGAAAGCAGTATAACCGAGGTGGGAGGGGGCTTTGATGAGGCAGCGGGAATTATAAATCGAGTCAATGGATAGAAGGCTGGTTTGTGTGATGAACTGGGCTGTGTTCACAACCTTCTGTAGCTTCTTTGCCAAATCACACAGTGATGCATCCAGATAGGGTGCTTCCTATGCTGCATTTATTAATATTTAACATAGAACGTTACAGCACGGAACAAGCCCTTCAGCCCTCGATGTTGTGTCACCCTGTGAAACCAATCTGAAGCTCATCTATCCTAGACTATTCCATTCTCGACCATGTTTATCCAATGACCATTTAAGTGCCTGTAGGCAGTGCATTCCACGCCCTTACTACTCTCTGAGTAGAGGTTGGTTAGGGTCATTGTGAACATGCTGAATTCCTTAGCCTCCTGAGGAAGTAGAGATATTGTTGTGCTTTCGTGACTGTCACAATGATGTGGCTGAACCAGGACACTCCCTGGAACTTGATGTTCTTGACCATCTCCACCTCAGGCCCATTGATATAAACAGGGGTGCCATTGAAGCACTTCACAATTATAACAACAACATTTTTAAAAGGAGGAAGACTGACTAAAGACAGTGACCACATGGTCAGTGAGGGAGAGAGAGAAAGAAACCTACACTGCTAACTAACACAGCAGTGAATCTTCACAGTTACTGCCTTTGCTGTTTGAGTTCATATGTCTCTGGACATCAGAGTGTATCTTGGAAAAATGAACGAACAGCAAAATTCACAGCTGACCTTGTAGGAACCTGGATGGGAGAGCTCACAGCACAGGAACAGATAAGGGCATAGTTTTTCATGTGTAACCTTGCTGTAAGTATTAAGGTAGTCTGGAGCACTGTTTTTTAAGAGCATAAAGATGGTGCTGTTTTCTGGATCTGTCGATTGTGAAGGAGCAAAAATGGCCTTTAGTCGAGTGATATACTCTTCCTTTTGGATCTGGGGTTTAGGGAGAGTTTCCATGTAACTGATGATTATGTCTGCAGGAAATGTCTTTTGTTGCGAATCCTATCAGATTGCATGGATCTGTTGGAGCAGTTAGATGCAGTGAGGAATTTACAAGAGTTAGGGGGTGTGATGGATGACAGTTATAGGAAGGGAGAAAAGCTGCTGATACAGTCAGGTAGATGGGTTACTACCAAGAAAGGTAGGAGAGGGAGGCTGGTATTGCAGGAGTCTTCTGTGGCTATCCCCACTTCAAACAAGAATGCTGTTTTGGAAAATGTAGGGGTGTGATGTACTCTCAGGGGAATGTAGCACGAACAGCCAAGTTTCTGGAACCAAGACTGGTTCCAATACAATGAGAAGTACATTGGGTTCCAAGCAGCTGATTGTGACAGGGAGCTTTCTAGTCAGAGGCACAGACAGACATTTCTGCAGCCAACAGGAAAAATCAGAATGGTGCGTTCCTCCCTGATGCCAGGATCAAGGATGTCTCAGAGAGAGTGCAGAATGTTCTCAAAGGGGAGAGGTACACATTGGAACCAATGACATAGGAAGGGAAAAGGATGAAATTCTGAAGGGAGAATATAGAAAATTAGGCAGGAATTTAAAAAGGAGGTCCTCAAGGGTAGTAACATCTGGATTACTCCAGGTGCTATGAGCTAGTGAGGGCAGGAATAGGAGGATAGAGCAGATGAATGCATGGCTGAGGAGTTGGTATATGGGAGAAGGATTCACATTTTTGGATCATTGGAATCTCTTCTGGGGTAGAAGTGACCTGTACAATAAGGATGGTTTGCACCTAACTTGGAAGGAGACTAATATACTGTCAGGGGGATTTGCTAGAGCTGCTTAGGAGGATTTAAACTAGTAAGATGCGGGGGGTGTGGGACCCAGGGAGATAGTGAGGAAAGAGATCAATCTGAGACTGGTACAGCTGAGAACAGAAGTGAGTCAAACAGTCAGGGCAGGCAGGGACAAGCTAGGACTAATAAATTAAACTGCATTTATTTCAATGCAAGGGGCCTAACAGGGAAGGCAGATGAACTCACGGCATGGTTAGGAACATGGGACTGGGATATCATAGCAATTACAGAAACATGGCTCAGGGATGGGCAGGACTGGCAGCTTAATGTTCCAGGATACAAATGCTACAGGAAGGATAGAAAAGGAGGCAAAAGAGGAGGGGGAGTGGCATTTTTGATAAGGGATAGCATTACAGCTGTGCTGAGGCAGGATATTCCCAGGAATACATCCAGGGAAGTATAAAGGCAAGAAGAGGGAAATCAGGAGGGCAAAACTGAGACATGAGATAGTTTCAGCAGATAGGGTTAAGGAGAATCTAAAGGGATTTTATAAATACATTAAGGACAAAAGGGTAATAGGGAGAAAATAGGAGATGGGGAGATATTAAATGAGTATTTTGCATCAATGTTTATTGTGGAGAATGATATGGAAGATATAGACTGTAGGGAAATAAATGGTGACATCTTGAAAAATGTCTATATTACAGAGGAGGAAGTGCTGGATGTCTTGAAATGCATAAAAGTGGATAAATCCCCTGATCAGGTGTACCCTAGAACTCTGTGGGAAGCTAGAGAAGTGATTGCTGGGCCTCTTGCTGAGATATTTGTATCATTGACATTGACAGGTGAGGTGCTGGAAGACTGGAGGTTGGCAAACGTGGTGCCACTATTTAAGAAGGGTGGTAAGGACAAGCCAGGGAACTATAGACCGGTGAGCCTGACGTTGGTGGTGGGCAATTTGTTGGAGGGAATCCTGAGGGACAGGATGTATATGTATTTGGAAAGGCAAGGACTGATTAGGGATAGTCAACATGGCTTTGTGTGTGGGAAATCATGTCTCACAAACTTGATTGAGGTTTTTGAGGAAGTAATGAAGAGGATTGATGAGGGCAGAGTGGTATATGTGATCCATATGGACTTCAGTAAGGCGTTCAACAAAGTTCTCCATGGGAGTCTGGTTAACAAGGTTATATCTCACGGAATCCAGGGAGAACTAGCCATTTGGATACAGAACTGGTTTAAAGGTAGAAGATAGAGGGTGGTGGTGGAGGGTTGTTTTTCAGACTGGAGGCCTGTGACCAGTGGAGTGCCACAAGGATCGGTGCTGGGTCCACTACTTTTCATCAATTATATAAATGATCTGGATATGAACATTGGATGCACAGTTAGTAAGTTTGCAGATGACACCAAAATTGGAGGTGTAGTGGACAGTGAAGCGGGTTACCTCAGATTACAACAGGATCTGGACCAGATGGGCCAATGGGCAGAGAAGTGTCAGATGGAGTTTAATTCAGATAAATATGAGGTGCTGCATTTTGGAAAAGTAAATCAGAGCAGGACTTGTACACTTAGTGGTAAGGTCCTAGAGAGTGTTGCTGAACAAAGAGACCTTGGAGTGCAGGTTCATAGCTCCTTGAAAGTGGAATCACAGGTAGATAGGATAGTGAAGAAGGCGTTTGGTAAGCTTTCCTTTATTGGTCAGAGTATTGAGTACAGGAGTTGGGAGGTGATGTTGCGGCTGTACAGGACATTGGTTAGGCCACTGTTGGAATATTGCGTGCAATTCTGGTCTCCTTCCTATCGGAAAGATGTTATGAAATTTGAAAGGGTTTACAAGGATGTTGTCAGAATTGGAGGATTTGAGCTATAGGGAGAGGCTGAACAGGCTGGGACTGTTTTCCCTGGAGCGTCGGAGGCTGAGGGGTGACCTTATAGAGGTTTACAAAATTATGAGACGGTGCATGGATAGGTTAAATAGACAAAGTCTTTTCCCTGGGGTGGGGGAGTCCAGAACTAGAGGGCATAGGTTTAGGTTGAGAGGGAAACGATATAAAAGAAACTTAAGGGGCAACATTTTTATGCAGCATGCATATGTGGAATGAGCTGCCAGAGGAAGTGGTGGGGGCTGGTACAATTGCAACATTTAAAAGGTATCTGGATAGGTAAATGAATAGGAAGGGTTTAGAAGGAGATAGGCCAAGTGCTGGCAAATGGGATTAAATTAGGTTAGGATATCTGATCGGTATGGACAAGTTGTGCCAAAAGATCTGTTTCCGTGCTGTACATCTCTATGATTCTCTGTATGTGGTCAGGTGGTTAGCAGCAGAAACAGCATCGAGACTAGTTAAGAGCTATAATCAAGCACGCTGGGAATTATGGTCAAGCTAGCTTAAATTCTGACCTCAGCTAAAATGGGAGTGAGGACATGTTGGGTCCTGTCCTGTGAGCTGTCACCTACAGCTTCCTGTGTTGACCAAATAAATCTGAGTCAATTCGCAGGCTATTGTCTTCACACCAGGAATAACACTGGGGTACAAGGTTAAGTACTTCTTTCAGACAACAGACAGTTTCACCATCTGCAGATTCTTTCTTCTGACAAATTAGCAGTTGTTAGAGTCATCTCAGCTCCAGGTCATCATCATAGGAGTCCCTCAGGGTACTGTTCTAGGCCCAACCATCTTCAGCTGCTTCATCAATGACCTTCTCTCTGTCATAATGTCAGAAGTGGGAATGTTCACCAATCATTGCACAATGTTCAGCACTATTCACGACTCCTCAGATCCTGAAGCAGCCTATGTTCAAATGCGAAAAGGATGGATAATATCCGGGTTTGGGATGAGAAATTGGAAGTAACATTCTTGCCACGCAATGTCAGGTCCTAACCATCATCAATAAGAGACAATCTAGGCATTGCCTCTTGTCATTGAATGGCGATACCATCACTGTATCCTCCACTATCAACATCCCAGGGTTTATAATTGATGAAATGCTCTACTGGATTCACCACATAAACCCTTCAGCAACAAAAGCAGGTCAGAGACAGGGATTGTTACAGCAAATATCTCACCTCCACACTCCCCAAAGTCTATCCACCATTGACATGAGGTCAGGCATGTGATGGAATACTCCCCACTTGTCTGGATTAATGCAGTCCAAGAAGGTTGACACCATCCAGGACAAAACAGCCCACTTGATTGGCCCCACATCCATAAGCATCCACTCCCTCCACCACATACGCTCAATAGTAGCAGTGTGTACTATCTACAAGATGCACTGCAGAAATTCACCAAAGGTCCTCAGACAGCACCTTCCAAACCCACAACCACTTCCATCCTCAGGACAAAGACAGCAGGTACTTGGGAAAGCCACATCCTGGATGTTATCCTCCAAGCCTCTCACCATCCTGACTTGGAAATATAAAGTCTGTATACAGCAAGTGAACTGCAGTGGTTCAGGAAGGTAACTCACCACCACCCTTTTAAGGGCAACGAAATGGTGCACAGCAAGAAACACCCATGTCCCATGTTAAAACACACTGCATCATTAAGGTCTAAACCTCTTCTGGCCACTTCACCAGTTCAGCTACCTTCTCAGTTGAGATGAAGTACCCTTTGACTCCATCCTCAGTAAATGTAGGCACAGAGTGTGGAGGAACAGCAAGCAACACCTCTCCTTCTTTAAAGGATTCTTAGCAGTGTGGAGGAACAGCAGGATCTTGGGATTCACCTACATCGATCCCTCAAAGTTGCCACCCAAGTTGATAGGGTTGTTCAGAAGGTGTGTGGTGCTTTGGTTTCATTAACATGGAGATTGAGTTTAGGAGCTGCAAGGTTTTGCTACAGCTCTATAAAACCCTGGGGAGACCACACTTGGAATATTGTATCCAGTTCTGGTTTCCTCATTATAGGAAGGATGTAAATGATTCAGAGAGGGTGCGGAGGACATTTACCAGGATGTTGCCTGGATTGGAGGGCATTGCTTATGAAGAGAGGTTGAGTTAAGTTCGGGCTTTTCACATTGGAGAGAAGGAAGAGAGGTGTCTTGATAGAGGTTTACAAGGTAATGAGAGGCACAGATAGAGTAGATAGCCAGAGACTTTTCCCAATGCAGAAATGGTTATCACGAGAGGTCATAATTTTAAGCTGATTGGAGGAAGGTTTAGGGGAGATGTCAGAGGTAGGTTCTATATACAGAGAGTGGTAGGTGTGTGGAATGCGCTGACAGCCATAGCAGTAAATTCAGAGACATTAGGGACATTGAAGTGACTGCTGGACAAGCACATGGACAGTAAATTATGGGGTGTGTAGTTAGGTTGACCTCAGACTAAGATAAATGCTCGGCACAACATGGTGGGCCAAAGGGCCTGTGCTCTGCTGGACTGTATGTTCTATGTTCTGGTATTGAGAAAGGACCACAAATTAATTGTTGAGTGGATGTTCAGGATGCTATATTAACTCTAGAATGACAGTCACGTAATGTCTGAGTCAATAACTCTATCAGCCACATGGAAAACCTGATGAAATGCAGCAGAGATGTCTTTGAAACACCAAAAGCAAATGCAATTTGCCTGTGGTGCATTAATAATGATTCCATCTGCAGTTAAAACAAACTCACTGCTATTTCTGTAGAAATGTGTTTCAAGATTGAGGCCAGAGGTAGTCACTCACGTAACTTTTAAAGGAATTAAACTTCTGCGAGTAATGTGGCAGTTTCATTATTAAAACATTATTAACCCAGCTGTATAACCAATCCACTCTGTCGGTGTTACATTATTAACACAACTCAATCACCAATCCACTGTGTCAGTGTTACATTATTAATACAGCTCTATCACCAATCCACTGTGTCAGTGTTACATTATTTATACAGCTCCATCACCAATCCACTGTGTCAGTGTTACATTATTAAACACAGCGTCATCACCAATCCACTGTGTCAGTGTTACATTATTAATACAGCTCTATCACCAATCCACTGTGACAGTGTTACATTATTTATACAGCTCCATCACAAATCCACTGTGTCAGTGTTACATTATTTATACAGCTCCATCACCAATCCATTGTGTCAGTGTTACATTATTAACACAGTTCAATCACCAATCCACTGTGTCAGTGTTACATTATTAACCCAGCTCTATCACCAATCCACTGTGTCAGTGTTACATTATTAATACAGCTCTATCACCAATCCACTGTGTCAGTGTTACATTATTAATACAGCTCTATCACCAATCCACTGTGTCAGTGTTACATTATTTATACAGCTCCATCACCAATCCATTGTGTCAGTGTTACATTATTAACACAGTTCAATCACCAATCCACTGTGTCAGTGTTACATTATTAACCCAGCTCTATCACCAATCCACTGTGTCAGTGTTACATTATTAACACAGCTCTATCACCAATCCACTGTGTCAGTGTTACATTATTAATACAGCTCTATCACCAATCCACTGTGTCAGTGTTACATTATTAACACAGTTCAATCACCAATCCACAGTGTCAGTGTTACATTATTAACACAGTTCAATCACCAATCCACTGTGTCAGTGTTACATTGTTAACACAACTCAATCACCAATCCACTGTGTCAGTGTTACATTATTTATACAGCTCCATCACAAATCCACTGTGTCAGTGTTACATTATTAACCCAGCTCTATCACCAATCCACTGTGTCAGTGTTACATTATTAACCCAGCTCCATCACCGATCCACTATGTCAATGTTACATTATTAACCCAGCTCTGTCACGAGGAAGGAGCTCAAAAATGGTCTGAGGAGAGCCAGGAGGGGGCACGAGAAAGGCTTGGTAGAATGGATGAGGGAGAACACAAAGGCATTTTACACTTATGTGAGGAATAAGAGAATGGTTAAAGAAAGAGTAGAGCCGATCAGGGAATTTATGTGTGGAGTCCGAGGAGGTAGGGGAAGCCCTAAATGAGTTTTTTGCTTCTGTCTTTATGAAAGAAACAAACTTTGTAGTGAATGAAACCAATGAAAAGCAGGTGTGCATGCTGGAATGGATAGAGATTGAGGAAGCTTATGTCCTGAAAATTTTGTCAAACATTAAGATTGACAAGTCGCCAGGCCCAGACCAGATTTGTCCTCGGCTGCTTTGGGAAACGAGAAATGCAATTGCTTCGCCACTTGCGAAGATCTTTGCATCCTCGCTCTCCACTGGAGTCGTACCTGAGGACTGGAGAGAGGCAAATGTAATTCCTCTCTTCAAGAAAGGAAATAGGGAAATCCCCGGCAATTACAGACCAGTAAGTCTCACGTCTGTTGTCTGCAAGGTGTTAGAAAGGATTCTGAGGGATAGGATTTATGACCCTCTGGAAGAGCATGGCTTGATTAAATGCAGTCAACACAGCTTTGTGAGGGGCAGGTCATGCCTCACAAACCTTATCGAGTTCTTTGAGGATGTGACTGGAAAAGTTGATGAGGATCGAGCTGTGGATGTGATGCATATGGACTTCAGCAAGGCATTTGATAAGGTTCCCCATGCTAGGCTCATTCAAAAGGTCAGGAGGAATGCGATACAGGGGAGAATAGCTGTCTGGATACAGAATTGGCGGGCCAACAGAAGACAGCGAGTGGTAGTGGAAATAAAATATTCTGCCTGGAAGTCTGTGGTGAGTGGTGTTCCACAAGGCTCTGTTCTTGGGCCTCTACTGTTTGTAATTTTTATTAATGACTTGGATGAGGGGATTGAAGGATGGGTCAACTAGTTTGCAGATGACACAAAAGTTGGAGGTGTCATTGACAGTATAGAGGGCTGTTGTAGGCTGCAGCAGGACATTGATAGGATGCAGAGATGGGCTGAGAGGTGGCAGATGGAGTTCAACCTGGATAAATGCGAGGTGATGCATTTTGGAAGGTTGAATTTGAAAGCTGAGTACAGGATTAAGGATAGGATTCTTGGCAGTGCGAAGGAACAGAGGGATTTTGGTGTGCAGGTACGTAGATCCCTTAAAATGGCCACCCAAGTGGACAGGGTTGTTAAGAAAGCGTATGGTGTTTTGGCTTTCATTAACAGGGGTATTGAGTTTAAGAGTCGTGAGATCTTGTTGCAGCTCTATAAAACTTTGGTTAGACCGCACTTGGAGTACTGCGTCCAGTTCTGGTCGCCCTATTATAGAAAGATGTGGATGCTTTGGAGTGGGTTCAGAGGAGGTTTACCAGGATGCTGCCTGGACTGGAGGGCTTATCTTATGAGGAGAGGTTGACTGTGCTCGGAATTTTTTCATTGGAGAAAAGGAGGAGGAGAGGGGATCTAATTGAGGTATACAAGGTAATGAGAGGTATAGATAGAGTCGATACCAGAGACTATTTCCAAGGGCAGAAATGACTAACACGAGGGGTGATAGTTTTAAGCTGGTTGGAGGAAAGTATAGAGGGGATGTCAGAGGTGGGTACTTTACATAGAGTTGTGAGAGCATGGAATGCGTTGCCAGCAGCAGTTGTGGAGGCAGGGTCATTGGGGACATTTAAGAGGCTCCTGGACATGCATATGGTCACAGAAATTTGAGGGTGCATACATGAGGATCAGTGGTCGGCACAACATCGTGGGCTGAAGGGCCTGTTCTGTGCTGTCCTGTTCTATGTTCTAGGTTCTATCACCAATCCACTGTGTCAGTGTAACTTTATTAACACAGCTCTATCACCAAACCACTGTGTCAATGTCACATTATTAACACAGCTCTATCACCAAACCACTGTGACAGTGTTACATTATTAACCCAGCTCAATCACCAATCCACTGTGTCAGTGTTACATTATTAACACAACTCTATCACCAAACCACTGTGTCAGTGTTACATTATTAACCCAGCTCAATCACCAATCCACTGTGTCAGTGTTACATTATTAACACAGTTCTATCACCAAACCACTGTGTCAATGTCACATTGTTAACACAGCTCTATCACCAATCCACTGTGTCAGTGTTACATTATTAACACAGCTCTATCACCAAACCACTGTGTCAGTGTTACATTATTAACCCAGCTCTATCACCAATCCATTGTGTCAGTGTTACATTATTAACACAGCTCAATCACCAATCCACTGTGTCAGTGTTACATTATTAACACAGTTCTATCACCAAACCACTGTGTCAATGTCACATTATTAACACAGCTCTATCACCAATCCACTGTGTCAGTGTTACATTATTAACACAGTTCTATCACCAAACCACTGTGTCAGTGTTACATTATTAACACAACTCTATCACCAATCCACTGTGTCAGTGCAACATTATTACCACAGCTCTCCCACCAATCTACTGTGTCAGTGTTATATTATTAATGCAGCTCTATCACCAATCCACTGAGTCAGTGTTACATCATTAACACAGCTCTATATCAAGACCACAGAGTCAGTGCAACATTATTAACACAGCTCTCCCACCAATCCACTGTGTCAGTGTTACATTATTAACACAGCTCCATCACCAATCCACTGTGTCAGTGTTACATTATTAACCCAGCTCTATCACCAATCCACTGAGTCAGTGTTACATTATTAACACAGCTCTATTACCAATCCACTGTGTCACTGTTACATTATTAACACAGCTCCATCACCAATCTACTGTGTCCGTGTTACATTATTAACACAGCGCTATCACCAATCCACTGTGTCAGTGTTACATTATTAACACAGCTCATTCACCAATCCACTGTGTCCGTGTTACATTATTAACACAGCTCTATCACCAATCCACTGTGTCACTGTTACATTATTAATACAGCTCCATCACCAATTTACTGTGTCAGTGTTCCATTATTAACACAGCTGCATCACCAATTCACATTGTCTGTGTTAGTTTATTAACACAGCTCTATCACCAATCCACAGTGTCAGTATTACATCATTAATACACCTCTATCACCAATTTACTGTGTCTGTGTAACAATATTGACACAGCTCTATCACTAATTCATTGTGTCAGTGTTACATTATTAACCCAGCTACATCACCAATCCACGGTTTAGATTTTACGTTATTACCACAGCTCCATCACCAATCCACTGTGTCAGTGGTTACATTATTAACACAGGCCCTACACCAGTCCACTGTGTCAGTGTCACAGTATTAATACAGCTCTATCAGTAGTCCATGTTTCAGTATTACATTATTAACACAGCTCCATCACAAATCCACAGTGTTAGTTTTAAGTTACTAACCCAGCTCCATCACCAATCCACTGTATCGATTTTACGTTATTAGCCCAGCTCTATCACCAATCCACTGTGTCAGTGTTATATTATTAATACAGCTCTATCACCAATCCACTGTGTCAGTGTTACATTATTAACACAGCTCTATCACCAATCCACTGTGTTAGTGTTACATTATTAACACAGCTCTATCACCAATCCACTGTGTCAGTGTTACATTATTAACACAGCTCTATCACCAATCCACTGTGTCAATGTTACATTATTAACCCAGCTCCATCACCAATCCACTGTGTCAGTGTTACATTATTAACACAGCTCCATCACCAATCCACTGTGTCAGTGTTACATTATTAATACAGCTCAATCACCAATCCACTGTGTCAGTGTTACATTATTAACACAGCTCCATCACCAATCCACTGTGTCAGTGTTACATTATTAACACAGCTCACTCACCAATCCACTGTGTCCGTGTTACATTATTAACACAGCTCTATCACCAATCCACTGTGTCACTGTTACATTATTAACCCAGCTCAATCACCAATCCACTGTGTCAGTGTTACATTATTAACCCAGCTCAATCACCAATCCACTGTGTCCGTGTTACATTATTAACCCAGCTCCATCACAAATCCACAGTGTCAGTGTTACATTATTAACACAGCTCACTCACCAATCCACTGTGTCCGTGTTACATTATTAACACAGCTCTATCACCAATCCACTGTGTCACTGTTACATTATTAACCCAGCTCAATCACCAATCCACTGTGTCAGTGTTACATTATTAACCCAGCTCAATCACCAATCCACTGTGTCCGTGTTACATTATTAACCCAGCTCCATCACAAATCCACAGTGTCAGTTTTAAGTTACTAACCCAGCTCCATCACCAATCCACTGTGTCGATTTTACGTTATTAGCCCAGCTCTATCACCAATCCACTGTGTCAGTGGTACATTTTTAACACAGCTCCATCACCAATCCACTGTGTCAGTGGTGCATCAACAATGCTCTACTAACCAATCCACTGTGTCAGTGTTACATTATTAATACAGCTCTGTCACCAATTCACTGTGACACTGTTACAGTATTAATACAGTTCTATCACCAATCCATGTATCAGTGTTACATTATTAAATCAGCTCCATCACAAATCCACTGTGTCAGTGTTAAGTTACTAACCCAGCTCCATCACCAATCCACTGAGTCGATTTTACGTTATTAACCCAGCTCTACCACAAATCCACTGTGTCAGTGGTACATTATTAGCACAGTTCCATCACCAATTCACTGTGACAGTGTTTCATTAAAGCTGTTCTACCAACCAATCCTCTGTGTCAGTGGTGCAGTATTAATACAGCTCCATCACCAATACATGTGTCCGCATTACATTATTAACGCAGCAATATCACCAATCCACTGTGTCAGTGTTACATTATTAACCCAGCTCTATCAACAATCTACTGTGTCGATTTTACCTTATTAACACAGCTCTGTCACCAATCCACTGTGTCAGTGTTACATTATTAACCCAGCTCCAACACCAATCCACTGTGTCAGTGTTACATTAATTAACACAGCTCCATCACCAATCCACTGTGTCAGTGTTACATTATTAACCCAGCTCCATCACCAATCCACTGTATCAGTGTTACATTATTAACACAGCTCTATCACCAATCCACCGTGTCAGTGTTACATTATTAATACAGCTCTATCGCCAATCCACTGTGTCAGTGTTACATTATTAACACAGCTCTGTCACCAATCCACTGTGTCAGTGTTACATTATTAACACAGCTCTATAACCAATCCACTGTGTCAGTGTTACATTATTAACACAGCTCTATCGCCAATCCACTGTGTCAGTGTTACATTATTAACACAGCTCCGGGGGATCCAAGATGGCGGTGACCCAGCAAGTCTGAGTCTATAGTGCTCCTCCCAAGATTTGGGTAAAGTGGGTCACCCACCCCCACCAAACTCACCAAATCATTCATAATAGCTCTTAAATTTAATTAGTTGCTTAGTATTACATTTAAACAGTCTAATATTGAGTAAAAATGACCAAAAGGAAGGGAGCCCGCAGCTCTCAACAAGTAGGACCCCCTCCCCCATCCTCTCCCTCTTTAGCTGCAGCAGAGGCGTCCACAACCGCCCTGGGGGACTTACCTACAGTGACAAGCCTTGTAGTAATGATCTCCAAACTGGACGCGAAGATCGACGCTTTTATTGAGGAGTCCCGAAATCGATGGGACTCACTCTCGGCCATCCTGCAGCAGCACGAACGAGACATCCAGGAAATTGAGTGCCGAGTCGGAGGGGCGGAGCTAAAGGCCGCGACCTACTAAACATTTGCGCAATCGGCCATGGATCAGGTCCGGACTCTCGAACAGCGAGTCCGGACCTTAGAGAATTACATTGATGAACTCGATAATCGAGGTTGTCGAAAAAATATTCGTTTGCTGGGCCTTCCCGAACGGGAAGAGGAAGGCCAGCTTACAGCGTTCCTCGAGCAGTGGCTGCCACAGCTTTTAAATCTGGAAGCTGGATCAGGCCAGGTAAGGGTAGAATGGGCCTAACGGGTCGCAATACGCGGGCCCGGCTCAAACCAGCACCCTCGCCCGGTCCTGTTCCAACTGCAGAGCTATAGGGAGAGGCAGATACTCCTAGAAGCTTCTAGAAATCTTGGAAAAGACCCCCAAGCTATGATCTATAAAGGATCCAAGATCTTGTTATTCCCAGACTTTTCTCCAGTTCTGGTCCGAAACAGGAAGGCATTCGATGAGGCGAAGAAGCGTTTAAGGGACTTAAATATTCAGTCCTCCTTACGCTACCCAGCGACGCTACACTTTAACCATGAAGGATCCGTGTATAACTTCGGATCGCTGGAAAAGGCTCAGGAATTCTTGGACTCTCTTAGATAAACTGTAAGAGATAATGGATGTTGGTTTGCCTTCCCCCCCACTCCGGTTTATATCCCCCCTTGTTTTTTCTTATTTTTTCTTACCTTACTGTTTAATATTATCATGGGGGGGTGGGGAGAGGGATTTGATTTTCTACCCCCCCCCCCCCCCCCCCCCCACCTTGGGGTTGTTTTCTTTTATTATTTTATGTATGTGTGTATATATATGTGTGTGTGTATGTATGTATGTATGTATGGAAGCTGGGGGGTTTGGTTGGTGTTGGTGGGGGGAGGTGGTTACCTTATTCTATTTTACCTCTGTCTCTAGGAGCGGGGTTGTTTTCCCTTATTATTTTGTATTATTATATTTAATTATTATTTGTTGAGGTTGTAATTTTATAGTTATATATGTTTATATATGGTACTAACATTACCAAATATATCCAGGTGTTGGTGTGGGTGGGGGTAGGGTGCTCACTGTTAACTCTAGCTTTGTATTATACCTGAATTCTCCTCATTTTATTGAGGAGCGCCTGGGTCAAGGGTGGGGCATTGGTTGGGAGGATATGATGGACCTTTGGAAAGGAAGTGACACCCCCTGGGAACAAGGGGGAAAATCTCCATTTAAATATGTTTTTTTATTATTATTTAGAAATAGGTTTTTATTATACTGTTGTGAGTGTATTAGAGAGCCTTTATTTTTGTGAATTTTATATACTCTATGCTCAGGATGTTCTGGATAGTGTTTCCCTTCCCGAGGGGTCTCGGATTTGCCCAGATGATTATGGTTGATCATTCGGTTAAGTGGTGCACCTGGAATGTCAAGGGGAATAATTCGCCAGTCAAAAGGAAGAAAATATTATCAAATCTTAAGAAAGAAAGAGTTGATATAGCTCTCCTACAGGAGACACACCTGTCGGATAAAGAACACTTGAAATTACGACAGGGTGGATTTGATCAGGCCTTTTTTTCTTCTTTTAGCTCAAAAAGCAGGGGAGTTGTTATTCTTGTTCGGTAGAACTTCCCTTTCAAAATCCTAAATCAGATAAAAGACAAATCTGGACAATATATTTTGATTAAAGCCCTCATAAATGGAGAGGAATATGGGATTTTAAATTTGTACTGCCCCCCTACACACCCCTTTAAATTTATAACGGAAGCCTTCTCAAAATTGATGGCTCTTGGTGCCTCCAATTATAGGGGGAGACTTTAATTGTATTATGGATCCGGAAATAGATAGGATTCCCAAGAGCACTGCAGGAGTATCTCCCAGATCTAGACAATTGGTGGATCTGAACAAAGAATTAGGATTAGTAGATGTATGGAGATGTCTTCATCCACAGGGCAGAGATTTTTCTTTCTACTCCAATCCACATAAATGTCATAGCAGAATTGATATGTTTTTTGCCCCCTCGATTTTTTAAAATACCATATCATCCTGTAAAATAGGTAGTATAGCAATTTCCGACCACGCTGCTGTATATATGGAAACTAAGGCGAGGAACAATGGGACATCCCCTCGGCATTGGCGTATGGACCCCTTCCTAATGAAAGATAGTAAATTTGTAAAGTACTTCTCTCAAGAATTTAAAATTTTTTTAGAAATTAATTCAGGTACGGTTAGCAACCCATCAATGATGTGGGAGACCATCAAAGCTTACACGCGAGGTTTGATCATCTCCTACTCAGCGACCCAAAAAAAATTAAAGGGAGAACAACAGCGTCTGCTCGAAGCTCACTGAAAAGCAGCTGAAACAGCATACATTGATAGACCTTCTCTTATTAAATTGCAAAGGATTATGGCTCTTAGGACAGCTCTAAACACTACACTTATTCAAACGGCTAAGAGGGAAATATTATTTGCAAAACAAAGGTTTTATGAATTTGGTGACAAACAGGTAGATACTTAGTGTTTCTTGCAAAGAAGAAAAAGATCCCTCAGACTATTACGTCTATCAAGGAAAGTACGTGTATTTTGACTCATGATCATAAAAAGATTAATGCGATCTTTAGAGAATTTTATTCTGAGTTATATAAATCGCAGGATTGTGAAGATAGGACTAGGAGGATGCAGTCATTTTTTAAAAATTTAACCTTTCCGGCCTTACTCCGGAAAAAGTCTCGGTCCTAAATGCTCCTCTAACAGTCCAAGAAATACTTGATGCAATTAGGCAACTTCAGAGCGGTAAGGCACCTGGCCCAGATCGTTTTCAAGCTGACTCTATAAAGAATTTACAGAAATATTGGCTGGTCCACTTATGGACATGTATAACTATGCATATAGTCAAGGCTGTCTCCCGCCTTCGCTGAAAGAGGCAAATATCTCTCTTATCCTTAAAAAAGGAAAGGATCCAGATGATTGTACGTCATACAGACCAAAATCCTTGCTAAATGTAGATTTTAAAATCCTTTCTAAAACGTTAGCACTGAGACTAGAAAGGGTACTGCCACATATTATAAAGGAGGATCAGACAGGGTTTATTAAGGGCCGTAGATCATTCAATAATATTAGAAGGGTTTTGAATATGATACAAGCTTGTCATCAGGGAAAGATACCAGGAGTAGTAGTTTCATTAGACGCGGAAAAGGCGGATAGGGTTGAATGGTCATATTTGTTTTACACATTGGAAAGGTTTGGCGTTGGACAGGTGTTTACCAAATGGGTCTCAACATTGTATAGTGATCCCAAAGCAGTTGTGGTTACCAATGGATTAGGTTCAGATAGCTTCAGTGTGGGTAGGGGCTGCCGTCAGGGATTTCCTCTCTCGCCATTGTTATTTACGCTAATAATTGAACCACCATCAGAAGCTATACGAGCTGATCCTAATATAATGGCCCCGAGGATTGGTACAGGTAAACATAAAATTACCCTTTATGCAGATGATGTTCTTTTATTCCTCAGTAATCCTCTGATGTCCGTATCTCGCCTAATCCAAGTTATTAATACATTTAGCACATTCTCAGGCTATAAAATTAATTTTTCAAAATCGGAGGCTATGCCAATGGGTGGCCTTGCTATGACACCCCACTTAGTGGACGGATCCCCTTTTCCCTTTCGTTGGTCCCTGGAGGGCTTCTTATATTTAGGCATTTTTATTACTCCAGTATTTGGTCAGTTGTATAAGGCTAACTTTGTGCATTTACTGGAGAGGATAAGGCAGGACATCCAGCGATGGGGAGACCTTCCAATTTCCTGGTTGGGTAGTATAGCACTAATTAAAATGAATGTCCTGCCCCGTCTCCTTTATCCTATGAGAATGCTTCCGGTGATCCTACCGAGGATGGCTCTACGTAAATTATATGGCTGGCTGGGTTCCTTTATTTGGAATCATAGACGGCCCCTCATTAAGATGAAGAAGCTACAGCTTCCACAGACAAGGGGAGGATTGGACTTCCCAGATTTTAGGAAATATCAGTTAAGTTCCCTATTAAGTTACATAGCTGATTGGGTCTTTTCTGATCCACAATCAATCTGTCTGGACATCGAGGCCTCTCAAGTAAAATACCTACTTATTAATCTTTTATTTTCAGACAAGAGGAAAATCATTACGGATCACTGTAAAAACCCTATAATACTAAACACAATTAAAGTTTGGAATATAATGCGGCAAAATGAGGGCAACTCACGTAAAACATCCCCTTATGAACCGATAGTGGGAGCATGGGGATTCCAACCGGGGTTTACAGACGCCACTTTTAAACTCTGGAGATCCAGGGGTATCTCATGTCTAGGGGACCTATTTAAAGATGGGGTCCTGATGTCTTTTGAACAGCTGCGTCAGAAATTTGGATTACCTAATGGAGACCTCTTTCGATACTTCCAAATTCGAGACTATATCCAGAAGAAGACTACGTTATTAGATAGTCTTTATAAATCAGATAGAGAATGTAGTGTCCTACGACCAGTGGGGGTATCTTCCGTCATTACTATTTATCATTTACTACATGATGAAGTATCGGGAGATATGGACAAGCTGCTTAAAACATGGGATCAGAATTGGGACTAGAAATCTCTATAGAAACATGGAATGATATTTGGGAAAATGCTAGAAGAATTACCATCTGTAACAGAACCCAGGCTATCCAGGTGAAGATACTTCATTGGGCCCATATAGCACCGGTTCGATTGGCAAAATTTAAGGCAGGAGCATCTCCAATGTGTCCCAAATGCAAAATAGAGGTGGGCACTCTTGTACATTGCCTATGGACCTGTCATAAGATCCATAGATATTGGACTAAAGTAACAAGTACCCTGACAGACATTTTAGGAACAGAAATTAAAGTGGACCCTGTATCTCTCCTTTCCCTCCCTGGACATGTACAGGAAGAGACTATTTTCTATTCTCTCTTTCTGTGGAAGGAAAAATATTTTGGTGAACTGGGTGGCTGAGGGCCCCCCTGGACTTTCAAATTGGCACAGATTAATTATGGAATGTATTCCCCTTGACTTCCTTCCAAATATGGTGCACCGAAAGACCGAATTATTTTATAAAATATGGCAGCCCTTCTTGAATTACATAAATAGAGATATTTCGGCTATCCTAACAAGGGCTTTTATTTAATTGAGATTACAAACCTGGCTGGTCTGGGGCCCCCTGGGAGAGGAATCCAGCTTGAATACAGGTTTTATTATATCTGATGTTAACACGTTCCGAGCATGTAAGAGATTTAAATATACACTCTGGTTAGTTGTAGGTTAGATTAGTAGACAGTTGAGTTTTGTTTTTTTTTCTTTTTCAGTTTTTTTTTCTTTTGTTAAATTTTGGCTATTGTATATTTGATTTAATTGTATATCAATGTTTGTATATGCGAGTTTTGTTTATTTTTGTAAACTTGTAAAAATGTTAAATTTCTAATAAAAATATCTATTAAAAAAAACACAGCTCTACCACCAATCCAATGTCTCAGTGTTCCATTATTAACACATCTCCACCACGAATACACTGTGTCAGTGGTACATTATGAACACAGCTCCATCACCAATCCACTGTGTCGATTTAACGTTACTAACCCATCTCTATCTCCAATCCACTGTTTCAGTGTTACATGAACACAGCTCTATCACCAATCCACTGTGTCAGTGTTACATTATTAACACAGCTCCATTACCAATCCACTGTGTCGATTTAACGTTACTAACCCATCTCTATCTCCAATCCACTGTTTCAGTGTTACATGAACACAGCTCTATCACCAATCCACTGTGTCATTGATACAAAATCACAGCTTTACCACCAATCCACTGAGTCAGTGGTACATTATTAACACAACTCTATCATCAATCCACTGTGTCAGTGTTACATGATGAATACAGCTCTATCACCAATCCACTGTGTCAGTGTTACATTATTAACACAGCTCCATCACCAATCCACTGTGTCAGTGTTACATTATTAACACAGCTCCATTACCAATCCACTGTGTCAGTGTTTCATTAACACTGCTCTACCAACCAATCCACTGTGGCAGTGGTACGTTCTTAACACAGCTCTATCACCAATCCATGTGTCCATATTACATTATTAAGCCAGCTCTGTCACCAATCCACTGTGTCAGTGGTACATTAACACTGCTCTACCAAGCAATCCTCTGTGTCAGTGTTACATTATTAATACAGCTCTATCACCAATCCACTGTGTCAGTGGTACATTAACACTGTGTCAGTGTTACATTAGAACATAGAACATAGAACAGTACAGCACAGAACAGGCCCTTCAGCCCACGATGTTGTGCCGACCACTGATCCTCATGTATGCACCCTCAAATTTCTGTGACCATATGCATGTCCAGGAGTCTCTTAAATGTCCCCAATGACCCTGCCTCCACAACTGCTGCTGGCAACACATTCCATGCTCTCACAACTCTCTGTGTAAAGAACCCGCCTCTGACATCCCCTCTATACTTTCCTCCAACCAGCTTAAAACTATGACCCCTCGTGTTAGTCATTTCTGCCCTGGGAAATACTCTCTGGCTATCGACTCTATCTATGCCTCTCATTACCTTGTATACCTCAATTAGGTCCCCTCTCCTCCTCCTTTTCTCCAATGAAAAAAGTCTGAGCTCAGTCAACCTCTCTTCATAAGATAAGCCCTCCAGTCCAGGCAGCATCCTGGTAAACCTCCTCTGAACCCTCTCCAAAGCATCCACATCTTTCTATAATAGGGCGACCAGAACTGGATGCAGTACTCCAAGTGCGGTCTAACCAAAGTTTTATAGAGCTGCAACAAGATCTCACGACTCTTAAACTCAGTCCCCCTGTTAATGAAAGCCAAAACACCATATGCTTTCTTAACAACCCTGTCCACTTGGGAGGCCATTTTAAGGGATCTATGTACCTGCACACCAAGATCCCTCTGTTCCTCCGCACTGCTAGGAATCCTATCCTTAATCCTGTACTCAGCTTTCAAATTCGACCTTCCAAAATGCATCACCTTGCATTTATCCAGGTTGAACTCCATCTGCCACCTCTCAGCCCATCTCTGCATCCTATCAATGTCCCGCTGCAGCCTACAACAGCCCTCTATACTGTCAACGACACCTCCGACCTTTGTGTCGTCTGTAAACTTGCTGACCCATCCTTCAATCCCCTCATCCAAGTCATTAATAAAAATTACAAACAGTAGAGGCCCAAGGACAGAGCTCTGTGGAACACCACTCACCACAGACTTCCAGGCAGAATATTTTCCTTCTACTACCACTCGCTGTCTTCTGTTAGAACATAGAGCATAGAAGAATACAGCGCAGTACAGGCCCTTCGGCCCTCGATGTTGCGCCGATCAAAGCCCACCTAACCTACACTAACCCACTATCCTCCATATACCTATCCAATGCTCGCTTAAATACCCATAAAGAGGGAGAGTCCACTACTGCTACTGGCAGGGCATTCCATGAACTTACGACTCGCTGAGTGAAGAACCTACCCCTAACATCAGTCCTATATCTACCCCCCCTTAATTTAAAGCTATGCCCCCTTGTAATAGCTGACTCCATACGTGGAAAAAGGTTCTCACTGTCAACCCTATCTAACCCCCTAATCATCTTGTACACCTCTATCAAGTCACCCCTAAACCTTCTTTTCTTCAATGAAAACAACCCCAAGTGCCTCAGCCTTTCCTCATAGGATCTTCCTACCATACCAGGCAACATCCTGGTAAACTTCCTCTGCACCCGTTCCAGTGCCTCCACATCCTTCCTATAGTATGGCGACCAAAACTGGACACAATATTCCAGATGCGGCCGCACCAGAGTCTTATACAACTGCAGCATGACCTCAGGACTCCGGAACTCAATTCCTCTACCAATAAAAGTCAGTACGCCAAATGCCTTCTTCACTGCACTATTTACCTGGGTGGCAACTTTCAGAGATCTGTGTACATGGACACCAAGATCCCTCTGCTCTTCCACACTACCAAGTATCCGACCATTAGCCCTGTACCCCATCTTTTTATTACTCTTACCAAAGTGAATCACCTCACACTTAGCTACATTGAACTCCATTTCTGCCCAGCTCTGCAGCTTCTCTATATCCCGCTGTAACCTGACACATCCTTCCTCACTGTCTACAACTCCTCCGACTTTCGTATCATCCGCAAACTTGCTCACCCAACCTTCTAACCCTTCCTCCAGGTCATTTATAAAAATGACAAACAGCAATGGTCCCAAAACAGATCCTTGCAGAACACCGCTAGTGACGGCACTCTAAGATGAACCTTTGCCATCAACTTCTACCCTCTGTCTTCTTCCAGCCAGCCAATTCCTAATCCAAACCTCAATGCCATATCTCTGTATTTTCTGCAGTAGCCTACCATGGGGGACCTTATCAAACGCCTTACTAAAATCCATATATACCACATCTACCGCTTTCCCGTCATCTACCTCCTTAGTCACCTTCTCAAAGAATTCAATAAGGTGTGTGAGACACGACCTGCCCTTCACAAAACCATGCTGACTATCCTTGATCACATTATTCTTATCCAGATGTGCATAAATCCTAACCCTTACAATTCTCTCTAAGACTTTGCCCACAACAGAAGTGAGACTCACTGGCCTATAGTTACTAGGATTATCCCTACTCCCCTTCTTGAACAAGGGAACCACGTTTGCTAGCCTCCAGTCCTCTGGCACTACTCCTGTAGACAAAGAGGACACAAAAATCAAGGCCAATGGCTCTGCAATCTCCTCCCTTGCTTCCCAGAGAATCCTAGGATAAATGCCATCAGGCCCAGGGGACTTATCTATTTTCACCCTTGCCAGAATTTACAACACTTCTTCTCTACATATCTCAAAGCCATCCAATCTACTTATTTGTGCCTCAGTATTCATATCGACAACAATGTCCTGTTCCTGAGTGAATACTGAAGAAAAGTATTCATTCAGTGCCTCCCCAATCTCTTCAGCCTCCACACGCAACTTCCCATTACTATCCTTGATTGGACCTATTCCTACCCTAGTCATTCTTTTATTCCTAACATACCTATAGAAAGCCTTAGGGTTTTCCCTAATCCTACCAACTAAGGACCTTTCATGTCCCCTCCTTGCTGCTCTTAGCTCTCTCTTCAGGTCCTTCCGGGCTACCTTATAACTCTCAATCGCCCCTATTGAACCTTCACGCCTCATCTTTACAAAGGCTGCCCTCTTCCATTTAACAAGGGATTCCAATTCCTTATTAAACCACGGCTCCCTCACACGACCCTTTCCTCCCTGCCTGATAGGTACGTACTTATCAAGGACACTCAATAGTTGCTCCTTGAACAAGTTCCACATATCAATTACGCTCTCGCCTTGGAATCTACTTTTCCAATCCACACATCCTAAGTCATGCCTCAACGCATCATAATTTCCCTGCCCCCAGCTATAACTCTTGCCCTGTAGTACACACTTATCCCTCTCCATCACTAGAGTAAAAATCACCGAATTGTGGTCACTGTCCCCAAAGTGCTCACCTACCTCTAGTTCTAATACCTGGCCTGGTTCGTTACCCAGAACCAAATCCAGTATGGCCTCACCTCTTGTTGGCCAGCCAATTCTGTATCCAGACAGCTATGTTCCCCTGAATCCCATTCCTCCTGACCTTCTGAATGAGCCTACCATGGGGAACCTTATCAAATACCTTGCTGAAGTCCATATACACCACATCCACAGCTCGACCCTCATCAACCTTTCTAGTCACATCCTCAAAGAACTCGATAAGGTTTGTCAGGCATGACCTGCCCCTCACAAAGCCGCGTTGACTGCATTTAATCAAGCCATGCTCTTTCAAATGGTCATAAATTCTATCCCTCAGAATCCTTTCTAACACCTTGCAGATGACAGACGTGAGACTTACTGGTCTGTAATTGTGGGGATTTCCCTATTTCCTTTCTTGAAGAGAGTAATTACATTTGCCTCTCTCCAGTCCTCAGGTACAACTCCAGTGGAGAGCGAGGATGAAAAGATCTTCGCAAGTGGCGAAGCAATTGCATTTCTCATTTCCCAAAGCAGCCGAGGACAAATCTGGTCCGGGCCTGGCAACTTGTCAATCTTAATGTTTGACAAAATTTTCAGCACATCAGCTTCCTCAATCTCTATCCATTCCAGCATGCACATGTGCTCTTCAAAGGTTTCATTCACTACAAAGTTCATTTCTTTCGTAAAGACAGAAGCAAAAAACCCATTTCGGGCATCCCCTACCTCCTCAGACTCCACACACAAATTCTCTTCATACAGCAGTTTTAATGATATAACGCAGACTCTGTGGATTGGTGATAGAGTTATGTTAATAATGTAACACTGAACAGAAGACTGGTGATGGAGCTGGGTTAGTAATGTACCACCGACACATTGGATTGGTGATGCAGCTGGCATAATAATAATGTTACACTGACACAGTGCATTGGTGATGGAGCTATCCCTGATCGGCCCTACTTTTTCGTTGACCATTCTCTTATTCCTCACATAAACACAGTTCCATCACCAATCCACTGTGTCAGTGTTACATTATTAACACAGCTCTATCACCAATCCACTGTGTCAGTGTTACAGTATTAATACAGCTCTATCACCAATCCACTGTGTCAGGGTTACATTATTAACACAGCTCTATCACCAATCCACTGTGTCAGTGTTACAGTATTAACACAGCTCAATCACCAATCCACTGTGTCAGTGTTACAGTATTAACACAGCTCAATCACCAATCCACTGTGTCAGTGTTACAGTATTAACACAGCTCAATCACCAATCCACCATGTCAGCGGTCCATTATTAACCCAGCTCTATCATTAATGCACTCTGTCAGAGTTACATTATTAACTCATCTCTATCACCAATCCACTGTGTCAGTCTTTCAGTATGAATACAGCTCTACCACCAATCCATGTGTCAGTGTAACATCATTAATCCAGCTGTATCACCAATCCAATGTGTCGGTGGTACTTTTCTAACCCAGCTCCATCACCAATCTTCTGTTCAATATTACATTATTAACATAACTCTATCAGCAATCCACAGAGTCTGCGTTACATCATTAACACTGCTGTAAAAAGAGACCACTGTCTCAGTGTTACATTATTAACACAGCTCTATCACCAATCCACCGTGTCAGTGTTACATTATTAACCCAGCTCGATCACCAATCCACTGTGTCAGTGTTACATTATTAATACAGCTCTATCACCAATCCACTGTGTCAGTGTTACATTATTAACACAGCTCTATCGCCAATCCACTGTGTCAGTGTTACATTATTAACACAGCTCCATCACCAATCCACTGTGTCAGTGTTACATTATTAACACAGCTCCATCACCAATCCACTGTGTCAGTGTTACATTATTAACACAGCTCTATCACCAATGAACTGTGTCAGTTTGAATAACAATCAATTCATTGTGTCCTGTGCAGAGCAATTATTCAAATAATCTCAGCATTGTGGTGGAGCTGGAAGGAAAGAATTTCACACTGGATCTCAGCAGCAATAAGTAAGTTCCATTAATAACACAGCTCTGTCATCAATCCACTGTGTCAGTGTTACATTATTAATACAGCTCCCTCACCAATCCACTGTGTCAGTGTTACATTATTAATACAGCTCCCTCACCAATCCACTGTGTCAGTGTTACATTATTAATACAGCTCCCTCACCAATCCACTGTGTCAGTGTTACTTCAATCATACAGATCTGTCACGAATTCCCTGTCTCGATTAGAGTGGTGCTGGAAAAGCACAGCAGGTCAGGCAGCATCCAAGGGGCAGGAAAATCAACGTTTCAGGCAAAAGCCCTTCATCAGGAATAGAGCCAGAGTGCCTACAGAGTGGAGAGAAAAATGAGAGGGGGGGGGGGGGGGGAAAGTAGCATAGAGTACAATAGATGATTGGGGGTGGGGATGGAGGTGATAGGTCAGAGGGGATGGTGGGGGTAGGTTGCAAAGAGTACAATGGGTGAATGGTGGTGGAGATGAAAGTGATAGGTCAGAGAGTAGGGTGTAGGGGATAGGTGGAAAGGAAGAGAGGCAGGTAGGACAGGTCATGGGAACGGTGCTGAGCTGGAAGGTTGGAGCTGGGGTAAGGTGGGGGCAGGGGAAATGAGGAACCTGGTGAAGTCCACATTGATGCCCTGGGGTTTAAGTGTTCCGAGCCGGAAGATGAGGCGTTCATCCTCCAGGCGTCTGGTGGTGAGGGAGCGGGGGTGAAGGAAGCCCAGGACCTCCATGTCCTCGGCAGAGTGGGAGGGGAGTTGAAATGTTGGGCCATAAGGCGGTGTGTCCCGGAGATGTTCCCTAAAGTGCTCTGCTAGGAGGCGTCCAGTCTCCCCAATGTAGAGGAGACCACATTGGGAGCAACGGATACAATAAATGATATTGGTGGATGTGCAGGTAATACTTTGATGGATGTGGAAGGCTCCTTTAGGGCCTTGGACGGAGGTGAGGGAGGAGGAATGGGCACATGCTTTGCAATTCCTGTGGTGGCAGGGGAGGGTGCCAGGATGGGAGGGTGGGTTGTTGGGGGCGTGTGGACCTGACCAGGTAGTCACGGAGGGAATGGTCTTTGCGGAAGGCAGAAACGGGTGGGGAGGGAAATATATCCCTGGTGGTGGGGTCCGTTTGGAGGTGGTGGAAATGTCAGCGGATGATTTGGTTTATGCGAAGGTTGGTAGGGTGGAAGGTGAGCACCAGGGGCGTTCTGTCCTTGTTACGGTTGGAGGGGTGGGGTCTGAGGGCGGAGGTGCAGGACGTGGACGAGATGCGTTGGAGGGCATCTTTAACCACGTGGGAAGGGAAATTGCGGTCTCTAAAGAAGGAGGCCATCTGGTGTGTTCTGTGGTGGAACTGGTCCTCCTGGGAGCAGATATGGCAGAGGTGGAGAAATTGGGAATACGGGATGGCATTTTTGAAGAAGTTAGAGTGGGAAGAGGTGTAATCCAGGTAGCTGTGGGAGTCGGTGGGTTTGTAAAAAATGTCAGTGTCAAGTCGGTCGTCATTAATGGAGATGGAGAGGTCCAGGAAGGGGAGGGAGGTGTCAGAGATGGTCCAGGTAAATTTAAGGTCGGGGTGGAATGTGTTGGTGAAGTTGATGAATTGCTCAATGCGGGAGCAAGAGGTGGCGCCGATGCAGTCATCAATGTAACGGAGGAAGAGGTGGGGAGTGGTGCCGATGTAATTACGGAAGATCAACTGCTCTACGTAGCCAACAAAGAGACAGGCATAGCTGGGGCCCATACATGTGCCCATGGCTACCCCTTTGGTCTGGAGGAAGTGGGAGGATTCAAAGGAGAAATTGTTAAGAGTGAGGACCAGTTCAGCCAAATGAATGAGAGTATTGGTGAAGAATACTGTTGGGGATGTCGGGAGAGGCAGAAATGGAGGGCTTGGAGGCCCTGGTCATGGCGGATGAAGGTGTAGAGGGATTGGATATCCATGGTGAAGATGAGGCGTTGGGGGTCAGGGAAGTCTTGGAGGAGGTGGAGGGCATGGGTGTCTCAAACGTATGTGGGAAGTTCCTGGACTCGGGGGGTAGGACAGTATCGAGGTAGGTGGAGATGAGTTCAGTGGGGCAGGAGCATGCTGAGACAATGGGTCGGCCAGGGTGGTCAGGCTTGTGGATCTTGGGGGGTTCATAGAATTGGGCAGTGTGGGGTTCCTGGACTATCGAGGTTAGAAGCTGTGGATGGGAGATCTCCTGATGTGATGAGGTTCTGTATGGTCTGGGAGATGATGGTTTGGTGATGGGGGGTGGGGTCATGGTCGAGCGGGCAGTAGGAAGAGGTGTCCTCGAGTTGGCGCTTGGCTTCAGCGGTGTAGAGGTCAGTGCGCCAGACTACCACTGCGCCCCCTTTATCCGCTGGCTTAATGGTGAGGTTGGGATTGGAGCAGTGGGATTGGAGGGCTGCGCGTTGTGAGGGTGAGAGGTTGGAGAGGGGGATGGGGGTTGACAGGTTGAGGCGGTTAATGTCCCGGCGGCAGTTGGAAATGAAGAGGTCGAGGGCAGGTAATAGGCCAGCACGGGGTGTCCAGGTGGATGTAGTGTGTTGGAGGTGGGCGAAGGGATCCTCGGAAGGTGGGCGGGAGTCCTGATTGTGAAAGTAAGCTCGGAGGCGGAGATGACGGAAGAAGTGTTCGACGTCATGGCGTGTATTAAATTCATTGATGCGTGGACGGAGGGGGATGAAGGTGAGTCCTTTGCTGAGGACTGATCGTTTGTCCTCAGTGAGGGGGAGGTCGGGGGGCATGGTGAAAACTTGGCAGGCCTGGGAGCTCGGGCCTGGTGTCGGTGTGGTGCTGGGAGTGGGGGCGGAGCTGGTAACTGGAGTGGATGCGGTGGTAGGGGTAACGGGGGGGGGGGTGGAGTCATGAGCAGGGATGGTGTTCCCCTCAGGGTTCTGGGGGTTGGGGATGGTGACAGTGGGAGCAGAATGCAGGTGAGTGGCGGTGATAGGGGCGGAAGTGGTGGTGACCACGGCAGTGGGGGGGGGGGGGGGGGGGGGGGCAGAGGTCAATGAGTGTGTGACATCAGCGATGATGTGAGGGGCAGAAGTGACGTCACGTGTGGTGCATGAGGAATTGTGAGGGACGGAAGTGGCTGTGGAAGTGGCCATGATGGGGGTGGAAGCAATGTCATCAATCACCGTGGGAATGGTAGCTGCTGTTAATGGCGTCCGAGCAGTTCCAGGGGCTGGGGGAATCTTCTGGAATGTTTGAGGAGCGCTGGTTATGGAGGTGGGTAGATAAAAGTTTGTTGTACTTACAGTTTTTGATGTTTGAGATGGTGTTGAAATACTCTTTGTTGAGATGAATTCTCCTGAGGATATAGTAAAGGAGGGGTCCTTTGCAATTCTGAGAGAGTGTGGCCCTCAGCTGAGGCAGGGTTGACTGTAGAGAGGTTAGGTGCCGGCGCATTGCTGCAAGTGTGGAGCGGAGAATCCTGAAGGAGAACCATTCCTGGTGTTTTTGAATCTGTAGTCTGTACCGTTTGTCCTGTTCGGTTCCGAACTCTGCTGGTTTAAAAGTACTCCGGAGTCCGTGTGGGATGTTTCAGGACATGGTTGAGGAGCTTCAGGGCAGAGGAAATGACCTGGGAGTTGCAGTGGGAGAGGGACTCCCTGAGATTCTTGTAGAGAGAGAGGAGGAAAACTTCTTCAAGGCAGGCATCCTTGCATGAGGATTCACAATAAGGTTAAAATCAACTAGGTAAAAACAAGGACTGCAGATGCTGGAAACCAGAGTCTAGATTGGAGTGGTGCTGGAAAAGCACAGAAGGTTAGGCAGTATTTGAGGAGCAGGAAAATCGACGTTTGCAATCGTCGGTTTGAATCCAAATGACACACCAATGAACTGCGTCAGTGTTACATTATTAATACAGCTCTTTCACCAATCCACTGTGTCAGTGTTACATTATTAATACAGCTCTATCACCAATCCACTGTGCGAGTGTTACATTATTAACCCAGCTCTATCACCAATCCACTGTGTCAGTGTTACATTATTAACACAGCTCTATCACCAATCCACTGTGTCAGTGTTACATTATTAATACAGCTCTATCACCAATCCACTGTGCGAGTGTTACATTATTAACCCAGCTCTATCACCAATCCACTGTGTCAGTGTTACATTATTAACGCAGCTCTATCACCAATCCACTGTGTCAGTGTTACATTATTAATACAGCTCTATCACCAATCCACTGTGTCAGTGTTACATTATTAACGCAGCTCTATCACCAATCCACTGTGTCAGTGTTACATTATTAACACAGCTCCATCACCAATCCACTGTGTCAGTGTTACATTATTAACACAGCTCCATCACCAATCCACTGTGTCAGTGTTACATTATTAACACAGCTCTATCGCCAATCCACTGTGTCAGTGTTACATTATTAATACAGTTCTATCACCAATCCACTGTGTCAGTGTTACATTATTAACATTATTCACATAGCTCTATCATCAATCGACAGCATCAGTGTTACAATATTCTCACAACTCTATCACCAACTCAATCTTCTCCAGTGGTCCTCAGCATTACAGATACCAGTCTTCAGACAATTCAATTCACTCCACATGATAACAGGAAACAGTCAGAGACACTGAATACTACAAAGGCTATGAGCCCTGACAACATTCGGAAATAGTACTGACAACTTGCACTGCACAACTTGCATTTCCCCAAGCTGTTCCAGTATAGTTACAACACTGGCATCGACCTGACAATATAGATGGTTGCCCAAGTATGTCCTGTACACAAAAAGCAGGACAAATCCAACTCGTCCAATTTCGGCCCCACCAATGTTTTACGAAAGTCTTTCCCCACCAAGTCTTTATGAAAGAAACAAACTTTGTAGTGAATGAAACCTTTGAAGAGCAGGTGTGCATGCTGGAATGGATAGAGATAGAGGAAGCTGATGTGCTGAAAATTTTGTCAAACATTAAGATTGACAAGTCACCAGGCCTGGACCAGATTTGTCCTCGGCTGCTTTGGGAAACGAGAAATGCAATTCCTTCGCCTCTTGCGAAGTTCTTTTCATCCTCGCTCTCCACTGGAGTCATACCTGCGGACTGGAGAGAGGCAAATGTAATTCCTCTCTTCAAGAAAGGAAATAGGGAAATCCCCTGCAATTACAGACCAGTAAGTCTCACGTCTGTCGTCTGCAAGGTGTTAGAAAGGATTCTGAGGGACAGGATTTATGACCATCTAGAAGAGCATGGCTTGATTAAATGCAGTCAACGCGGCTTTGTGAGGGGCAGGTCGTGCCTCACAAACCTTATCGAGTTCTTTGAGGATGTGACTAGAAAGGTTGATGAGGATCGAGCTGTGGATGTGGTGTATATGGACTTCAGCAAGGCATTTGATAAGATTCAAGCTGAAAATGTGTTGCTGGAAAAGCGCAGCAGGTCAGGCAGCATCCAAGGAGCAGGAGAATCGACGTTTCGGGCATGGACCCTTCTTCTTCAGGAATGAGGAAAGTGTGCCAAGCAGGCTAAGATAAAAGGTAGGGAGGAGGGACCTGGGGGAGCGGTGTTGGAAATGCGATAGGTGGAAGGAGGTCAAGGTGAGGGTGATAGGCCGGAGTGGGGTGGGGGCGGAGAGGTCAGGAAGAAGATTGCAGGTTCAGAAGGCGGTGCTGAGTTTGAGGGATTTGACTGAGACATGGTGGGGGAAGGGGAAATGAGGAAACTGGAGAAATCTGAGTTCACCCCTTGTGGTTTGAGGGTTCCTAGGCAGAAGATGAGGCGCTCTTCCTCCAACCGTCGTGTTGTTATGGTCTGGAGATGGAGGAGTCCAAGGACCTGCATGTCCTTGGTGGAGTAGGAGGGGGAGTTGAAGTGTTGAGCTACAGGATGGTTGGGTTGGTTGGTTTGGGTGTCCCAGAGGTGTTCTCTGAAATGTTCCGCAAGTAGGCGGCCTGTGTCCCCAATATAGAGGAGGCCACAACGGATGCAGTGGATGCAATAAATGATGTGTGTGGAGGTGCAGGTGAATTTGTGGCGGATATGGAAGTATCCCTTGAGGGCTTGGAGGGAAGTAAGGGGGAGGTGTGGGCGCAAGTTTTGCATTTCTTGCGGTTGCAGGGGAAGGTGCCGGGAGTGGAGGTTGGGTTGGTGGGGGGTGTGGACCTGATGAGGGAGTCACTGAGGGAGTGGTCTTTTCGGAACGCTGACAGGGGAGGGAAGGGAAATATATCCCTGGTGGTGGGGTCTGTTTGGAGGTGGCGGAAATGACGGTGGATGATACGCTGTACATGGAGGTTGGTGAGGTGGTAGGTGAGGACCAGTGGGGTTCTGTCCTGGTGGCGGTTGGTGGGGCAGGGCTCAAGGGCGGAGGAGTGGGAAGTGGAAGAGATGCGGTGGAGGGCTTCGTCGACCACGTCTGGGGGAAAAGGTTTGATAAGGTTCCCCATGGTAGGCTCATTCAGAAGGTCAGGAGGAATGGGATTCAGGGGAACATAGCTGTCTGGATACAGAATTGGCTGGCCAACAGGAGACAGCGAGTGGCAGTAAAAGGAAAATATTCTGCCTGGAAGTCTGTGGTGAGTGGTGTTCCACAGAGCTCTGTCCTTGGGCCTCTATTGTTTGTAATTTTTATTAATGACTTGGATGAGGGGATTGAAGGATGGGTCAGCAAGTTTACAGACAACACAAAGGTTGGAGGTGTCATTGACAGTACAGAGGGCTGTTGTAGGCTGCAGCGGGACATTGACAGGATGCAGAGATGGGCTGAGAGGTGGCAGATGGAGTTCAACCTGGATAAATGCGAGGTGGTGCATTTTGGAAGGTCGAATTTGAAAGCTGAGTACAGGATTAAGGATAGGATTCTTGGCAGTGTGGAGGAACAGAGGGATCTTGGTGTGCAGGTACGTAGATCCCTTAAAATGGCCACCCAAGTGGACAGGGTTGTTAAGAAAGCATATGGTGTTTTGGCTTACATTAACAGGGGTATTGAGTTTAAGAGTCGTGAGATCTTGTTGCAGCTCTATAAAACTTTGGTTAGACCGCACTTGGAATACTGCATCCAGTTCTGGTCGCCCTGTTATAGGAAAGATGTGGATGCTTTGGAGAGGGTTCAGAGGAGGTTTACCAGGATGCTGCCTGGACTGGAGGGCTTATCTTATGAGGAGAGGTTGACTGAGCTCGGACTTTTTTCATTGGAGAAAAGGAGGAGGAGAGGGGATCTAATTGAGGTATACAAGGTAATGAGAGGCATAGATAGAGTCAATAGCCAGAGAGTATTTCCCAGGGCAGAAATGACTAACACGAGGGTTCATTGTTTTAAGCTGGTTGGAGGAAAGTTTAGAGGGGATGTCAGAGGCGGGTTCTTTACACCGAGAGTTGTGAGAGCATTGAATGCGTTGCCAGCAGCAGTTGTGGAGGCAGGGTCACTGGGGACATTTAAGAGACTCCTGGACATGCATATGGTCACAGAAATGTGAGGGTGCATACATGAGGATCAGTGGTCGGCACAACATCGTGGGCTGAAGGGCCTGTTCTGTGCTGTACTGTTCTATGTTCTATGTTCCATGTTCTATGTTCCATGTTCTATAATTTACACTTGATCATCAGTAAAATGACGGAAGGTGCCACCAAAACTGCTATTAAGTAGTACATACTGTACTCCCAGCTGCTCAGGGATGCCCAGTTTAGTTTCCATCAGGGCCCACCAGTTCTTGGCTTCAACACAGTCAAACAGGGAGAAAAGAGCTGAATTCCAGAGCTAAGGTGAGAGGGACAGTTCTGGACATCAAGGCTGCATTCGACTAAGTGTGGCATCATGGAGCTGAGCAAGACTGGAATCCATGGGTATCGGGGGGTATACTGTCCAGTGGTTGGAGTCATACTTGACACATAGGAAAATGGTCATTGCTGTTGGATGTCAGTCACTCAGCTCCAGGACATTTCTACAGGAGATCCTCAGAACCTCAGAACAGTATCCTAAGCCTAACCACCTTCAGCTGCTTCGTTAATAATGTTCCCTCCATCATAAGGTCAGAAGTGGGGATGTTTGCCAAGGATTGCACAATGTTCACAACCATTCATGACTCTTCAGATACTGAAACAGTCCATGTTCAAGTACAACAAGATATGGATAATATCCAGGCTTGTGCTGGCAATTGGCAAGTAACATTCACATCACACAAATGCCAGTCTGTTACCATCAGTAAAAAGAGACAAACTAACCATCAGTAAAAAGAGACAATCTAACCAACATTGTGTTACCATCCCCGAATTCCTCAAATATGAACTTCCTTGGGGTTACCATTCACCATAAACTCAACTGGACTCACTATATAAACACCGTGCCTGTAATAGCAGGCCAGAGCTGAGGGCGGAAGAGTAAAACTTTGATGGATATGGAAGGCTCCTTTAGGGCCTTGGATAGAGGTGAGGGAGGAGGTGTGGGCGCAGGTAGCAGATAGGCTGTTTAATTCAGAGAAGACTCAGCGGGACATGGAGGAGATCTGATCAACGCACACCAACAGGTTCTGAGGAGCATAGACATGGTTTATTGGGAGAACTTTTGGCATGAATAGAAGGGCCAATAATTAGCAGGTAGCGTTATAAGATAAGAATCAGGAAATTCAGGTGGGACTTGAGTCGCATAGTTTTTCACTCAGAGGATTGTGGGTATCTAAGACTCATTGCCTGTAAAGCTGGTCAGGGCAGGAACCCCCGAGACATTTAAGAGCTATTCAAATGAACACTTGAGATAATTAATATATGAGGTTCAGGGCCAAGTGCTGGAAAATGAGGTGAGAATAGATCAATGTTTGATGACTGGGACAGCAACATGGGCTGATGGACCTCCTTCCATGCTATCAGATGGTTCTATTCAATTTCATTGGTGCTTCTTTCCATCCTCTCAAACCCAATTGATATCATCCTGCAGTCAACAGCTGTCCTCTTCATTATTAACTTATTCAGCCAAGGATTTGTCATCTGCAAATTTACTTTTTGAGGTCTATGTTATGCACAGCATTCACCAGGAGACTAATGATGGGCATACAGAGTGGGTCTAGCCAGCATGCAGAAATCCTGCCAATAATAAACAAATATAATTTAAGGTCAGGGTAGAGTGGGTTTTACTCTAGTTTATTACTCACAGGGTCAGATAGTGTGTATTCCTCCATGGACAGAGCAGTGCGAAGTGCCTCTGTCATTCACTCTCATTCTGTTTCTTTCCACAGATTCCTCTTGCCCAGAGGGTTCCAGGTATTGCATTATGATGCCAATGGGACTCTAGTGACAGAGACAGACACTGGAATGGTGAGAGTGCAATAAGGTTTAAAGAGAGAACTGCAATCTTTCTTTCTCTTTCCTATTCCTGCTATTTCTTCCTTAGCTGTCCGGTGTATATGTTGTCAGCATCAAAGCACTTTGGCTTCTGTTTTGAAAGATAGGAGCTGGGAATTGCCTGGAGGGTTGCAGCTCAGGCATCACCAGAGCTTCTTCTATGACCCTATGACCTGGGATAAAGCAGCCTGTTTGATTGGTACCTCAACGACCACTTTCAATATTTTCCCTCCACCACCAACATACAGGAGCAGCAGAGGGACCATTATCAGCCACTTGGATCTTAATTGGCAATGGATTGTGGAGAAATCAAACCATCCACTCGTTAGATTCATATTTTAGACAATAAACACCTGATGTTTAGGGGAAAACATGTTAGTGTCAATAGAAGTTGGCTGAATAATAAGAGGCAGAAATGTATCATTTCTGGGTTGGCAAGATGTAATGAGTAGCATTTGACAGGGATCTTATTTCTGTTTGGTCATCAGATGTGGAATGGTAGGCTAGACCTGCACTTACAGCTCATCCCCGTCTGCCTTGGAGGAGACTGGTAAGCTTCCTTCCTGAACCACTGCAGTCCATCTTAGGCAGGGAATTCCAGGATATTGACCCAGCGATGGTGAATGAATACAGGATGGTACAATCAGACCATAAGACATCAGAGCAGAAATTCAGGAGCAGTCATTCAGCCCATTGAGTCTGCTCTGCAATTCAGTCATGGCTGATAAGTTTCTGAACCTCATTCTCCTGCTTACTCCCCATAACCCTTGATCCCCTTGACCTGTCTATCTCAGTCTTAAATATGAGCAATGACCTGGCCTCCACAGCCTTCTGTGGCAGTGAATTATATAGACTCACCACTCTCTGAGTGAAGAAATTTCTCCTTATCTCCTTTCTAAAAGGTCTTCCCTTCACTCTAAGGCTATGCCCTCTCCTCCCAATGGAAACATCTTCCCAACATCCACTCTGTCCAGGCCATTCAGTATTCCGTAAGTTTCAATTAGATCTCCCCCCATCCTTCTAAACTCAACTGAGTATAGTCCCAGAGTCCTCAAATGTTCCACATATGTTAAGCTTTTCATTCCTGGGACCATTCTCGTGAACCTCCTCTGAACACGCTCCAAGGCCAGTACATCCTTCCTGAGATACTGGACTCCACACTGCGCACAATACTCCAAATGTGGTCTGACCAGAGCTAAAGAGAGCCTCAACAGTACAACCCTGCATTTATATTCAAGTCCTTTCAAAATAAATACCAACATTGCATTTGCCTTCCTTACCACACTGACCTCTACACCGCTGAAGCCAAACATCAACTCCAGGACATCTCTTCCTTCTGCCCACTCGTCCATGACCCCACCCCCCATCACCAAACCATCATCTCCCAGACCATACAGAACCTCATCACCTCAGGAGATCTCCCACCCACAGCTTCCAACCTCATAGTCCAGGAACCCCGCACTGCCCGGTTCTACCTCCTTCCCAAGATCCACAAGTCTGACCACCCTGGCCGACCCATTGTCTCAGCATGCTCCTGCCCCACTGAACTCATCTCTACCTACCTCTACACTGTCCTATCCCCCTAGTCCAGGAACTCCCCACATACGTTCGAGACACCACCCACGCCCTCCACCTCCTCCAAGACTTCCGTTTCCCTGGCCCCCAACGCCTTATCTTCACCATGGATATCCAATCCCTCTCCACCTCCATCCACCATGACGAGGGCCTCCAAACCCTCTGTTTTTTTCCTCTCCAGACGTCCCCAACAGTACCCTTCAACCGACACTCTCATTCGTTTGGCTGAACTGGTCCTCACCCTTAACAATTTCTCCTTTGAATCCTCCCACTTCCTCCAGACCAAAGGGGTAGCCATGGGCACACGTATGGGCCCCAGCTATGCCTGTCTCTTTGTTGGCTACGTAGAGCAGTTGATCTTCCGTAATTACACCGGCACCACTCCCCACCTCTTCCTCCGTTACATTGATGACTGCATTGGCGCCACCTCGTGCTCCCGCGAGGAGGTTGAGCAATTCATCAACTTCACCAACACATTCCACCCTGACCTTAAATTTACCTGGACCATCTCTGACACCTCCCTCCCCTGCCTGGACCTCTCCATCTCCATTAATGACGACCGACTTGACACTGACATTTTTCACAAACCCACCGACTCCCACAGCTACCTGGATTACACCTCTTCCCACCCTACCTCTTGCAAAAATGCCATCCCGTATTCCCAATTCCTCCGCCTCCACCAGATCTGCTCCCAGGAGGGCCAGTTCCACCACAGAACACACCAGATGGCCTCCTTCTTTAGAGACCGCAATTTCCCTTCCCACGTGGTTAAAGATGCCCTCCAACGCATCTCGTCCACATCCCTCACCTCCGCACTCAGACCCCACCCCTCCAACTGTAACAAGGACAGAACGCCCCTGGTGCTCACCTTCCACCCTACCAACCTTCGCATAAACCAAATCATCCGCCGACATTTCCGCCACCTCCAAACAGTCCCCACTACCAGGGATATATTTCCCTCCCCACCCCTTTCCGCCTTCCGCAAAGACCGTTCCCTCCGCGACTACCTGGTCTGGTCCATGCCCCCAAACAACCCACCCTCCAATCCTGGCACTTTCCCCTGCCACCGCAGGAACTGTAAAACCTGCGCCCACACCTCCTCCCTCACCTCCATCCAAGGCCCTAAAGGAGCCTTCCACATCCATCAAAGTTTCACCTGCACATCCACCAATATCATTTATTGTATCCATTGCTCCCAATGCGGTCTCCTCTACATTGGGGAGACTGGACGCCTCCCAGCAGAGCGCTTTAGGGAACATCTCCGGGACACCCGCACCAATCAACCACACCGCCCTGTGGCCCAACATTTCAACTCCCCCTCCCACTCTGCCGAGGACATGGAGGTCCTGGGCCTCCTTCACCGCCGCTCCCTCACCACCAGACGCCTGGAGGAAGAACGCCTCATCTTCCGCCTCAGAACACTTAAACCCAAGGGCATCAATGTGGACTTCAACAGTTTCCTCATTTCCCCTTCCCCCATAGTTCTAGACTTCCAGCTCAGTAACTGTCCCCTTGACTTGTCCGGACTTGTCCTACCTGCCTGTCTCCCTCTCCACCTATCCACTTCACCCTCTCCTCCTTGACCTATCACCTTCATCCCCTTTCCCACTCACCCATTGTACTCTATGCTACTCTCTCCCCACTCCCACCCTCCTCTAGCTTATCTCTCCACGCTTCAGGCTCACTGCCTTTATTCCTGATGAAGGGCTTTTGCCCGAAAAGTCCATTTCGAAGCTACTTGGATGCTGCCTGAACTGCTGTGCTCTTCCAGCACCACTAATCCAGAATCTGGTTTCCAGCATCTGCAGTCATTGTTTTTACCACCATACTCAGCCCTGCCTCCTCACTCTCTTGAATTTTTGGGAAATTACTCGTGTCTTCTAATGTGAACACTGACGCAAAGTAGTTATTCAATTCCTTAGCCATTCCCTTGTTCCCCACTCCTACCTCTCCAGTGTCATTTTGCAGCAGTCTAATGTCTACTTTGGTCTCTCTTTTGCTCTTTATATATGTAAAGTAACTCTTACAGTCTTACAGTCATAGAGATGTACAGCATGGAAACAGACCCTTCAATCCAACCCGTCCATGCTGACCAGATATCCCAACCCAATCTAGTCCCACCTGCCAGCACCCGGCCCATATCCCTCCAAACCCTTCCTATTCATATACCCATCCAAATGCCTCTTAAATGTTGCAATTGTACCAGCCTCCACCACATCCTCTGGCAGCTCAGTCCTTAAACGTACCACCCTCTGCATGAAAACGTTGCCCCTTAGGTCTCTGTTATATCATTCCCTTCTCACCCTAAACTTGAACAAGAACAACCCCATAAATGGTGAAAACATATTTAAAATATATATTTAAATATAACATATTTAAAATCTTTACAGCCTGCAGAGACTCAAGCTCAACAGCCTAAAATAATGTTGGAATTCTGGTAATCGGGCAAGTCCATTAAAAAAAGATGCCAATATGTAGCTTGCATGTTTAGTTACTTCACGAACAAACCCAAACTACCACAGTTAATATACATATGTAGTTAACATATATAGTTAATGCCAACACTTCCTTTATATTACTGGCTAACTTCCCTCAAATTTAATCTCCCTTCTTATTTCTTTTTTGTTGTTGTCCTCTGTTGGTCTTTGTAGTTTCCCAAGCCTCTGGTTTCCCACTGCCCTTTGCCAAATTAAATGTTCTCTCTTTTGCTTTCATGCTATCCCTGACTTCCCTTGTCAGCCATGATTCCCTTATCCTCCCTGTACCATGCTTCTTTTTTTCCCAAAGATGGATTTTTGCTGTGTCTCCTGAATGACTCCCAGAAATTCCTGCCATTGCTGTTCCACTGTCTTTCCAGCTCAGCTCCTCTCCCAGTCAATTCTGCCCTGCTCCTCCCTCATGGCTCTGTGGTTTTCTTTATTCAGCTGCAATACCGTTACCTCTGATTCTCTGTTCTCCCTTTGAAGTTACTCTGTAATTTTAAGCTTATGATCACTCCCTCCTTAAGGATTCCTTCAACTTTAGGTCCCCATGAGGTCTGCCTCATTGCACAACACTAAATCCAGTACTGCATGGTATTTGTGTTGTGTGAATGATACTCGCTACTCATCATAATGACTGCGATAGAACACTTCGGCTTTTGGGAAAGAATTGAAGTTAGTTGGATTGTTTTCCACGAACAGTAATTTTCAACATCTTGAGGGGCCCAAATAGAATGGACTGTGAGAAGTCTTTCCCTCTTGTAACAGGATCAAGAACCAGTGTCCAACAAAAGTAGCAAAGTGAAAGAAAAACAATTTGAAGCAGTGAGTTGTTTTGGAATTCACTGCAGCAAGACGCTATTCAGCCCATTGAGTACATACTGACCCTCTCAACAGTATCCCATCCAGCCAACCCTGATCCTTCCCACTACCCCATCCCTGTAACAGTGCATTTCCCACGACTAATCCACTGAGCCTGTGTATCTCTGGACACTGCAGACAATTTAACATGGCCATTCTACCTCACCTGTATATCTTGGGACTGTGGAAGGAAACCAGTGCACTTGGAGACAGAACATCATAACAGGGAGGCATCTGAGAGTAAATCCGCATCAGATACGTCGGAGAATTTCACTTATAAGAGTTCAGGAGTGGCATTTTCCTGCAAAAATGAAGGATAGAGATGGCAAGTTATGTGAACCTTGGATGACCAGGGATATTACGATCTTGGTCAAAAAGAGAAAGGAAGCATACCTAAGATGGATGGGAACTGACAAAGCCCTTTAAGTATGTAAGGAAAGTGGGAAAGAACTTAAACAAAGAATGAGGAGAGATAAAAGGGGTGATGAAGAGTCATCAGCAAACAGGATTAAGGGGAGTCCCAAGGCATTTCATGCACATATAAAAAGCAAGTGGGTGGTGAGGAAAAGGTTTTGCACACTCAAGGAGGGAATCTATGTGTGGAGCCAGAAGAGGGAGGTGAGGTCCGAAATGAATACTTTGTGTTGGTATTCACCAAAGAAAAGGAATTGGTGGAGGATGATGTCAGGAAAAGCTGTGTCCAATTTCTAAGCCAAGTTGCTATTAAAAAGGAAGCGGTGTTGTGCATCTTAAAAAGCATTAAGGTAGATAAGCCCCAGGGTCCTGATGGGATCTCTCTCAGAATATTTAAGGGAGGCAAGAGAACAAATTGCTGGAGAATTGATAGACATCTTTGGCCACAAGTGAGGTCCCCCCAGAGGACTAGAGAATAGCCAATGTTGTCCCATTGTTTAAGAAAGGTAGCAGCGTTAATCCAGGAAATTACAGGCCTGTGAGTCTCAAATCGGTGGTTGGGAAATTAATGGAAAAGATTCACAGGGACAAGATCCACATGCATTTCGAAGCAAATGGACTTCTTAGTGACAGACAGCATGGTTTTGTGCATGGGAAAAGTTTTTTGAGGAGGTGAAGATGATTGATGAGGGAAACATAGATGATTTTATCCACATGAACTTCAGTAAAGCCTTTGACAAGGTCTCTCACGACAGACACATGGTATCAGGGGTGAGTTAACAAGATGAATACAGAACTGGCTTAGTCGGAGGAGAGAGAGGTATCGGTGGAAGGATGCTTTTCACAATGGAGGGCTGTGACTAGTAGTATTCCACAATGATCAGTGCTGGGACCTCTACTGTTCACATGAATGATTTGGAAGAAAATGTGGCTGGTCTAATTTGTACATTTGTGGACAATACAAAAGTAGTGGAGTTGCAGACATTGAGGAGGATTGTCAGAGGGTACAGCAGGATCTAGAACGGTTGGAGGCATGGGCAGAAAAATGACAGATGGAGATTAAGCCAGATAAATGTGAGGTAATACATTTTTGAAGGTCAAATACAGATGGAAATTATACAGTGAATGGCAGAACCCTTCAGAGTATTGATATACAGAGGGATCTGGATGTGCAGGTCCACAGATTACTGAAGATAGCAGCACAGATAGATAAGTTGGTTAAAAGAAAAAGGCTTCCGGCATGCTTGCCTTCATTGGGAGGGGCACTGAATAGCAGGATAGGCAAGTTATGCTGCAGCTTTTGTGACAATTCTGTCATTTTAAAAAGGTCATTTTGTCCTGGGATATTTTTGGAGAGAGATTTTGAAGGCAGAGGCATGGAACCAGCTACTGGAGATGGCTGAAGTAAACAACTGAGGAGGCCTTTAGATTTGTTTTTTTTAAAAAGGTTGGAACAATAGAAGCAGCTTGAATGGGAGTGGCCAGTTCTCACAGACCAAGCGCTTTTTTTTAACTTTGGCAATCAGAAGCTATTTGGGGTCCCCAGACGAATTAGAAATTTCAGTGAATGATTCCAATCTGCTGAAATCTCTCTTAGAGTCATAGAGATGTACAGCATGGGAACAGACCCTTCATTCCAACCCACCCATGCCGACCAGATATCGCAACCCAATCTCGTCCAACATATATCCCTCCAATCCCAGCTCATATCCCTCCAAATCCTTCCTATTCACATACCTATCCAAATACCTTTTAAATGTTGTAACTGTACCAGCCTTCACCACTTTTATATCTTTCCCCTCTCACCCTAAACCTATGCCCTCTAGTTCTGGACTCCCCCACCCCAGGGAAAAGACTTTGTCTATTTACCCTATCCATGCCCCTCATAATTTTGTAAACCTCTATAAGGTCACCCCTCAGCCTCCGACGCTCCAGGGAAAACAGCCCCAGCCTGTTCAGCCTCTCCCTGTAGCTCAGATCCTCCAACCCTGGCAACATCCTTGTAAATCTTTTCTGAATCCTTTCAAGTTTCACAACATCTTTCCGATAGGAAGGAGACCAGAATTGCACGCAATATTCCAACAGTGGCCTAACCAATGACCTGTACAGCCGCAACATGACCTCCCAACTCCTGTACTCAATACTCTGACCAATAAAGGAAAGCATATCAAACACCTTCTTCACTGTCCTATTTACCTGCAACTCCACTTTCAAGGAGCTATGAACCTGCACTCCAAGGTCTCTTTGTTCAGCAACACTACCTGGCACCATGTATTCACCATTTTGTGATTGTTAGTGTGCAAGATGGGACAAAGTCTTTTGCTTCGCTTCATGTTATGACACTCTTTCCCCACCCTGCTGTTCTCTTCCTTTATCTGCCCCCTGGCATGTCAACAATCAAATGAACAGGAGGCTGAGGCTGCATATTCTGAATATTGTTCTGACATGTATCTTGAGGAAATGTGCAGTTATAAACCAATTAATTCGGCTCTTTACTCAGCGTCGTAAGGGTGTGGAATGCCCTGCCTGCAACAGCAGTAAACTCGCCAACTTTAAAGGCATTTAAATGGTCATTGGGTAAATATATAGATGATAATGGAAGCGTGGAGGTTAGATGGGCTTCAGATTGGTTTCACATGTCGGTGCAACAATGTAGGCTGAATAGCCTATACTGCCCTGTGTGGTTCTATGTTCTAAGTCCTGCGAAGATTTGCTTTCTCAAAATGCAGCACCTCACATTTATCGAAATTAAACTCCATCTGCCACTTCTCAGCCCATTGGCCCATCTGATCAACACCCTGTTGTAATCTGAGGTAACCCTCTTTGCTGTCCACTACACCTCCAATTTTGGTGTCATCTGCAAACTTACTAACTGTACCTCTTTGTTGCATCCTCCTAGATTGGAGAACGGCATGTAAGAATCTGTGTCTGAATTTGCTTTTTTTGCAAAGGGGTGTGTTTGTGGGATGTTACCGTAGTGGAACAGTTAATTATTAACTCTGGATTAGTGGTGCTGGAAGAGCACAGCAGTTCAGGAAGCATCCAAGTAGCTTCGAAATCGATGTTTCAGGCAAAAACCCTTCATCAGGAATAAAGGCAGTGAGCCTGAAGCATGGAGAGATAAGCTAGAGGAGGGTGGGAGTGGGGAGGAACTAGCATAGAGTACAATGGGTGAGTGGGGGAGGGGATGAAGGTGATAGATCATGGAGGAGAGGGTGGAGTGGATAGGTGGAAAAGGAGATAGGCAGGTCGGACAAGTCCGGACAAGACATGGGGACAGTTACTGAGCTGGAAGTTTAGAACTAGGGTGAGGTGGGGTAAGGGGAAATGAGAAAACTGTTGAAGTCCACATTGATGCCCTGGGGTTGAAGTGTTCCGAGGCGGAAGATGAGGCGTTCTTCCTCCAGGCGTCTGGTGGTGAGGGAGCGGCGGTGAAGGAGGCCCAGGACCTCCATGTCCTCGGCAGAGTGGGAGGGGGAGTTGAAATGTTGGGCCACGGGGTGGTTTGGTTGATTGGTGCGGGTGTCTTGGAGATGTTCCCTAAAGCGCTCTGCTAGGAGGTGCCCAGTCTCCCCAATGTAGAGGAGACCGCATCGGGAGCAACGGTTACAATAAATGATATTAGTGGATGTGCAAGTAAAACTTTGATGGATGTCGAAGGCTCCTTTAGGGCCTTGGATAGAGGTGAGGGAGGAGGTGTGGGCGCAGGTTTTACAGTTCCTACGGTGGCAGGGGAAAATGCCAGGATTGGAGGGTGAGTTGTTTGGGGGCGTGGACCTGACCAGGTAGTCGCAGAGGGAACGGTCTTTGCGGAAGGCGGAAGGGGTGGGGAGGGAAATATATCCCTGGGGGTGGGGTCTGTTTGGAGGTGGCGGAAATGTCCACAGATGATTTGGTTTATGCGAAGGTTTGTAGGGTGGAAGGTGAGCACCAGGGGCGTTCTGTCCTTGTTACGGTTGGAGGGGTGGGGTCTGAGGGCGGAGGTGCGGGATGTGGACGAGATGCGTTGGAGGGCATCTTTAAACACGTGGTAAGGGAAATTGCAGTCTCTAAGGAAGGAGGCCATCTGGTGTGTTCTGTGGTGGAACTGGCCCTCCTGGGAGCAGATCCGGCGGAGGTGGAGGAATTGGGAATACGGGATGGCATTTTTGCAAGAGGTAGGGTGGGAAGAGGTGTAATCCAGGTAGCTGTGGGAGTCGGTGGGTTTGTAAAAAATGTCAGTGTCAAGTCGGTCGTCAGTAATGGAGATGGAGAGGTCCAGGAAGGGGAGGGAGGTGTCAGAGATGGTCCAGGTAAATTTAAGGTCAGGGTGGAATGTGTTGGTGAAGTTGATGAATTGCTCAACCTCCTCGCGGGAGCACGAGGTGGCGCCAATGCAGTCAACAATGTCGCGGAGGAAGAGGTGGGGAGTGGTGCCGGTGTAATTACGGAATATCAACTGCTCTACGTAGCTAACAAAGAGACAGGCATAGCTGGGGCCCATACGTGTGCCCATGGCTACGCCTTTGGTCTGGAGGAAGTGGGAGGATTCAAAGGAGAAATTGTTAAGGGTGAGGACCAGTTCAGCCAAACGAATGAGAGTGTCGGTTGAAGGGTACTGTTGGGGACGTCTGGAGAGGGAAAAATGGAGGGCTTGGAGGCCCTGGTCATGGCGAATGGAGGTGTAGAGGGATTGGATATCCATGGTGAAGATGAGGCATTGGGGGCCAGGGAAACGGAAGTCTTGGAGGAGGTGGAGGGCGTGGGTGGTGTCTCGAACGTATGTGGGGAGTTCCTGGACTAGGGGGGATGGGACAGTGTCGAGGTAGGTAGAGATGAGTTCAGTGGGGCAAGAGCATGCTGAGACAATATTAACTGCAGTCATAGAGATATGCACCATGGAAACATACCCTTTGGTCCAACCTGTCAATGCTGGACAGATATCCGAAAATAATCTTGTCCCATTTCACTCTAAATCCATTAGATTAGATTCATAGAAACATAGAAAAAATACAGCGCAGTACAGGCCCTTTGGCCCTCGATGTTGCGCCGATCCAAGCCCACCTAACCTACATGAGCCCACTATCCTCCATATGCCTATCCAATGCCCGTTTAAATGCCCATAAAGAGGGAGAGTCCACCACTGCTACTGGCAGGGCATTCCATGAACTCACGACTCGCTGAGTAAAGAATCTACCCCTAACATCTGTCCTATACCTACCACCCCTTAATTTAAAGCTATGCCCCCTCGTAATAGCTGACTCCATACGTGGAAAAAGGTTCTCATGGTCAACCCTGTCTAAACCCCTAATCATCTTGTACACCTCTATCAAGTCACCCCTAAACCTTCTTTTCTCCAATGAAAACAGCCCCAAGTGCCTCAGCCTTTCCTCATAAGATCTTCCTACCATACCAGGCAACATCCTGGTAAACCTCCTCTGCACCCGTTCCAGTGCCTCCACAACCTTCCTATAGTTTGGCGACCAAAACTGCACACAATACTCCAGATGCGGCCGCACCACAGTCTTATACAGCTGTAAAATGGCCTCAGGACTCTGGAACTCAATTCCTCTACCAATAAAAGCCAGTACGCCATATGCCTTCTTCACCGCAATATTTACCTGGGTGGCAACTTTCAGAGATCTGTGCACATGGACACCAAGATCTCTCTGCTCATCCACACTACCAAGTATCCGACCATTAGCCCAGTACCCCATGTTTTTGTTACTCATACCAAAGTGAATCACCTCCCACTTACCCACATTGAACTCCATTTGCCACCTTTCTGCCCAGCTCTGCAGCTTATCTATATCCCGCTGTAACCTGACACATCCTTCCTCACTGTCAACAACTCCACCGACTTTCGTATCATCCGCAAACTTGCTCACCCAACCTTCTAGCCCCTCCTCCAGGTCATTTATAAAAATGACAAACAGCAATGGTCCCAAAACAGATCCTTGCGGAACACCGCTAGTAACTGCACTCCAAGATGAACCTTTACCATCAACTACTACCCTCTGTCTTCTTCCAGCCAGCCAATTCCTAATCCAAAACTCCAACTCACCCTCAATGCCATACCTCCGTATTTTTTGCAGTAGCCTACCATGGGGAACGTTATCAAACGCCTTCCTAAAATCCATATATACCACATCTACCGCTTTACCCTCGTCCACCTCCTTAGTCACCTTCTCAAAGAATTCAATAAGGTTTGTGAGGCACGACCTGCCCTTCACAAAACCATGCTGATTATCCTTGATCACATTATTCCTATCCAGATGTTCATAAATCCTATCCCTTACAATTCTCTCTAAGACTTTGCCCAAAACAGAAGTGAGACTCACCGGCCTATAGTTACTAGGGTTTTCCCTACTCCCCTTCTTGAACAAGGGAACCACATTTGCTATCCTCCAGTCTTCTGGCACTATTCCTGTAGACAATGAGGACATAAAAATCAAGGCCAATGGCTCTGCAATCTCCTCCCTTGCTTCCCAGAGAATCCTAGGATAAATGCCATCAGGTCTAGGGGACTTATCTATTTTCACCCTTTCCAGAATTTCCAACACCTCTTCCCTACATACCTCAAAGCCATTCTAATTAATTGTGACTCAGTATTCACATCGGCAACAATGTCCTGTTCCTGAGTGAATACTGACGAAAAGTCTTCATTCAGTGCCTCCCCAATCTCTTCAGCCTCCACACGTAACTTCCCACTACTATCCTTGACTGGACCTATTCCTACCCTAGTCTTTCTTTTATTCCTGAAATACCTATAGAAAGCCTTTGGGTTTTCCCTAATCCTACCAACTAAGGACTTTTCATGTCCCCTCCTTGCTGCGCTTACCTCTCTCTTCAGATCCTTCCTGGCTACCTTATAACTCTCAATCGCCCCAGCTGAACCTTCAGGTCTCATCTTTACATCGGCCGCCCTCTTCCCTTTAACAAGGGATTCCAATTCCTTATTAAACCATGGCTCCCTCACACAACCCTTTCCTCCCTGCCTGACAGGTACATACTTATCAAGGACACTCAATAGCTGCTCCTTGAACAAGCTCCATATATCAATTACGCCCTTGCCTTGAAGCCTACTTTTTCAAGCCACGCATTCTAAGTCGTGACTCACCGCATCATAATTTCCCAGCCCCCAGCTATAACTCTTGCCCTGCAGTGCACACTTATCCCTCTCCATCACTAGAGTAAAAGTCACCGAATTGTGGTCACTGCCCCCGAAGTGCTCACCTACCTCCAATTCTAACACCTGGCCTGGTTCGTTACCCAGAACCAAATCCAGTATGGCCTCACCTCTTGTTGGCCTGTTTACATATTGTGTCAGGAAACCCTCCTGCACACATTGGACAAACACCGAACCATCTAATGAACTCGAGCTATAGCTTTCCCAGTCAATATCAGGAAAGTTAAAGTCCCCCAGGAACTGTAAGTTCCTTACAGTGTGGAAACAGGCCCTTCAGCCCAACCAGTACACACCAATCCACTTCCCTCTTACTAATGCACCTAAGACTATGGGCAATTTAGCACAGCCAATTCACCTGACCTGCACATCTTTGGACAGTGGGAGGAAACCGGAGCACCCGGAGGAAACCGCACAGATACAGGGAGAATGTGCAAACTCCACACAGACAGTTGCCTGAGGTGGGAATTGAACCTGGGACCCTGGTGCTGTGAGGCAGCAGTGCTAGCTACTGAGCCACCGTGCTGCCCCGTCATATTCATATTCCCATCCAGGTGCCTTTTAAATGTTGTACTTGTGACATCTTCCACCACTACCTCTGGCGGCTCATTCTGTACATGTATCACCCTCTGTATGAAGAAGTTGCCCTTTAGAATCTTTTAAATTTGTTCCCTCTCACCTTAAACCTATGCCCTCCAGTTTAGAAAAAACCTTGTGTATTTACCCTATCCACTCCCCTTGTGATTTTATAAACCTCTATAAGGTCGTCCCTCAGCCTCCAATGCCCAGGGTAAATAGCCCCAGTCTATTCAGCTTCAACCTTTAGCTCAAACCCTCCAACGTCCTTATCAATCTATTCTTAATCCTATCAAATTTCACAACATCCTCCTTCTAGCAGCCAGACCAGAATTACACCAGACCAGTATTCATGTTGCAGTTGTATCAGACTGTGGTGCGGCCGCATCTGGAGTATTGTGTGCAGTTTTGGTCGCCATACTATAGGAAGGTTGTGGAGGCACTGGAACGGGTGCAGAGGAGGTTTACCAGGATGTTGCCTGGTATGGTAGGAAGATCGTATGAGGAAAGGCTGAGGCACTTGGGGCTGTTTTCATTGGAGAAAAGAAGGTTTAGGGGTGACTTGATAGAGGTGTACAAGATGATTAGGGGTTTAGATAGGGTTGACCATGAGAACCTTTTTCCACGTATGGAGTCAGCTATTACGAGGGGCATAGCTTTAAATTAAGGGGTGGTAGGTATAGGACAGATGTTAGGGGTAGATTCTTTACTCAGCGAGTCGTGAGTTCATGGAATGCCCTGCCAGTAGCAGTGGTGGGCTCTCCCTCTTTATGGGCATTTAAACGGGCATTGGATAGGTATATGGAGGATAGTGGGTTAGTGTAGGTTAGGTGGGCTTGGATTGGCGCAACATCGAGGGCCAAAGGGCCTGTACTGCGCTGTATTTTTCTATGTTCTATGTTCTATGTACACAGCATTCCAAAAGTGGCCTAACCAATGCCCTGTCCAACTGCAACATGAAATCCCATCTTCCATATTCAATGCACTGTTATTTGGTTAACCCTGTCAATAGTTATGGAATTTTAAATTCCTCTTTATTTTGTTTGTATTTTAACTATCGTGTTTAAATTGTGTGTTGCTTAATGTCGAGTAGTTTAACCAGTTGCATCACATCTGGAACATACACTTCATATTTACCTTTAAAATAAGAAAATTCTGGCCACCACACTATCAGACGGATGCCTTGGAGAGGGTCCAGAAAACGTTTACCAGGATGTTGCCTGGCCTGGGGGATTTAGCTATGAAGAAAGGTTGGACAGACTGGGTTTGCTTTCACTGGAATGCAGGAGGTTGACAGGGGCAACCTAATAGAAGTTGAGAAGATTGTGAATGGCGTGGATAGAGTGGAAAGTATGAGGCTTTTTCCCAGGGTGGGAGGGGTCAATTACTAGGGGACACAGGTTCAAGATGTGAGGGGGGCAAGTTTAAAAGAGACATCTGAGGCACATTTTTCACACAAAGGGCAGTGAGTGCTGCTCAAGGAGGTGGTGCAAGGAGACAAAATAGCAGCTTTCAAGAAGCATGTGGACAAGTACATGAATAGGAAGTGAACAGAGGGATATGGATCCTGTAACTGAAGACAGTTTTAGTATAGAAGAACAAAATGTGTTGGCACAGGTTTGAAGGGCTGAAGGGCCTGTTCCTGTACTGCATCATCCTTTAGTGCTCTATTGTTTTTGTTGTTCTGCAAACTCCACACAGTCACACAAGGCTGGAATCAACCTAGGTCTCCAGCACTGTGAGGCAGTTGTGCTAACCACTGAGCCTCCGTGCTGTGGAAATGTGGTGGAGGCAGGTACAAGTGAGGCATTCAAGAGTGCAGTGAGTGATTATTGGAACAGAAACACTAACAACTCTGTGACTCATTCTCAGATTTATTCTCACATGCCATACATTAAAGTCAGAAATATCTCGCTTTAGCACTAACAGTGGAACGTAGCTCTGGGCAGACAATGATACTGAGTACTCACTGACAATTAACCCGGGCAAACTTTGTCACCCTAATTGCAGCTCTCTCCCAGATTATTCAATCAGCAATTATTGACTCAATTCTCTAATATTGAGGTGCCAGTGTTGGACTGGGATGGACAAATCACACAACACCAGGTTGTCGACCAACAGGTTTATTTGAAAGCACAAGCGTTTGAGTGCTGTTCACCTAACAAAGGAGCAGTGCTCCGAAAGCTTGTACTTTCAAATGTACTTGTTGGACTAGAACCTAATCTTGTGATATTGCCACTTATCAGGAGGTTTAATGCTGAGATGTATGTTCCTACAGTATCGCTGTTACTATGAGGGATCTGTGAGAAGATTCCCTGGATCCCAGGTCTCTGCAAGCATGTGCTCAGGATTCAGGTAAAGAAACTAATAGTTTCTTCTCAGGTTTTAAACTGGATTTAGGTAAGAACATTTTAGGCTATGAGATGTTACCTCGGCAGGATCACTCGCTGTGTAACTGTACTGAGATGTGTTTATTCAGCAGGGTAAGGGTAACTCATTGTGTAACTGTACTGAGATGTGTGTATTCAACAGTGTAAGGGTCACTCATTGTGTAACTGTACTGAGATGTGTTTATTCAGCAGGTTAAGCGTCACCCATTGTGTAACTGTACTGAGATGTGTTTATTCAGCAGGGTAAGGGTAACTCAATGTGTAACTGTACTGAGATGTGTTTATTCAGCAGAATGAGGGTCACTCATTGTGTAACTGTACTGAGATGTGTTTATTCAGCAGGGTAAGGGTAACTCATTGTGTAACTGTACTGGGATGTGTTTATTCAGTGGGGTAAAGGTCACTCATTGTGTAACTGTACTGAGATGTGTTTATTCAACAGGGTAAGGGTCACTCATTGTGTAACTGTACTGAGATGTGTTTATTTAGCAGGGTAAGGGTCACTCATTGTGTAACTGTACTGAGATGTGTTTATTCAGTGGGTTAAGGGTCACTCATTGTGTAACTGTACTGAGATGTGTTTATTCAGTGGGGTAAAGGTCACTCATTGTGTAACTGTACTGAGATGTGTTTATTCAGCAGGGTGAGGGTCATTCATTGTGTAACTGTACTGAGATGTGTTTATTCAACAGGGTAAGGGTCACTCATTGTGTAACTGTACTGAGATGTGTTTATTCAGCAGGGTAAGGGTCACTCATTGTGTAACTGTACTGAGATGTGTTTATTCAGCAGGGTAAGGGTCACTCATTGTGTAACTGTACTGAGATGTGTTTATTCAACAGGGTAAGGGTCACTCATTGTGTAACTGTACTGAGATGTGTTTATTCAACAGGGTAAGGGTCACTCATTGTGTAACTGTACTGAGATGTGTTTATTTAGCAGGGTAAGGGTCACTCATTGTGTAACTGTACTGAGATGTGTTTATTCAGTGGGGTAAGGGTCACTCATTGTGTAACTGTACTGAGATGCGTTTATTCAGTGGGGTAAGGGTCACTCATTGTGTAACTGTACTGAGATGTGTTTATTCAGTGGGGTAAGGGTCACTCATTGTGTAACTGTACTGAGATGTGTTTATTCAGCAGGGTAAGGGTCACTCATTGTGTAACTGTACTGAGATGTGTTTATTCAGCAGGGTGAGGGTCATTCACTGTGTAACTGTAGTAGGATGTGTTTATTCAGCAGGGTGAGGGTCAATCACTGTGTAACTGTACTAGGATGTGTGTTTAGTCAGTTGGGTAAGGGTCAATCACTGTGTAACTACTGGGATGTGTTTATTGTTATGATGTTGAAGGCGTGCACTGTGCCTTCAAGAGAAAGTGAATGCTGTTCTGAATTGAGAGATTATAAGCGCTTGTGTTTATAATAAGATGGAACTCCTAGAGTGTACTGGAAAATTGAAAATATGCTACATTTACCTGTTAAATGGATACATGAGTTTTGGTTACTGTTTTGGCAACAATTTGAATTTAACCAATCAGTTTAACTTATGTCCCAGGATACTAAAACCCAATCGAGTTTGAATTTATTGTTTTGCCAACATTAAACCAATGAGACGATCTAATATTGGGAATATAAGAAAGGCAGGCAGTTTGAAAATCAAACAGAACAACTGCCATCGAAAGACAACCAAGCAATAATGAAACACTCTCTATCAAAGGCACCTTTTCAATGCAACATATGTGCGTAAAAAGACGGAATACAACCCAAGGAGTTCCTCAGCTGGAAGAAGGCAGACACCAAAGACAACAGCGGCTGTGAAATTAAGTTGATGTAATTTTAATAAGTGTTTTATGGGAACAGTATGCAGTTATGGAGTCAGAACATAGAACATAGAACAGTACAGCACAGAACAGGCCCTTCAACCCACGATGTTATGCCGACCACTGATCCTCATGTATGCACCCTCAAATTTCTGTGACCATATGAATGTCCAGTAGTCTCTTAAATGTCCCCAATGACCCTGCCTCCACAACTGCTGCTGGCAACGCATTCCACGCTCTCACAACTCTCTGTGTAAAGAACCCGCCTCTGACATCCCCTCTATACTTTCCTCCAACCAGCTTAAGACTATGACCCCTCGTGTTAGTCATTTCTGCCCTGAGAAATAGTCTCTGGCTATCGACTCTATCTAAGCCTCTCATTACCTTGTATACCTCAATTAGGTCCCCTCCCCTCCTCCTTTTCTCCAATGAAAAAAGTCCGAGCTCAGTCAACCTCTCTTCATAAGATAAGCCCTCCAGTCCAGGCAGCATCCTGGTAAACCTCCTCTGAACACTCTCCAAAGCATCCACATCTTTCTATAATAGGGTGACCAGAACTGGACGCAGTATTCCAAGTGCGGTCTAACCAAAGTTTTATTGAGCTGCAACAAGATCTCACGACTCTTAAACTCAATACCCCTGTTAATGAACACTTTCTTAACAACCATGTCCACTTGGGTGGCCATTTTAAGGGATCTATGTACCTGCACACCAAGATCCCTCTGTTCCTCTACGCTGCCAAGAATCCTATCCTTAATCCTGTACTCAACTTTCAAATTCAACCTACCAAAATGCATCACCTCACATTTATCCAGGTTAAACTCCATCTGCCACCTCTCAGCCCATCTCTGCATCCTGTCAATGTACCGCTGCAGCCTACAACAGCCGTCTATACTGTCAACGACACCTCCAACCTTTGTGTCGTCTGCAAACTTGCTAACCCATCCTTCAATCCCCTCATCCAAGTCATTGATAAAAATTACAAACAGTAGAGGCCCAAGGACAGAGCCTTGTGGAACACCACTCACCACAGACTTCCAGGCAGAATATTTTCCTTCTACTACCACTCGCTGTCTTCTGTTGGCCAGCCAATTCTGTATCCAGACAGCTAAGTTCCCCTGTATCCCATTCCTCCTGACCTTCTGAATGAGCCTACCATGGGGAACCTTATCAAATGCCTTTCTGAAGTCCATATACATCACATCCACAGCTCGATCCTCATCAACCTTTCTAGTCACATCCTCAAAGAACTTGATAAGGTTTGTGAGGCATGACCTGCCCCTCACAAAGCCGCGTTGACTGCATTTAATCAAGCCATGCTCTTCCAGAGGGTCATAAATTCTATCCCTCAGAATCCTTTCTAACACCTTGCAGATGACAGACGTGAGACTTACTGGTCTGTAATTGCTGGGGATTTCCCTATTTTCTTTCTTGAAGAGAGGAATTACATTTGCCTCTCTCCAGTCCTCAGGTACGTCTCCAGTGGAGAGCGAGGATGCAAAGATCTTCACAAGTGGCGAAGCAATTGCATTTCTCGTTTCTCAAAGCAGCCGAGGACAAATCTGGTCTGGGCCTGGCGACTTGTCAATCTTAATGTTTGACAAAATTTTCAGCACATCAACTTCCTCTATCTCTATCCATTCCAGCATGCACACCTGCTCTTCAAAGGTTTCATTCACTACAAAGTCGTTTCTTTCATAAAGACAGAAGCAAAAAACTCATTTAGGGCTTCCCCTACCTCTTCAGACTCCACACACAAATTCCCTATGCTATCCCTGATCGGCCCTACTCTTTCTTTGATCATTCCCTTATTCCTCACATAAGTGTAAAATGCCTTTGTTGGAGTTGGAGACAGATAATAAGCAGATAAGGGAAAGGGGGCTTAGAGTTGTGAGTAGTTGTTTAATGTTCACTTTTAGAGTTAAAGGATAAATTCTTTAAATAGTGGAATTTGGGAATTCACTGTCACTCACAATTTAACAGATTACAAGATGAGGTGAGCTTTTCTGGGTGCTTGGTTTAATTACAGAAGGGTTCACCGCTGTGTTGTAATATTATTCAACAGGGTAGAGGTTACAAGGATTGTTTTCTCTCTATCTTTGTTTGTTTCTCTTCTGCAGTGCTGTGATTGTGTTCAATAATCGAACATACGTCATTGAACCTATTGGTGGGGATGCAAGTGGTCGTCATTTGTTATACAGAGCTGAAGATCTCCTGCCAGTACCAAGTAGCTGTGGAGTCAGAAATCTAACCCTTGAGTTAAACCTGACCGATCACCTCCAGCCCTCTCAGAGGGTGAGTAATGAACACTGTAACTAACTGACTCACTGAAAGAAAGAAGTCCCATAGAAAATACAATCCTCAGACACAGCCTTCGGCTCAGTCAGCTCATGGAAAGTTCATTTACTCAGCATATTCCCGTTTCCCTTCTGACTCTCTCTTGATCTCCTATTGAAAGTCAATATTGATGGAGATTGTCTCTGAAACACTGACTCTAGAAATGAATCCATGACTGCGTTATTCTTTCTGTGATGCAAATCTCCTGTTATAAAGCTCTTATATTGAATTGTTTCTCTCTGACCTCTTGTGCTAGACTGTTTCCAGTCGCTGACAATCAGTTTTCATTCATCTGCCCCATCATTTCACTATTCTTCAGACTTTCTTTCTGTCACTGATGACAAAATGTGCTGACAGTAAAGAGTTTGAACCACTGTAAGAGAAATGTAAAGCAGTAATCATTCAGCTCAGAAAAAAAAAATTCAGTAAAAACAGCAAAAAATGTCAATGATGAGATGCTTGAACAATGTAATAAAGATGAAACTGGTGTATTTCAGTCCCCAACAGCATTTTAATCATTTCATAATGTTATTGCAAATTCTGCCACCCTTTGGACAGTCAGTCCCAATTCCATCCTCTAAGTAAATCCTTGTGAAATCTCTTTGTAATAACACAGGGAACTAACTGTAAAAGTACATTATTTATTGTTGAGCATCAAAATAGAGCCACTACTCATGGCACACACTGGCTGTCCCTGCTCTGACAGACAGTTCTGTCGTCCCATCCCTGGACCTGCTTTATAAAGGGCTCAGGTCATGAGGTCCAGCTCAGCAGGCCATTGCCTGTTACTAAGGGTACACACCAGGGGAGATTTGTTGGTGATTCCCCATGGACCTTAAAGACCTTGTCATATTCCAAGATCTTATGTCAGGGATAGAAGGATAGAATATGGAATAACGGAAATTCCCGACTTAACAAACCCAATGAAAAGAGTACAAAATAAAAACTGGAAATACTGTGGATGCTGTGAGAATCTGTTCTGAGGAAGGGTCACGCAATTCGAAATGTGATCTTTGATTTTTCTCCACAGATGCTTTGAGTATAGGAGGTGGGAAGTCATGTTCAGACTGTACGGGACATTGGTGAGATCTCTTTTGGAATACTGTGTCCAGTTGTGATCGCTCAGTTACAGGAACAAAGTTCAGCTGGAGAGGGTTCAGAAGAGATTTGCTAGAGTGTTGCTGGGGATGGAAGGTTTGAATTATAAAGAAAAGCTGAATATGCTGGGACTTTCTCATGGAGCAGAGGAGCTTGAGAGGTGACTTTAGAGAAGTTCATAAAATAATGAGGGATATACATAGAGTTAATAGTAGTTATCTTATTCACTAAGATGTGGGATTTCAAGGCTAGGGGACGCATTTTTAAGGTGAGAGGAAAGAGATTTAAACAAGATATGAGGGGCAAAGTTTGTACTCAGAGGTTGGTTCGTATATGGAATGAACTTCCTGAGGAACTGGTGGATGTGGGTACAATTACAATATTTAAAAGTGTCACAAAGCTGGTCCCTTTTTTCCAAAAGCTGTTCCTTTTCTCAAGGATACTGTGTCCTTGATTTTTCCAGTGGAGTCATAAAACCCTACCAGCTCCAAGGTGACTAGTTTGGCGCAGCGATGAGAAAGGATGTTGAGAGGCTTTATGTCGATATGTAAACAGATGAGACTTCAGGCTAAAGTGGTCATGTTTTAGAAGTGATGTGTATAATGAAAGGGGAGTGGTCAGCTCTCTAGCTGAGTAGGCGAAAGTGGGTACTGTGGATGCTGGAGATCAGAGTCTAGATTAGAGTGGTGCTGGAAAAGTGCAGCAGGTCAGGCAGCATCTGAGGAGCAGGAAAATTGATGTTTCAGGCAAAAGCCCTTCATCAGGAATCCTTGTGTAATTTTATGAATACATTTTTGTCTATTTTAAAATCTGGTAGTCAACCTCACTGACTTACTCCAGGTAATTTTCACTGTACACTTACCGAAACAAATTGCAAAGTTATGGTCTGGGCTGCTTGCTTAAGAATGTTTTTGAGTGGTCTGGCCTCATCATTTGGATAAGTACATGAATAGGAAAGGTTAGGAGGGATACAGGCCAGGAGTAGGCAGGTGGGACCAGTTTAGTTTGGGATTATGGTCAGCATTATGGTTGGACTGAAGAGGCTGCTTCTGTGCTGGATGACTATGATGTCAGACATGCTGAAGTTTTCCAGAAATTCCTATTTTTGTGTCAAACGTGTACAAGATGTTCTTATTTTCAACCTATATGTGATGGTGGGTGATAGAAGGGCTTGGTCTTGCCACTACTGGAATTAAAACATCGATAGCCAGAGAGCTGTCAGGGAGATACACACGCAGGAGGCTGGAAGAACACGGTAACCCAGGCAGTATCCAGAGGTGGAGAAGTCAACGTTTTGGGTGTAATACTTCTTCAGGGGTTAGCTGGGGGTAAGGGGAGCTGCAGATAAAGGGGATGGAGGGGAGTTATGGGGAAGGCTTTTGGGTGGGAGAGGGCAGGGGAGGGGAGGGCAGGGGAGGTGAGGTAGGGTAGGTCAACACTGGTCAAGGGTACGACCTGGTTGGTGGATGGGAAGAATGAATCCAGTTGGGAGTTGAGAGGAAGGGCTGATCAGAGGAATGGAAGGGAGTAGAAGGGGCTGGAAACAGAGGAGGAGGATGGGAAGAGAGGATATTTCAAACCGGAGAACTCAACAATGTTAAGTCCTCCAGGCTGTAAGGTGCTCAGGTGGAAGGTGGAAGGTGAGGTGTTGTGCTCAGATTCACTGTGGCAATGGAGGAGGCAAAGGATGGTTATGTAGGAAAAGGAGGGGGAAGAGTACTTTAAATTGAACGGAAGGGGGGATCCAAGATGGTGGTGATCTGGGAGGATCGTGTTGCAGAGCTCAGCACTGCAGCACAAGTAGGATGAATTTCTAACCCGCTCAACCTGGACCATCACGATATCTTGGGATTCTAGAAAGGTCAATGAGTCCGAGAAAACTGTGAAAAACTGACTTACCTGCGTTTTTGCCATCCAGAGATGCCGAAGAAGGGAGGAGGACTGTCTGAGGCTGGACCCAAGGCCTTGCCTGCAGGATCATTGGACTCAATTACTTACCAGGCTCTGGTGAACAAGCTCACAAAATCTTGTGAGATGTTGGGTAAGCAGAAAGAGGAGAAGCTGGCCCCGATCTCTATCATGCTGCAGAAGCATGAACAGCAGCTCGGAGACCTGGAAAAGCAGACAGATGAGGTTGAATGCAAAGTCACAGGGGTGGAAGTTGATGCCAGTTCCTCCAGAGATAGGATCCAAGCCCTGGAGAAGCAGGTCTGTAGTTTGCATGACCAAGTGGATGATCTTGTGAACAAGGGCAGGAGAAAGAATATTCCGATTGTTGGTCTGCCTGAGGGTAAGGAAGGAGAGCGGCCTGTGGATTTTATTGAGGAATGGATGCCAAAATTCTTTAACTTGGAGGCTGGCATGAGAGGCTTGAAGATCGAGGGGCCTCACCGGGTCAAGACGTGGAGATCAGGTCTGGGTCAAAATCTTCGTCCTCTCCTGGTGCAGTTTTATCACTACAGAAATAAGGAGAGAATCGTGGAAGCTTCCAGAATCAAGGGGAAGGATCCAAAGGCCCTAATTTATGAGGGTGCTAGGGTCATGTTCTTCCAGGACTTCTCAGCGGCGGTGATCCAGAAAAGAATATCCTGTGACGGTGTCAAGAGAAGACTGAGAGAGCTTGGGATTCAGTACTCTCTGAGGTAATGGGTGGTGCTCCGGTAAAACACCTTAGATGGATCTATACCTCTCTCTCTATGACACATCGGAGAAGGCAATAGACTTTGTGGACAAATTAACCTCATCTGAACAATTTAATATGTACAAATAGTCTTTGTTTTTTTAAAAGAAAACAGAGGAAGTCCAGTTGGAGCTTTCTTTTCCTTTTTTCTTCTATGGGGTAATAACTTGTTTAAATTATGTTTGGTGGTGGTTGAGATATGTACTTTTAATTTCTAAGTTAAGTTATACCAAAGGATGGAGGGGGCAGTATTTATCCTTTTTTCTTTAAGATATGTTCTTTATTCCATGGTGTATTTCCTTTCTTTTCTGCTTGTGTTTGTGGTGCGGCTTGAGCTAGGAGGAGGGAAAATGGTTGGGGTGGCTAGGTGCCTACTTATGGGCAGTTTGGGATGGGTAATTGCCCCCTGTGGGCAGGGGTTGAGTTCCTCTACTCAGTGCCGTTGGTGCTTTATATGTTGGTTTGTTTTTTGGTTTTTGTAGTTTTTAATCTTTGATAGTTTTGTAGGTTTGTTAAATGTCGTGGTTTTAGTTTATGTAGTTTTTATGTTGAATGGATCATGTGACTCTAAGGCTCAGTGATTTGTGGTTCGTGTTCCTCCTCTCTGGAATTTAAATGTTACTGCAGAAGGTTATGATGAATGACTTAATTAAATGGTGTATCAAGGGGAGTCACTCACCAGTTCAGAAGAAGGTACTTTTGAGTCTTAGAAAGGAGAACATACTGCTTTGTTACAGGACACACACTTGGATGATAGGGAGCCAGAAACTACAGCAGAATGGCTTTAACCAAGTTTATTTTTCATCATTTAATACCAGAAGTCGGGCAGTGGCTATACTGGTTAGGAGGAATCTCCCATTTAAGTTACGAGAGTGTGTTAAAGACACACATGGAAGGTTTGTAATTCTTAAAATGGGGAAGAATGTGGTGTTTTAAATGTTTATTGGTCTCCTGCTCATCCCCTCAAATTTTAGGTAAATGCGTTTTCTAAACTGATCAATCTCGAGTCCTGGCACATCATTAAAGGGGGAGATTTTAACTGTCTCATGGATCCCACAGTAGACAGGATGCCCAAAGGCCCCCTGATACCCTCTGTACAAACGAAACAATTAGTGGATCTGTGTGTGTGGGAAGAGTTAGGGTTGGTGGATGTCTGGAGGCATCTCCACCCGACAGGCAGGGATTTTACTTTTTGTTTCAATTCGCACAGATGTCACATCAGGATTGATGCTTTTTCTCTGACCCCTGTGGCAACCCTGGACTTGGTGGCATCTTGTACGATTGGTGATATTACCATCTCCGATCACGCTCCAGTGCACCTGTTGGTTAAGGTTAAGGATGTTACAGTGCGTTCGAAGTATTGGTGAATAGGTCCTTTTATCCTCAAGGATAATGTGTTTGTGGAGTATTTCTCTAGGGAATTTTGGGCATTCTTAGACATTAACTCAGGTTGGTTGGTAATCCATCCGTCCTTTGAGAAACTGCCAAAGCCTATGCCAGGGGGTTAATTATTTCCTACTCTGCCAGTAGGAAGCAGCAGAAGGGTGAGTAGCAATGTCTCCGTGAAGCACGGTTGAAGGTAGCCGAGAAGGCTTACTCTGACAGGCCCTCGTTAGTCATACTCCAGAGGATTACAGCACTGCGGTCTGCATTGAATTCTGTGCTCATGCAGACAGCAAAGAAGGAGCTTACTTTTGCAAAGCAACGCTTGTATGAGCATGGTGACAGGCCAGGCAAATAATGAGCATATCTCGCCAGGGAAAGGAGTGCCCCACAAGCCATGCTGGCGATCAGGGAAGCATCGAGGAACCTAACATTTGACTCCAAAAAGATTAATATGGCATTCCAGAGATTTTACTCAATGTTATGCCAATTTGAGGGTTGTGAGGAGGGGCAGACCAAAATGGAATCTTTTTTAAGGATCTGGAGCTCCTGGGCATGACCTCCCAACAAGAGTCCTTTCTCAATGCCCCCTTATGAGAGCAAGAGGTGCAGGAAGCTGTAAGGCAGCTTCAGAATGGACTTCCCAGTGAATTCTACAAGGAATTTATAAACATACTGTCAGGCCGGATTTAATGTTTAATAAGTCATAGAGCCATGATTGTCTCCCGTCATCTCTGAGACAGGCCAATATTTTGCTTATTCTTAAAAAAGGAAGGTCCCAGAGGACTGTGCTTCGTACAGACCCATTTCGCCCTTAAATGTGGACTTTAAAATCCTCTCTAAGACTCTCGCATTAAGGCTGAGACTGTGTTATCTTCTATTGTTAAAGAGGATCAGATGGGCTTCATAAAGGGTTGCAGACCCTCCAATAATGTTAGGAGACTGCTCAATGTAATTCAAACATGTCAACAACAGTCAATACAGGGATTGGTGATTTCTCTGGATGCAGAGACGGCATTTGACTGAGTTGAACTGTCATACCTTTTCTATACACAGTTTGGTTTGGGCGAAGTCTTTTTAAGATGGTTAAAGGTTCTCTACAGAGGCCCTCTCGCTGCGGACATCACCAGTGGGGTATGATCCAGCAATTTTAAGGAGCAGCCGGCAGGAATGTCCTCTTTCGCCACTGTTTTTTACGTTGGTGATTGAACCATTAGCAGAGGCCATTCGCAGGAACCCTAATCGATCAGCTCCAGAAGTGGGGTCAAAATTACATAAGATTTTGTTGTATCAGACGATGTCCTAATTTTTTTTCAAATCCAGCAGTTTCAGTGCCTTGCCTGATACAATGCGGTAAAAACAATGACTGCAGATGCTGGAAACCAGATTCTGGATTAGTGGTGCTGGAAGAGCACAGCAGTTCAGGCAGCATCCAAGGAGCTTCGAAATCGACGTTTCGGGCAAAAGCACAATGCATCTACATGCTTGGCACCTTTTCGGGGTACAAGTTTAATCTTGCAAAATCAGAGGCTCTGCCAATGGGTGGTCTTACGAAGGTGGTCTTGAGGGCAAATATCGATTTCCATTTAAGTGGTCAAAGGGGGTTTTGTGTATTTGGGCATATTCATTACCCAAGTTCTGGATCAGCTTTTCAAAGCTTCCAGTCTCATGGTTGGGTTGGATAGCGCTTATTAAGATGAACGTTCTCACCCGTTTGTTATACCCTATACGGATGCTCCTCCTGATTTTCAATAAGTAAACATTCAGGAGGCTGAATGGCTGGTTCAGCTCCTTTATTTGGCATCATAAGCAGCCCCTCATTAAGTTAGTTAAACTGCAACTGCCTCAGAGACTGGGGGGAGTGGACCTTCCGGACATTAAAAGCTACCAACTAAGCTTGCTCTAATCCTGTCTGAGTGATTGGGCCTGTGGGGACCCTCTTTCAATATGGTTAGATATCGAAGCCTCCCAGACAACGAGCCCCCTTTTTAGTTTGCTGTTTCTAGACAACATGAAGACAGTCAGGGAATATTGCCATAACCCAATAGTTATCCATACTGTTAAAACATGGAGGGCAATTCGACAGAGGGAAGACAATACTGGCAAAACATCTTCTCTTATACCTATAGTGGGCATGTTGGGTTTTCAACCAGGGATGATAGATCCGAAAAGACCACTCCCTCCGCGACTCCCTCGTCAGGCCCACACCCCCCACCAACCCAACCTCCACTCCCGGCACCTTCCCCTACAACCGCAAGAAATGCAAAACTTGCGCCCACACCTCCTCCCTTACTTCCCTCCGAGGCTCAAAGGGATCCTTCCATATCCACCACAAATTCACCTGCACCTCCACACACATCATTTACTGCATCCGCTGCACCCGATGGGGCCTCCTCTATATTGGGGAGACAGGCCACCTACTTGCGGAACGTTTCAGAGAACACCTCTGGGACACCCGGACCAACCAACCCAACCACCCCGTGGCTCAACACTTTAACTCCCCCTCTCACTCCACCAAGGACATGCAGGTCCTTGGACTCCTCCGTCGCCAGACCATAGCAACACGACGGCTGGAGGAAGAGCGCCTCATCTTCCGCCTAGGAACTCTCCAACCACAAGGGATGAACTCAGATTTCTCCAGTTTCCTCATTTCCCCTCCCCCCACCTTGTCTCAGTCCCAACCCTCGAACTCAGCACCACCTTCCTAACTTGCAATCTTCTTCCTGACCTCTCTTCCCCCACCCCCACTCCGGCCTATCACCCTCACCTTAACCTCCTTCCACCTATCGCATTTCCAACGCCCCTCCCCCAGGTCCCTCCTCCCTACCTTTTATCTTAGCCTGCTTGGCACACTTTCCTCATTCCTGAAGAAGGGTTCATGCCCGAAACGTCGATTCTCCTGCTCCTTGGATGCTGCCTGACCTGCTGCACTTTTCCAGCAACACATTTTCAGCTCTGATCTCCAGCATCTGCAGTCCTCACTTTCTCCTCCATGATAGATTCAGGATTCAAGTGTTGGGCAGCTAGGGGTGTGTCTTGCACGGGTGATTTATTTGAGGGAGACACAATGATGTCCTTTGATCAGTTAGCATGGAAATATCCGCTATCTAAAAGAGACCTCTTCTGTTTATTTTTTCAAGTTAAGGATTTTATTCAAAAAAAGCTACACTTTAGATTGATCCCAACAAATCTGATATAGAGAGGATGGTGTTCATGCTGAGAGTACACTTTCTGTTAGCACTTTATATCATCAGTTTGGGGGATGCCCCTCAGCTGAGTTCGATTGGCTCTACAGGATATGGGAGAGAGAGTGAGGTGTTGAAGTTTCTTCAGAGGTGTGGGAAGATATTTGGGAAAATGCAAGAAAGGTATCAATTTGCAATCGGTCCCATGCTTTACAGTTGAAGATTCTCCATAGGGTCCACTTGGTTTTGGACTATTTGTCAAAATTTAAACCAGGGGTATCTTCAACATGTCCCAAGTGCAAGGTCTGTACGGACACTCTCACCCATTGTCTCTGGACCTGTGGTAGGCTTCAAACATACTGGAGCACTGTGGCAGGTGGAATGGAGGGGATTTTGGGTGTAAGGGTGCAGAAGGACCCAATCTCTCTTCTTTTGGGCCTGCCCAGTGTGTTCCCTGCAGATGTGCATAAGAAAAAGCTTTTCAATATCCTCACTTTTTGTGCAAGAAAGAATATCTTGCTAGGTTGGGTATCTGGGTTGGGTATCTGAAAACTCCCGGGACTGTTGGGTTGGCGGAAGATTGTTTTGGAATATATTCTCTTGGATTTTCTCACAAGTATAGTACACCACAAGACTGAGAATTTTTATAAGACATAACAGCCCTTTTTGGAATACCTGGACTCAGATTTATCTGCCACACTAACAAGGGCTTTTACATAGCCATAACGATTGGGTTTTACAAGTCCAATATCCAAGGAAGAGGAACTGTGAATGTATGACTGTCTTGTTTGGCCGAGTTGAGTTATTATTATTGATTAGTTTGTTGTTGGTAATTATTTATTTAGTTAAATAGTTAGTTGGGTTTTTATATTATATATTATGGGGGTACATGGGGGTATGGGTTTCTTTTACTTTTTCTCTCGTGTTTCTTTTTGTATTGTTTTGAAATGTATTGTTTTGTATTTGTGGTAATATTTAAAAATCTATTTTATCAATGAAAATATATCTTTAAAAAAAGGATGGTGACTGGGAGGTCCGGTCAGCTCCTGCAGGCCTGGCTGTAATGCTTGGCGAAATGGGTCCTAAGTTTATGTTTTATCTCCCTGATGTAGAGAAGACCACATTGGGACCACTGCATTCAATAAACTAAATTGCAGGAAATGCAGGTGAACCTCTGTCTCACCTGGAAGGACTGTTTGAGGCCATGGATGGAGGTGGGGGTGGGGGGGGGGGTGGGGGGGGTGGTGATGGTGTGCGGACAAATTTTGCATCTTTTACGCTTGCAGGGAAAGGTGCCTGGGGTTTTGGGAGGGCTGGTGGGGAGAGTCGTGTGAACCAGGAACGGGCACAATGAAAAGGTCACCCCAGTGCACTTGGACAAAGAACAAAGAACAAAGAAAATTTACAGCCCAGAAACAGGCCTTTTGGCCCTCCAAGCCTGAGCTGATCAAAGTCCACTCTCCAAACTTGTCGCCCAATTCCTAAGCATCTGTATCCCTCTGCTCCTCACCTACTCATGCATCTATCTAGCCACATCTTGAATGAATCTACCGTGCCTGCCTCTACCACCTCTGCTGGCAACATGTAACAGGCACCTACCACTCTCTGTGAAAAGTACTTGCTGCATATATACCCCTTAAAATTTTCACCTCTTAACTTGAATGTGTAACCTCTCGTTATTGAATCTTTCCCCCTGGGAGAAAGCTTATCTCTATCTACCCTGTCTATACTCTTCATGATTTTGTAAACCTCAATCAGGTCCCCCCTCAATCTCCTTTTTTCTAATGAACACAATCCTAACCTACTCAACCTCCTCTTCATAGCTAGCACCTTCCATACCAGGCAACATCCTCATAAACCTTTTCTGCACCCTCTCCAAAGCGTCCACATCCTTTTGATAATGTGGCAACCAGAACTGTACACAATATTATAAATGCGGCCAAACCAATGTCTTGTCCAATTTTAACATGATCTGCCAGCTCTTATACTCAATACCCCGCTCGATGAAGGCAAGCATACTATATGCCTTCTTGACAACTCTATCCACCTGTGCAGCAACCTTCAGGGTACAATGGACCTGAACTCCCAGATCTCTCTGCTCATCAACTTTTCCCAAGGCTCTTCTATTTACTGTATAATTTCCCAAGGCACTAGAATTAGATTCCCAAAATGCATCACCTCGCCTTTGTCTGGATTGAACTCCATCTGCCACTTCTCCGCCCAACTCTCCAGTCTATCTATATTCTCCTGTATCTTTGACAGTCCCTTATGTTTTCTGCTACTCCACCAATTTTCATGTCAGCTGCAAACTTACTGATCATACCAACAGTTCCCTCTTCCAGATCATTTATGTACATTACAAATGACAGTGGCCCCAATACTGATCCCTGTGGACCACCACTGGTCACCTTCCTCCATTCTGAGAAACTTCCTTCAACCACTACTCTCTGACTCCTGTTGTTCAACCAGTTCTTTATCCACCGAGCTAGAACACCCTGCACACCATGTGACTTCACTTTCTCCGTTAGTTTACCATGAGGAACCCTATCAAACGCCTTACTAAAGTCCATGTATATGACATCAACAGTCCTTCCTTCATCTATCAACTTGGTCACTTCCACAAAGAACAGTATTAAGTTGGTTAGGCATGATCTCTCCCGCACAAAACCATGTTGCCTATCACTGATAAGCCTATTATTTTCCAAGTATCAATAGATCCAATCCCTCAGTACCTCTCCAGCAACTCTCATACCAGTGATGACAGGCTCACTGGTCTGTAGTTACCTGGAATATCCCTACTATCCTTCTTGTACAGGGGGACAACATGAGCAACCTTCCAGTCCTCACCTGTATTTAAGGATGCCACAAGGATATCTGTCAGGGCCCCAGTAATTTCCTCTCTTGCCTCCCTCAGGAACCTGGGATCCCATCCGGTCCTGGGGATTTGTCCACCTGGAGCTTGTTAGGGAAACAACCAAATAAAATACAGCCCTCTCACCTTCATCTCTCACAACTGTGCACCTGCAACACACACACAATCACTGGATGAGAAACGCAGGAAACCAGCTAATGTTTTGGGAACCCTTGTCTTAATCCTGCCACTGTAGATAGAGGAATTTGAGTTCAACAAAATTTGGAATTAAAATTCTAATGTAGGCCATGAAACAATTGTTGGGAAGGAATTCTGCCATCCTGATCCAGTTTGGCATACACGTGACTCCAGACGTACAACAATGTGGTTTGCTTCTAACATGCCTCTGAAATCATTCAGTTTAGTTTGTGACAAAGTCTCAAAAAAGGACTGAAACCAGACAGATCATTTGTCTTTGACCTACACTCTGGAAGTGACCACATCAACCACAGCCCTGTCGACACTGAAAAGTAGTCCTTATTAACATCTGTGGGCTGTACCAACATTGGAAGAGTCGACATTCTTGATGAAGGGCTTTTGCCCAAAATGTCAACTCTCCTGCTCCTTGGATGCTGCCTGACCTGCTGTGCTTTTCCAGCACCACACATCACAGATCACACATAACTTCAACTTTTGTATCATCTTGCCATGAGGGACCTTATCAAAGGCTTTGCTAAAGTCCATTTGACAACATCAAGCACTCTGCCCTCATCAATAATCTTTGTCATTTCTTCAAAGAACTCAATCAAATGGGTGAGGAATGAGCTCCCCCACACAAAACCATCCTCTCTCTCACTAATAACTCCATAATTTTCCAATATGAGTAAATTCTGTCGCTTAGAATTTTCTTCAATAATTTCCCTACCACTGACCTAAGACTCAACAGGCTATAATTTCCTGGTCTGTCTCTGTTGTCTTTCTGAGACAAAGGAAGAGCATTGGCTATTTTCCATTTCTCTGGGACCTCATCTGTGACTAATGAGGATACAATCATTTCATACGGGCCCCCAGCAATATCTTCACTTGCTTCCCTTAGTATTCTCAGATAGATCAGTCCCTGGGATCTGGGGACCTTCAACTATTGTCAGGACATAGGATAGTTAGCTAGGCCAAATTAGACTCCCTATCACTGGATTCACTACACAGTAAATCAGAACAATTAATGGCTGTCAAAATTGATCGGTTCCTCACTAGACTTTACAAATAACCACATCAAAAACAAATTACTGGATAATTTCAGCAAATCTGGCCTACAGCCTATCCAATCTCTCCTACTCTTAGTTTTTATTATCACTTTGTCAGTTTCTCTTCTTTCCTGACATGATCATCAATCCCTCCCTAGCCTTTCTCTCTCTCTCTCTCTGCGATCCATCTCCACCTATCTGCTCATCTCCCCTTCCCTCTACACCCCTCCCTTCCTACCACCCAGTGCTCAGCATAAACACCACTGTGTGATAGCTGCTGCAATTTCTGATGAAGTGTCACCAATACAATTACATCTGTCCTCAAGTAAGGGACCCAAAAAGGTGTGATCTCTCTAATGCCTTGTACAATTCCAACAATACTTGTTTACTTTTATACTTTATTCATTTTGCATTAAATGCCAAAACTCCATGTGCCTTCCTTATTACCTGCAGCACCTGCATATTTGCATAATTCATGCACAAGGACACCCAGATCCCACTGTACCGAAGCACTCGGAAGTTTCGTTCCCTTTAGATAATAAGTTGCTTTCATATTCCTCCATCCAAAATGAATAACCTCACATTTATCCTCCTCAAAAGTCACACAACACCAAGTTATAGTTTGACAGGTTTACTTGAAATCATAAGCTTTCGCAGCATTGCCCCTTTGTGAGGGACGTCACCTGATGAAGGGCAGTGCTCTGAAAGCTTGTGGCTTCAAATAAACCTGTCGGAATATAACTTGATGTTATGTGATGTTTGAACTTCTCCACCCCAATCCAACACCAGTGCCTCCATATCATGGTTATTCTCATCATTTATCATCTGCCAAATTTTGGCTCATTTACCAAATCTATCCACATATGTTTGTAAATTTCTTAGTTCTTCATTACAACTTACTTTTCCACCTATTTTAGTGCCATCTGCAAATTTGGCAAGGACATTTTCTATCTTCACATTCAAGTTATTAATTGAACATAGTAGGTAGACAGTATAGCACAGAAACAGACCACTCAGCCCACCATGCCTGTGCTGACTACGATGCCATTCTAACCTAATCCCATCTGTTGAAACATATGGTTTGTATTCTGAATATCCTGTCTCTTCATGTGTCTGTCTAAATGCCTCTTAAAAATGGAGTTAATCCAGGTTGCAAGTAGTTGGGAACCTGAGGACTGAAACCTGTGGCACATTCTTGATTACATCTTATCACGAAACTGTTCATCACCAAGTAATGTTCTGGGGACAAGGGTCCAAATCCCACCACAGCAGATGGTAGAATCTGGAATCAACAGAAGTCTGGAAAAAAGAAGCTAATGGTGACCATAAATCTATTGTTGATTGTTGGACAAACCCATCCAGTTCCCTTTACGGAAGGGAACTGCCACGCTTAGCTGGTCTGGTTGATATGTGACTCCAGACCTACAGTAATGTGATTAACTCTTAACTACCCTCTAGGCAATTAGCAATGGGCGATAAATACTTGCCTGACCAGCCATACCTTCATTTGCAAATGAAGTTTAAAAAATCCAGTTATCCTGACTCTCTGTTTTCTGCTGGTTAGACGGTCCTCTATCCTAGCTAATAAATTCCCCTCACTCCATGTGACCTTGTGTATTGACCTTTTCTGTGTAACCTTTTCAAATGCCTTCTGAATTCTACTGATACAAAATCTACAGGATTCCAATATTCACTTTGCTTATGGCATCTTCAAAGAACTCTAGCAAATTAGTCGAACATGATTGTATTTTGACTTTCCAAATGTCCTAATTTTCCTTAATAATGAATTCTAACAATTTCCCATCAATACATGCTAATCTAACTCACCTGTAATTTCTTATTTTCTGCCTCCATCCCCTTTTGAATAAGAGTGTTACATTTGCAATTTTCCAGAGGAACTGTTCCCGCATTCAGGGGATTTTGCAAAGTTATAACCAATAGATTCAGTTCCTTTAAGATGTAGATGTAGATGTAGGTCTCAGTCACTGGGGACTTACCTGCCTTCAATCCCAACAGTTTGCTTTGTATGTTTTCCCTCATGATGATGATTGTTCTAAGTTCCTCATTTTCGATAACTTCTGTTCACCTGTCACTAAAGTAGTATACACGTAGGGGGCATGGACTGAGAATTAGGGCCAGACTGTTCAGGAGAGATATAAGAAATCATGTCTACACCCAAAAGGTGGTAGATGTTTGGAAATTTCCCTCACAAATGGCAGTGGATGCTGGCTCAGTTGTTAATTTGAAATTGGAGATGAATACATTGTTGTTAAACCATGGTATTAAAGGATATTGTCCAAAGACAGTTTTATGGAATGAGGCCACAGATCAGCCATAATCTCGCTGGATGGTAGATTGGGCTCAGGGGGCTGAAAGACATACTCCTGTTACTGCTGGATTGGTGTCAGGGACTCCCTTGAAAACTGAGGCAAAACATTGATTTAGTGACTCTGTTATTTCAGAGTTCACCATTATTAACTGACCAGCCTCATCCTCCAAGTGAGCAACATTCACTTTAGCTACTTTCTTCCTTTTGCACTTTTGCTGTCCATTTTTATACATTGTTCCAGCTTCCTTTCATAATTTGCATTTGCTGTTTTTATGACTTTTGTGTCCCTTTTTAAAGTTACTGGGAAGAGAGAATTTATAAGTTTGCAGATGATACAAAACTTGAAAAACTACAACTGGTGAGAATGATTGTGATGGAACTGCAAATGAATATTGACAAGTTGGTGGAGGGGTTGGATGTGTGGCAGATAAGGCTCAATATACAGCAATATGAAGTGCCAGAAGTTGCAAAATGAAATAAGAGACACAATTCTAAAGGGGGTGCAGGTGCAGAGGAACTTGGGGTATATATGTGCATAGAGCATTGAAAGTGGCAGGACAGGTGGAGAAAGCAGTAAATAAAACACAGATCTTTTCACTTGTTGGCAAGGGCTTTCCTGGTTGGTCCTGCATTTGTTACCTGTCACTGGATGTCCTTGAGAAGGAGTGGGGAGGACTCTTCTTAAAACAGACTTAGGTTGAGAAGTGCCAAGTAAGATTTGAGCCACATAAATGTCAGGCAGTGACCATTACCAATAAGAGACAATAACCACTGCCCCTTTACATTCAAAGGTGTTCCCATCACTAAATTGCTTACTATCAAAATCCTGGGGTTGACCATTGATACAACTGGACTGGCCACATAAAACAAGTGGCAACAAGACCAGGTCAGAGGCTAGGAATACTGCAGTGAGTAACTCACCTCCTGACTCCCAAAAGCCTATCCACCATCTGCAAGGCACAAGTCAGGAATGTGATGGAATAGCAACCATTTGCCTAAATGGGTGCAGCTCCAACAACATTCAAAAAGCTACCCACTTGAGTGGCACCATATCCACAAGCATCCACTCTCTCCACAACTGACACTTACTGTCTACAGAAATTAGCCAAACATCCTTCGACAACACCTGGCAAACCTAAAACCGCTGCCGCACAGAAGACATGTTCCCTCTAAAAGTTTGTGTTACTGCGTGGGCTTCTGAGTTCTGTTCATAACAGTAACTTCAGGAGAAGGAAATCAAGGTGTCCACCTGTTGTTTAGAACATGGAACAGTACAGCTCAGGGAATGGCCTTCCGCCCGTGAGCATTTATCTTAATCTAAGATCTAAACTTGTACACACTCCTCAATTTACTGTTGTCCATGTGCTTGTCCAGCAGTCACTTCAATGTCCCTAATGTTTTTGACTCTACTCCCACTGCTGGTAGTGACATACACCCACCATTCTCTGTGTAAAGAACCTACCTCTGACATCTCCCCTACACCTTCCTCCAATCACCTTAAAATTATGACCCCTCGTGACAGCCATTTCTGCCCTGGGGAAATGTCTCTGGCTATCTACTCTATCTATGCCTGTCATTACACTGTATACCTCTATCAAGTCACCTCTCTTCTTTCTTCTCTCCAATGTAAAAAGCCCGAGCTCACTCAACCTCCAATCCAGACAGCATCCTGGTAAATCTCCTCTGCACCCTCTCTAAAGCATCTACATCCTTCCTATAATGAGGCAACCAGAACTGGATACAATATTCCAAGTGTGGCCTAACCAGGGTTTTGTAGAACTGCAGCATAACCTCGCAGCTCCTAAACTCAATCACCTTGCTTACGACAGATGTTGGTCTGTAATTCCCATAGCTTCTCGTGAATCTATTCAACTCTTCCTTAAATGTTCAAAAATTCTGTTTTCAATACCTTATAAGGTGTAGAGTTCCTCTTGCTGAGATATTTGTATCATCAAGAGTCACAGGTGAGGTGCCAGAAGACTGGAGGTTGGCTAAAGTGGTGCCACTGTTTAAGAACGATGGTAAGGACAAGTCAGGGAACTATAGACCAGTAAGCCTGACCTCGGTGGTGGACAAGTTGTTGGAGGGAATCCTGGGGAACAGGATGTACATGTATTTGGATTAGTGGTGCTGGAAGAGCACAGCAGTTCAGGCAGCATCCAAGGAATAGCGAATCGACGTTTCGGGCAAAAGCCCTTCATCAGGAATAAAGGCAGAGAGCCTGAAGCGTGGAGAGATAAGCTAGAGGAGGGTGGGGGTGGGGAGAAAGTAGCATAGAGTACAATAGGTAAGTGGGGGAGGGGATGAAGGTGAAAGGTCAGGGAGGAGAGGGCGGAGTGGATAGGTGGAAAAGGAGATAGGCAGGTAGGACAAGTCCGGACAAGTCATGGGGACAGTTACTGAGCTAGAAGTTTGGAACTAGGGTGAGGTGGGGGAAGGGGAAATGAGGAAGCTGTTGAAGTCTACATTGATGCCCTGGGGTTAAAGTGTTCCGAGGCGGAAGATGAGGCGTTCTTCTTCCAGGCGTCTGGTGGTGAGGGAGCAGTGGTGAAGGAGGCCCAGGACTTCCATGTCCTTGGCAGAGTGGGAAGGGGAGTTGAAATGTTGGGCCACGGGGCGGTGTGGTTGATTGGTGCGGGTGTCCCGGAGATGTTCCCTAAAGTGCTCTGCTAGGAAGCGCCCAGTCTCCCCAATGTAGAGGAGACCGCATCGGGAGCAACGTATACAATAAATGATATTAGTGGATGTGCATGTAAAATTTTGATGGATGTGGAAGGCTCCTTTAGGGCCTTGGATAGAGGTGAGTGAGGAGATGTGGGCACAGGTTTTACAGTTCCTGCGGTGGCAGGGGAAAATGCCAGGATGGGAGGGTGGGTCGTAGGGGGGTGTGGACCTGACCAGATAATCACGGAGGGAACGGTCTTTGCGGAAGGCGGAAAGGGGTGGGGAGGGAAATATATCCCTGGTGGTGGGGTCTTTTTGGAGGTCGCGGAAATGTCGGCGGATGATTTGGTTTTTGTGAAGGTTTGTAGGGTGGAAGGTGAGCACCAGGGGCGTTCTGTCCTTGTTACGGTTGGAGGGGTGGGGTCTGAGGGCAGAGGTGCGGGATGTGGACGAGATGCATTGGAGGGCATCTTTAACCACGTGGGAAGGGAAATTGCGGTCTCTAAAGAAGGAGGCCATCTTTCCAGCATCTGCAGTCATTGTTTTTACCTTGTACATGTATTTGGAAAGGCAAGGACTGATTCAGGATAGTCAACATGGCTTTGTGCGTGGGAAATCATGTCTCACAAACTTGATTGAGTTTTTGGATAAAGTAACAAAGAAGGTTGATGAGGCCAGAGCAGTAGATGTGATCTGTATGGACTTCAATAAGGCGTTTGACAAGGTTCCCCATGGAAGACTGATTAACAAGGTTAGATCTCATGGAATACAGAGAGAACTAGCCATTTGGATACAGAACTGGCTCAAAGGTAGAAGACAGAGGGTGGTGGTGGAGGGTTGTTTTTCAGACTGGAGGACTGTGACCAGTGAAGTGCCACAAGGATCGGTGCTAAGCCCTTTACTTTTTGTCATTCACATAAATGATTTGGATGCGAGCATAAGAGGTACAGTTAGTAAGTTTGCAGATGACACCAAAATTGGAGGTGTAGTGGACAGTGAAAAGGGTTACCTCAGATTACAACAGGATCTGGACCAGATGGGCCACTGGGCTGAGAAGTGGCAGATGGAGTTTAATTCAGATAAATGCGAGGTGCTGCATTTTGGGAAAGCAAATCTTAGCAGGACTTATACACTTAATGGTAAGGTCTGAGGCAGTGTTGCTGAACAAAGAGACCTTCGAGTACAGGTTCATAGCTCCTTGAAAGTGGAGTCGCAGGTAGATAGGATAGTGAAGAAGGCATTTGGTATGCTTTCCTTTATTGGTCAGAGAGTTGAGTACAGGAGTTGGGAGGTCATGTTGCAACTGTACAGGACATTGGTTAGGCCACTGTTGGAATATTGCGTGCAATTCTGGTCTCCTTCCTATCGGAAAGATGTTGTGAAACTTGAAAGGGTTCAGAAAAGATTTACAAGGACGTTGCCAGGCTTGGAGGATCTGAGCTGCAGGGAGAGGCTAAACAGGCTGATGCTGTTTTCCCTGGAGCGTCGGAGGCTGAGGGGTGACCTTATAGAGGTTTACAAAATTATGAGGGGCATGGATAGGATAAATAGGCAAAGTCTTTTCCCTGGGATTGGGGAGTCCAGAACTCGAGGGCATAGGTTTAGGGTGAGAGGGGAAAGATATAAAAGAGACCTAAGGGGCAATTTTTTCACACAGAGGGTGGTATGGGTATGGAATGAGCTGCCAGAGGAAGTGATGGAGACTGGTACAATTGCAACATTTAAGAGGCATTGGGATGGCTATACGAATAGGAAGGGTTTGGAGGGATATGGGCCGGGTAGTGCAGGTGGGACTAGATTGGGTTGGGATATCTGGTCAGCATGGACGGGTTGGACTGAAGGGTCTGTTTCCATGTTGTACATCTCTATGACTCTATATACAACCTTCTTTGTGGCAGAGAATATCACTTTTTCTTGATTTTAAACAGGTGATGCATTACTGTTAAACAGTGACCCCTAGTTCTCAATGCTCTTCCATTTCCAACCCACTGATGTATACAGATCCGGGCCACACCTACCTGATGATGGCCCACAGATTTGATCTGCAAGTTGTGATGTTAGTGGGTGTTTTCTGAACTGGATGCAACTTTTACTTAAAGGAAAAAGAAGGGAGGGTCTGGAAAAGGAGAATGTAAAAGAAGGAGAAGTAACAAGCCTATGAATAGATCACAGTTAATTTCAAACTGAGGATCATTCTGAGGAAATAAAGATAGTGGACGGGACAAAATACTCGGGCCTACAAGAAAAGGGATAAGCCATGTGAATTGGCCTGTAACCGGTACTGGCTCATTCAGGGCTCACTGTATTGTTTCACTTCAAACTGACAGAGATTTTCTCTTTCTCCAGATGGGAAGGGATGTGCTGTCAGAGACAAGATATGTCGAGCTGGTGCTTGTGACAGATCAGAACCTGGTGGGTACAGTCTCCTCCTGCAGGATCAGGATTTGTGTGGATCTCTACTGTCCCTGATGCACATAAATAACTTTGGGATCTTGTTGCACATTTTCAAGCCTTAAAGAATAATGTAAAGCTGTTGGCGTAACCATCAAAAGTGGGGGAGTCATGGTAGTGTCGTGGTCATGACAAAAGACTGCTCATACCTTGTGTATTGATCTGGGGATACAAGTTCAAATCCCACTACAGCAGCTAGTCAAATTTAAATTCACTTCATAAACCTGGAACCAAAAGCCAGTCATTCATGATGAGAATCATGAAACTGTCTGTTAATGTCATAAAAAAAACAACTAGTTCACTAATGTCCTTTAGAGAAAGAAATCAGCTGTTTACCTCCTCTGGTTGACATTTGACAACCTCGATGTACCAGAACTGGGTGACCATTAACTGTCGTATGAAATGGTCTCGCAAACCACTCAGTTAAAGGGAAATGAGAGATAGGCAACAAAGGATGACTTTGTGAGAGACACACTTGTCACATTAAATCATAAACAATGAAATAGTAAAATTTTGAGGCTATTATCAGCTGGACAAGATAGATAAAAAGTTGCAGTGCGCAAAGCCAAATATGTCTTAAGAGGAGTGAGTGGAGCTGACCTGCAATTGAATGCAGAGTCGCAGAGGGAAAAACAAGAATAAAAACAAATGAAAAAGGGAACTCAAGATCCAAAATTACAGAACTGAACACTGAGACAAGGAGGCTGTGAACAGCGTGGTTGAGATGTGATAATGATTGAGCTGTGGACTCACAGACAGTGAGACATTTCAAACAGAAATAAAGTCACAGACAGAGTTTTGAGAGGCCTGGATAAAGTGGATGTGGAGGAAATGTTTCCACCAGGCGGATTGACTAGGTCCTGAAGACATGGCCTCAGAGTGAAGGGACGACCTTTGGAACTGAGATAAGGAAGAATTTCTTCAGCCAGAGGGTGGTGAGTGTATTGAAGACAGAGATAGATAGGTTCAGGATTGATAAGGGGATCGGGGGTTATAGGGAGAAAGCAAGAGAAAGAGACTGAGAAACATATCAGCTACAATCGAATGGCAAAGAAAACTCAGAATCATAGAGTCAGAGAGATGTACAGCATGGAAACAGACTCTTCGGTCTAACTCGTCCATGTTGACTAGATATCCTGACTAAATCTAGTCCCATTTGCCAGCACTTGACCCATATCCCTCCAAACCCTTCCTATTCATATACTCATCCAGATGCCTTTTAAATGTTGCAATTGTACCAGCCTCCACCACTTCCTCTGGCAGCTCATTCCATACACGTACCACCCTCTGTGTGAAAAAGTTGCCCCTGAGGTCCCTTTTATAACTTTCTCCTCTCACCTGAAAGCTATGCCCTCTAGTTCTGGACTTCCCCACCTGAGAGAAAAAACTTTGTCCATTTATCCTATCCATGCCCCTCATGATTTTATAAACCTCTATAAGGTCACCCCTCAGCCTCCGACGCTCCAGGGAAAACAACCCCAGTCTGTTCAGCCTCTCCCTGTAGCTCAAATTCTCCAACCCTGGCAACATCCTTGTAAATCTTTTCTGAACCCTTTCAAGTTTCAAGGAAGGAAACCGGAATAGGAAGGAGACCAGTATTGCAAGCAATATTCCAAAAGTGGCCGAACCAATGTCCTGTATATTGTGCTGTCCGCAACATGACCTCCCAACTCCTGTACTCAATATTCTGACCAATAATGGAAGCATAACAAATGCCTTCTTCATTATCCTGTCTACCTGTGACTCTACTATGAACCTGTACCCCAAGGTCTCTTTGTTCAGCAACACTACCTTGGACTTTGCCATTAAATGTATAAGTCCGACTCTGATTTGCCTTTCCAAAATGCAGCACCTCGCATTTATCTAAATTAAACTCTATCTGCCACTCGTCAGCCCATTGGCCCATCTGATCAAGATTTCGTTGTACTCTGAGGTAATTTTCTTCGCTGTCCACAACATCTCCAATTTTGGTGTCATTTGCAAACGTACTAACCATATCGCCTGTGTCCACATCCAAATCATTTATATAAATGATGAAAAGTAGAGGACCCAGCATTCCACTGGTCACATGGTCTAATTCTGCCTTCATGTAAGACATGAATGAAGATTTAGTGAATGGCACTCATCTACAAAGAGAGAGATTAACACATATTGGAGAGGACTCAGTTGAGCTTCACTGGAAGACAGTGAGGGGGAGACTCACAAATGGAAATGGGATGGGGGGGAATTAAAGGACAGTGAATGTCAGGATGTAAATAGTGCTATCCCACAAGGATCTGTGGAACAGCCTCAATTATTCACATTATTTAGTCATGATTTGGATAATGGCATTCGAATGTTGGATATCCAAATGTGCTAATGACACAAAAGAAGGCAGCATTGGTTAATCATGTCTTTTAATCAGCCATTCTTACCTGGTCTGACCCACATATGACTCCAGACCCACAATGATGAGTTTGACTCTCAGTTGCCCTCTGAAATGGCCAAGTAAACCAACCAGTTGTACCAATCGCTTCAAAGTCTCAACAAAGAAATGAAACTAGACAGATCACCTGGTATTGACCTAGGCACAGGAAAAGACAACAACAGAAACAGCCCTGTCAACTTTGCAGAGTCCTCCTCACTAACATTAAGGGGCTAGTGCCAAAACTGGCAGAGCTGTCTCACAGACTAGTCAAACAACAACCTGCCATAGTCATACTCGCACCTTACAATATTCCAGACGTCACCACCACCATCCCTGGATAAATCCTGTCCCACCGGCAGGACAGACCCAGCAGAGGTGGTTGCACAGTGGGACACAGTCGGGAGGGAGGTGCTCTGGGAGTCCTCAACACTGACTGTGGACCCCATGAAATCTCATGATTTCAGCTGAAACACAGGCAAGGAAACTTCCTGCTGATTACCACGTACCATCCTCCCTCAGCTGATGAGTTAATATTCCTGAGTTGAACAACACTGGACGAAGCACTGAATGTAATTGGCAGCAGCACTACAGATCGAGCTGCTCGACTACTGAAGGACATAACTGCTTGACTGCGTCTGTAGCAGGTGGTTAAGGAACCAACAACAGGGAAAAACATACTTGACCTCATCCTAACTAATCTACCAGCTGCAGATGTATACGTCCATGACAGTATCATTTTAGAGCAACCATCGCACAGTTCTTGTAGAGACCAAGTCCCACCTTCATATTGAGACTACTCTCCATCATGTTTTGTGGCTCTGTCATTGTGCTAAAAGGGACAGACTTCAAACAGATATAACACCTCAAAACTGGGCATCCAAAAAGCGCTGTGGGTCATCAACAGCAGCAGAATGGTACTCCAGCACAATCTGTAATCTCATGGTCTGGCATATTCCCCACTCAACCATTACCGTCAACCCAGAGGATCAACTTGGTTTCAATGGAGAGTGCAGGAGATCATGCCAGGAGAAGCTCCAGGCATTCTTGAAGATGAGGTGTCAACCTGGGGAAGGCAGCAAACAGGGCTACTTGCATGCTAAATAACATAAGCAGCAAGTCAGATTGCAACGGGATCTTGATCCAATGGGCCAGTGGGCTGAGAAGTGGCAGATGGAGTTTAATTTAGCTAAATGGAGGTGCTGCATTTTGGGAAAGCAAATCTTAGCAGGACTTATACACGTAATGGTAAGGTCCTAGGGAGTTTTGCTGAACAAAGAGACCTTGGAGTGCAGGTTCATAGCTCCTTGAAAGTGGAGTTGCAAGTGGATAGGATAGTGAGGAAGGCGTTTGGTAAGCTTTCCTTTATTGGTCAGAGTATTGAGTACAGGAGTTGGGAGGTCATGTTGCGGCTGTACAGGACATTGGTTCGGTCACTTTTTGAATAACGCGTGCAATTCTGGTCACCTTCCTATCAGAAAGATGTGGAACTTGAAAGGGTTCAGAAAAGATTTACAAGGATGTTGCCAGGGTTGGAGGATTTGAGCTACAGGGAGAGGCTGAACAGGCTGGGGCTGTTTTCCCTGGAGCATCGGAGGCTAAGGGGTGACCAGAAAGAGGATTACAAAATCATGAGGGGCATGGATAGTGTAAATAGTCAATGTCTTTTCCCTGAGGTGGGGGAATCCAGAACTAGAGGGCATTGTTGAGGGTCTAAGAGAAAAAATACAAAAGAGACCTGCAGGGCAACTAAATGCACTAAATGTGAGGTGATTCACTTTGGGAAGAATAACAGGAAGGCAGAATACTGGGTTAATGGAAAGATTCTTGGTAGTGTGGATGTGCAGAGGTATCTTGGACTCCATGTGCATAGATCTCTGAAAGTTGCCACCCAGTGGATAGTGCTGTTAAGAAGGCATATGGTGTGTTAGGTTTCATTGGTAGAGGGCTGAAAATGTGCTGCTAGAAAAGCGCAGCAGGTCAGGCAGCATCCAAGGAGCAGGAGAATCGACATTTCAGGCATGAGCCCTTCTTCAGGAATGGTAGATTCATTGATAGAGGGATTGAGTTCCGGAACTGCAATATCATGCTGCAACTAAACAAAACGCTGGTGTGGCCACACTTGGAATATTGTGTACAGATGTGATCGCCCCATTACAGGAAGGATGTGGAAGCATTGGAAAAGGTGCAGAGGAGATTTACCAGGACATTGCCTGGTCTGGAAGGAAAGTCTTGTGGGGAAAGGCTGAGAGACTTGGGTCTGTTCTCATTGGAAAGAAGAAGGCTAAGGGGGGATTTGAAAGACACAAACAAGATGATCAGAGGATTAGATAGGGTAAACAGTGAAAGACTTTTTTAGAACATAGAACATAGAACATAGAACAATACAGCACAGAACAGGCCCTTCGGCCCACGATGTTGTGCCGAACTTCTATCCTCGATTAAGCACCCATCCATGTACCTATCTAAATGCCGCTTAAAGGTCGCCAATGAATCTGACTCTACCACTCCCACGGGCAGCGCATTCCATGCCCCCACCACTCTCTGGGTGAAGAACCCACCCCTGACATCTCCCCTATACCTTCCACCCTTCACCTTAAATTTATGTCCCCTTGTAACACTCTGTTGTACCCGGGGAAAAAGTTTCTGACTGTCTACTCTATCTATTCCTCTGATCATCTTATAAACCTCTATCAAGTCACCCCTCATCCTTCGCCGTTCCAACGAGAAAAGGCCGAGAACTCTCAACCTATCCTCGTACGACCTACTCTCCATTCCAGGCAACATCCTGGTAAATCTTCTCTGCACCCTCTCCAAAGCTTCCACATCTTTCCTAAAGTGAGGCGACCAGAACTGCACACAGTACTCCAAATGTGGCCTAACCAAAGTCCTGTACAGCTGCAACATCACCTCACGACTCTTGAATTCAATCCCTCTGCTAATGAACGATAATACTCCATAGGCCTTCTTACAAACTCTATCCACCTGAGTGGCAACCTTCAAAGATCTATGTACATAGACCCCAAGATCCCTCTGTTCCTCCACCTGACCAAGAACCCTACCATTAACCCTGTATTCCGCATTCTGATTTGTTCTTCCAAAATGGACAACTTCACACTTGGCAGGGTTGAACTCCATCTGCCACTCCTCAGCCCAGCTCTGCATCATATCTAAGTCCCTCTGCAGCCGACAACAGCCCTCCTCACTGTCCACAACTCCACCTATCTTCGTATCATCTGCAAATTTACTGACCCACCCTTCGACTCCCTCATCTAAGTCATTAATAAAAATTACAAACAGCAGAGGACCCAGAACTGATCCCTGCGGAACTCCACTTGTAACTTGACTCCATGCTGAATATTTACCATCTACTACCACTCTCTGACTTCGACCGGTTAGCCAGTTTTCTATCCAATTGGCCAAATTTCCCTCTATCCCATGCCTCCTGACTTTCCGCATAAGCCTACCATGGGGAACCTTATCAAATGCCTTACTAAAATCCATGTACACTACATCCACTGCTCTACCCTCATCCACATGCTTGGTCACCTCCTCGAAGAATTCAATAAGACTTGTAAGGCAAGACCTACCCTTCACAAATCCGTGCTGGCTGTCCCTAATCAAGCAGTGCCGTTCCAGATACTCGTAAATCCTATCCCTCAGTACCCTTTCCATTACTTTGCCTACCACAGAAGTAAGACTAACTGGCCTGTAATTCCCGGGGTTATCCCTATTCCCTTTTTTGAACAGGGGCACAACATTCGCTACTCTCCAGTCCCCTGGTACCACCCCTGTTGCCACTCAGGAGCATACGTTGGGAGCATAGGCTGTCAGGGAAGGATGTGGTGGAAATGTGGGACTTTTTCAAGGAGCAGATACGACGTGTCCTTGATATGTATGTACCGATCAGGCAGGAAAGAAATGGTCGTGTGAGGGAGCCTTGGTTGACGAGGGAGGTTGAATGTCTAGTAAAGAGGAAGAAGGAGGCTTACATAAGGTTGAGGAAACAAGGTTCAGACAGAGCAGTGGAGGGATACAGGATAGCCAGAAGGGACCTGAAGAAAGGGATTAGGAGAGCTAAGAGAGGGCATGAAAAATCCCTGGCGGATAGGATCAAGGATAACCCCAAGGCATTCTATGCGTATGTGAGAAACCTGAGAATGACAAGAACGAGGGTAGGTCCGATCAAGGACAGTGGTGGGAGACTGTGTATTGAGTCGGAAGAGATAGGAGAGGTCTTGAACAAGTACTTCTCTTCAGTATTTACGAACGAGAGGGACTGTATTGTTGAAGAGGAGAGTGTGAAACGGACTGATAAGCTAGAAGAGATATCTGTTAGGAAGGAAGATGTGTTGGACATTTTGAACAACTTGAGGATAGACAAGTCCCCCGGGCCTGACGGGATATATCCTAGGATTATGTGGGAAGCAAGAGAGGAAATTGCAGTACCGTTGGCAATGATCTTCTCGTCTTCACTGGCAACGGGGGTGATGACGTCAGCTTGTACGAGGGGGCATAACTACAAATTGAGGGGTGATAGATTTAAGACAGATGTCAGAAGCAGGTTCTTTACTCAGAGAGTGGTAAGGGTGTGGAATGCCCTTCCTTTTAAGGTAGTCAACTCAGCCACATTAGGGAGATTTAAACAATCCTTAGATAAGCACATGGATGATGATGGGATAGTGTAGGGGGACGAGCTGAGAATAATTCATAGGTTGGCACAACATCAAGTGCCGAAGGGCCTGTTCTGCGCTGTATTGTTCTATGTTCTATGTTCTATGTTCATACAGAGGGTGATGTGGGTATGGACTGAGCTGCCAGAGGAAGTGGTCAAGGCTAGTACAATTACAGCATTTAAATACAGTAGCACCTCGACTTATGAACTTAATCCATTCCTGGACCCGGTTCGCGAACCGAAAAGTTCACGAACTGAATCAATTTTTCCCATTGTTCGGAGAGTGTAAGAATGCTTGGATAGCTGTTCACAGTGCACGCACCAAAGACGAACTGAATGAGATCATGCGGGGCCCAAGAGCTTTTGCGTTCAACAAGCGCGTAGCAAAGCAGAACAATGAAACCACATGGTCGCACACGGGCTTTTTGCATTTGTCCCTTCATTCGTACCTTGAATTTCGTACATATGTTGAAACAAAGTTTTACGTATAATCCTGTTCGGAAACTGATTTGTTCGTGAACGAGATCATTCGTATGTCAAGGCGCTACTGTATATGAATAAGTATATGAACAGGAAGGGTTGGGGGGGATATGGGCCAAGTGCAAGCAAGTGGGGCAAGATCAGGTTAGGTTATCTGTTTGGCATGGATGAGTTGAACCTAAGGATCTGTGTCCGTGCTGTACATCTCTATAACTCAGAAGACAGCCCTTTTATATCCATGATTTGTAGGAGCTGGTGTTGGTCTTGGATGGACAAAGATATAAATCACACAACACCAGGTTATAGTCATATTTTCAAGCACTAGCTTTCGAAGTGCTGCTTCTTTATCAGAGCTTCGAAGATTAGTACCTTCATACCCAGTGCCCATTCTCTGCACTACCTCCAATACCGTTATTTCTTTCCTTTGATAAGGGGCCCAAAAGCACCTTATGTATTTCTTCTCACAACAGGTGCCAAAGTGGCAATTTCTGTACTGCTAGACATTCAACTCCTAGATTACAACAAACACTGTGGTCAAAAGTAGCCAAGGTTTGCACTAAAGGAACCTCTCCGATTTAAAGTAATCTCCACATTTTTGAAGGAATCTTGATTGGAATCTGGGAAATATATGAACCTCCATCTTCACCTGTAAGGAAGGAACAGACAATCCTTGCAAAATCTGGCCCAATGTCTTTGAACCTTGGTGATTAATTTATGTTAATCATCACTTTTTGAAGTTCAGGCATTCCCCTCTCATGACAATCTTCATCTCGATTGCTTTGTGCTTGTATGTGAAGTGTCTGAAAGGGTGTAGTAGAGAAGAGGCCTTTCAGCCCATCAAATCTACATCACTAAAATACACAATATTACCTGCACTACTCCCAATTTCCCATAGCCTTGAACGTGGTTACAGTTTCAAAAGAAGGGCTTAACAAATATGTGAGGGGGAGGAAACAATGTCAGGCTATGGGGGCAGAGCAGGAACGTGATATTAACAGGAGAGCTCCTCCACAGGTACAGCACTGGCAGGTTAGGTGAATGGCCTCAGCCTGTGCTCTCTAACCCTCCCACTGTAAAGAAGTCAGAAAGGATTATGAGGACTCCACACAACTTTGGGGAGTGTTTGGAGAGCAGTGGAGGGTGTGTGTGATCATGGGGAGTCTGAATTGGTCTGTTTGATTCACTGAATCAGCACCAACCATTCTGTTTCCTTCCAGTATCAGAATATGGACAGTAACCGAGGAGCTGTAGTGCGAAGAATGATTGACATTGCCAACACAGTCGACCTGGTGAGTATGAAGACTCTGTTCCCATACAGGTTCACCTTTCTCTGCTAAATCTCTGTTCAGTCTCTCCTTCCTATCAGGCAGGGCAGAATGACAATGCCATTAAATACAGCATTGTGGTAACCCATTGGAGAGTTGCAAATGTTATTCGCTTGTTCAAGAAAGGGAATAGGGACAACCCTGGGAATTACAGACCAGTCAGTCTTACATCTGCGTTGGGCAAATTATTGGGGAAGATTCTGAGAGACAGGACTAATGATTATTTAGAAAAGCATAGCTTGATTATAGATAGGTAGCATGGCTTTGGGAGGGGCAGGTTATGCCCCACAAGCCTTATTGAATCCTTTGAGGATGAGATAAATTACTTTGATAAAGATAGAGCAGTGAATGTGGTATATATGGACTTTAACAAGGTGTTTGATAAGGTTCCCCATGGTAGGCTCATGCAGAAAGTAAGGAGGCATGGGATACAGGAAAATCTGGTTATCTGGATACAGAACTGGCTGGCCCTAGAAGATAGAGGGTGGTAGTTGGTGGAAAGTATTCAGCTTGGAGCTCAGTGACCAATGGTGTTCCACAGGGATCAGTTCTGGGACCTCTGCTCTTTGTGATTTTTATAAATGACTTGGATGAGGAAGTGGAAGGGTGGGTTAGTAAGTTTACCAAAGACACAAAGGTTGGTGGAGTTGTGGATAGTGTGGAGGGCAGTTGTAGGTTGCAGTGGACATTGACAGATGCAGCGCTGGGCTGGCAGATGGGCTGGCAGATGGTGTTCAACCTTGAAAAGTGTGAAGTCATTCACGTTGGAAGGTCGAATTTGAATGTAGATTACAGGTTTAATGTTAAGATTCTTGGTAGTGTGGGTAATAGAATGACCTTGGAGTCCACCTCCATAGATCCCTCAAAGTTGCCGTCTAAGATGATAGGGTTGTTAAGAAGGCGTATGGTGTGTTGGCTTTCATTAACAGGGGGATTGAGTTTAAGAGCCACAAGGTTATGCTGCAGCTCTATAAAGCCCTGGTTAGACAACACTTAGAATATTGTGTCCAGTTCTGGTCACCTCATTATATGAAGGAGGTGGAAGGTTAAGAGAAGGTGCAGAAGAGATTTACCAGGATGCTGCCTGGGATGGACGGCGTGTTTTATGAAGAAAGGTTGAGGGAGCTCAGGCTTTTCTCATTGAAGTGAAGAGGGATGAGAGGTGACTTGATAGAGGAGTACAAGATGATGCGAGACATAGAAAGAGTGGATAGTTGGAAACCTTTTCCCAGGGTGGAAATTACTATATCCCTGTGTTCCCTTCCTATTCATGTATTGGTCCATTTGCTTTCACTCTCTCCTTTGGCAGCACATTCCAGGCACTCACCACCCTTTGTGCAAAATATTTGCCTCACACATCTCTTTTAAACTTCCCGCCCCACACCTTAAACCTGTGTCCCCCAGTAATTAGACCCTCCACCCTGTTTACCTGACACTTTCCACTCTATCCATCCATTCACAAACTTAGAAACTTCTGTCAGGTGACCCCGTAATTCCTGCCTTCCAGTGAAAACAGATTCCTGAAGAAGGGCTCATGCCCGAAACGTTGATTCTTCTGCTCCTTGGATGCTGCCTGACCGGCTGCACTTTTCCAGCAACACATTTTCAGTTCCAGTGAAAACGAGCCAGGTCTTTCCAATCTTTCTTCACAGCTAAAATCCCAATCCCAGGCAACATTGTGGTAAACCTTTTGTGTACCCTCTCCAAAATATCCACATCCTCCTGGTAGTGTGGTGACCAGAACCGTACGCAATATTCAAGTGTGGCCGAACTAAAGTTCTGTAAAGCTACAGTATAGCTTGCCTATCGTTATACACAATGCCCCTTCTATTGAAGGCAAGTATACTATCGACCTTTTTTACTACCTCATCTATCTGTGCTGCCACCTTCAGTTATCTGTGAACCTGCACACCCAGATCCCTCTGTATATCAATTCTCCCAAGGGTTCTGCCATTCACTGTATAATTTCCACTCTGCTTGACCTTCCAAAATATATCACCACACATTTGTCCGGATTAAACTATTTCTGCCATTTTTCTGACCATAACTCAGACTGATCTATATCCTGCTGTATTCTCTGTCAGTCCTCCTGATTATCTGCAACTCCACCAATCTTTGTATTGTCCACAAAGTTACTAAATACACCAGTGACATTTTCCTCCAAATCGTTTATGTAGACCATGAACAACAGAGCTTCCAGCACTGATCCCTGAGGAACACCACAAGTCACAGTACTCCATTCCGAAAAGCATCCTTCCACTGCTACGCTTTGTCTCTTATGACTAAGCCAATTCTGTGTCCATCCTGCTAGCTCACCTCCAAAACATGTGACTTCACCTTTTGTACCAGTCTGCCATGAGGGACCTTATCAAAGGTTTTACCAAGGTCCATGTTGACATCATAAAACACCTCAAAAAACTTGATCAGGTTAGTGAAGCACAATTTTCCCCCACACAAAGTCCATTTGCTTCTAAATACATATCGATCTTGTCCCGAAGAACCTTTTCCAATAATTCCCGACCACCAACGTGAGGGTCATGGCAGAGTCAAATGTGGCTTTCAATGTGCAATGGGATCATTATAATAAGAAGAAAGATTTGCAGGCTGGAGGTGAAACTGAAGACATCACACTATTCTCTATCTGTAAAATCTGCCTTAGTGTCCTGTTCTGATACCACAACCTTGATAAATTGTCGTGATCTGTTTACCTTAATTAGTTTGTACATTTTTGGATAACTTATTATTTTGGTTCGAGCCTCGGCCTGCAATTCTTATACCTATCATGTTATGCCAATCATTTAGTGTGTCTCAAGCACCATATTATATTTAATTTTTTGTAATTATTTCCCTGCTTCATTTAATTGGATTATAGGTCATTCTTTCATTTGTTATTCAGCTGTTGATTCTTTACTCACACCGTCTAACACTCTTGGTCATCTGCAGAGATTTATTATTCGATACTCTGCTCACACTAGTGAGCTCTGCCCTTGATCTCTCTGCCTATAAACTCTATGACTGCGTGTTCTTCTCTTTCACTTCACCTGACAAAGGGATTGCGCTCCAAAAACTTGTGATTTTAAATAAGCCTGTTGGACTACAACCTGGTGTCGTGTGACTTCTGGCTAGAGGTGAAAGGCTGGGCAGTGAGACGAACTACATTGCTGTAGCAAAAAGACAATGATGTGCCATAAGAATTAGTGCTGGGGCCAGTGCTTTTCATCATTTATGTCAATGAATTCGATGTGAATATAGGGAGCACAGTTCGTAAGTTTGCAGATGACAGTAAAATAGGTGGTGCAGTGGACGGTGAAGAAGATTATCTCAGAATATAATGAGCTGTTGGCCGGATGGGCCAGAAGTGGCATTTGGAGTTTAATTTAGATAAACATGAGGTCTTGCATTTTGGTAAAGCAAATCAGGGAGGACTTATTCAGGAAATGGAAGGACTTTGGGAGTTTGAAGAACAAAGAGACCTCTGGGTGCAGGTGCACCTTTCTTTAAAAGTGGAGTTGCAGGGAGACAGGATGGTAAAGAAAGTGTTTGGCATGCTTGGTTGTAATATTGAGTAAAGACATTGGGATGTACAGGACACTGGTGAGGCCACCTTTGGAATACTGTATGCAATTCTGGTCGTACTTCTTTCAGCAGGATATAGTGAAATTTGAGATGGTTCAGAAAACATTTACAAGGACGTTGCAGGCAATGATAGGTTTGAGATAGAAGGGGTGGCTGAATCAGCTAGGGCATTTTTCCCTGGAGCATTGGAGGCTGAAGGGTAACCTTGTCAGCTGAAGGGTGAACTCCCTCTGGACTCGCTCCAGGGCCAATATATCCTTCCTGAGGTATGGGACCCAAAATTGCTCATAAATGTTGTCTGACCAGAGGCTTAGAAAACCTCCAAAGTACATCCCTGCTTTTATATCTAGTCCTCTCGAGATGAATGACAGCATTGTGTGCGCCTTCCTAACTACCAATTCCACCTGCAAGTTTACCTTAAGAGAAACGCCAAGTCCCTTTGCACTTCAGATTACTGAATATTTCTCTCCATTTACAAAATAATCCTTGCCTCAATTCTTCCTACCAAAGTGCATGATCTCACACTTTCCATCGCTGTATTTTAGCTGCCACTTCTTCACCCACTCTCTGAATCTGTCCAAATCTTTTTGCAGACTACCCGCTTCCTCAATACCTGCCCCTCCACCTATTTTGTATCATCGGCAAACTTAGCCAGAATGCCCTCAGTTCCTTGGTCCAAATCTTTCATGTTGCTATGGACCAGGCTAGCCCCCTCAAAACATTTCCAGAAAGTAGCCCAGCCCCTAACATTGCTAGTTGTTTTAAGCAGGTGAAAGGTAGATACACCAGGAGTGAATCAGCTGGTCAAATCACTTCATTTTAAACAAAACAGAATTTATTTACAAGATTACTGAATGAAACACAAAGAACAGAAAACAGAATACCAAATAACTTAACCTGTCCGAAAACCCAACGTATTATCCCACTTAATAATAATGCTCCAAAATACTTGCAACAATCCCCATAAACACCCCTTGGCACAAAAGGTAACATCAAACACAGGATCTTACAGAAGAGAAGTCAGAGAGAAAGAATCAGCTAGGACCTGCTTCTGGGTCCAGCCTTTCTTCACAACTTCCAAAACTAAACCAAGCCTGGCATAAGCTGAGCTGGGAGAACTGGCCACTCTCCCTACACAAGTGTTTTCTTTTACTTGAAAGCCTTCTGTCTGAGGCAGTATCTGTTAACTGTAAAAAAAGACCCTAAAATCTTTCCAAGCTCAGACTTTTCAGAAGCTGTGTCATTTACAACCTCTCTGAAAAATAAAAGGATGACTTAACCTTGTTAAAGGAACAGCTTTGTCACAAGGTAGGAAATGAAAAGTTGTGATCCCAATAGTGAGCCTTGTGGAGTACCACCAGTTACAGGCTTCCATCCTGAGAAGGGCCCTTTAATCCCCACTGTCTTCTGCCAGACAGTCAAGCTTCTATCCATGCTAGTACCTTGCCTCTAATGCCATAGCACTTATCTTACTCATGTCAGAATGAGTGGGTTTCCGTGCTGGACAGTTCTATGACTCTATATGAAAAGGACTTGAGGGGTAATTTTTTCACACAGAGGGTGGTTCGTGTTTGGAATGAGCTGCCGGGGAAATGGCAGAAGTGGTTACAATTACAATATTTGGAAGGCACCTGGATGTGTAAATGAATAGGAGGGGTTTGGAGGGATATGGGTCAGATGTGAGCAAATGGGACAACCTCAGTTTGGGATGTCTGGTCAAAGCGGATGAGTTGGACCAATGTTTCAGGTCAATTCAATCCCTTGAGTGACAGACACTTCTCCCTTTTTCAGTATTACAGACCATTCAACATTCGCATTGCTCTGATTGGAGTGGAGGTGTGGACCAGTGACCAAGTTCCCGTCAATATCCAAGCATCATCAACAATGAATCACTTCCTGAAGTGGAGGCAGGAAACACTTCTACCACGACTGCAAAATGACAATGCCCATCTCATCATGTGAGTACCTCACACCCATGAGGGAACCACAAATGTGCACAGTGCTTCAGCTGTGACTTAACCAAAGTTCTGCACAGCAGCAAGATAACCTCCTTGATCTTATAACTCGTCTCTAAAGTTGAATACCAAGGTCTCGGTCCCCTCTCTGTAACTGGATCCTCGACCTACTGCCTATAGACCGTAATGTGAAAGAACACGCGACAACACTACTTGCACTATAATCCTCAACACCAGTGACCGACGAGGCTGAGTACTCAGCCTCTTACTATATGTGACATCAAATATTTCTTCTGCAGCCTCTGTTACCTTGCTTACTTTTTCAATCATGACTCCCTCCCACCCACCCTCTCAGAACCACTTTCCTCGCCACCAACATTTGTCTCTTGGACACCCCGCCCTGTCTCTTACCTGCCCTGGACCTCTTCCTCTCCAACTGCTGCCGTGACACTAACCACTTGAACCTGCCCACCCCTCTCACCTGCTCTAAACTCTCACACTCACAATCACAATACACAGCCCTTCATTCACTCTGCTCCAATCCAACCTCACCATCAAACCATCAGACAAGGGGGCCACAGCAGCAGTTTGGCGCACTGACCTCTACATCTCTGAAGTCAGACACCAACGCACGGATGCTTCCACCGACTGCCCCCTTGACCAGAACCTTACCTCCCATCACCAAACTATCATTTCCAAGACCATCCACAACCTCATCACCTCAGGGGATTGTCCATCCACAGCCTCCAACCTCATATTCCCAGAATCCCGCACAACCAATTCCGACCTCTTACCCACAATTCACAAACCTGACTGCCCCAGTTGACCTATTGTCTCCAGCTGCTCTTGCCCCACCGAACTTGTCTCCTCATACTTTGACACCGTCTTGCCCCCCTCCCCCCCCTTGGTCAAAAAGTCCCCACACACATTCTGGACACCACCCACACCCTCCACCTCCTGCATGACTTTTGTTCCCCCAGCCACCAATGCCTCATTTTCACCATGGACATCGAGCCTCTATACACATCCATCCGCCATGACGAAGGGCTCCTAGCCCTTCGTTTCATCCTCTCCCACCACCCAATCACACCCCTCAACCAACACATTCATTCCATTGGCAGAACTTGTTCTTATACCAAACAACTTCTCCTTCGAATCCTCCCACTTGCTTCAGACCAAAAGGGCAGCCATGAGAACCCACATGGGCCCCAGTGAAACCTGCCTGTGCATAGGATACATGGAACAGTCCATCTTCCGCAGTTGCACCTGCATCATCCACCACCTCTTCCACTGTTACATTGATGACTGCTCCCATGAGGAGGTGGAACAGTTCATCAACATCACTAACACCTTCCACCCTGACCTTAAGTTCAGTTGGACCATCTCAGACACCTCAGTCCCCTTCCTAAACATCTCCACATCCATCTCCAGTGAATGCCTCAACACAAACATCTATTTCAAACATACTGATTCCCACGGTGACCCCGATTACACCTCCTCCCATCCCGCTCCCTGCAAAAACACAATCCCTTACTTCCAATTCCTCCTCCTTTGCTGTATCTGCTCCCAGGAGGAGCAATTCAACTCCAGAACATCCCAGACGGCCTCCTATTTCAAGGACCGCAATTGCCCCCTCACGTGATCAACAATGCCCTCCAGCACATCTCCACCACTTTCTGCACCTCCACCTGTGAATCCTACTCCTCCAAATATCCAGATTCAGCGCATTATCCTCTGCCATTTTCACCACCTACAATCAAACCCCATCACCAGAGAGATAGGTCCCTTGCCCTATCTGCATTCCACAGAGGCTCCCCTCTGGAGGTCCATGTGCCCCACCACTCCACACTCCATATCTGGTACCTTCTCTTCCTGCCGCAAGCGATGTAAAACCTATGCCCACACCACTCCCTTCACGTCGTCCAAGGCCCCAAAGAATCTTTTCACATCCACAGAGATTTTCCTGCACATCCACCCACCTCATCCCCTGTATTAAGACCATAAGACCATAAGACATAGGAGTGGAAGTAAGGCCATTCGGCCCATCAAGTCCACTCCGCCATTCCATCATGGCTGATGGGCACTTCAACTCCACTTACCCGCATTCTCCCCGTAGCCCTTAATTCCCCGAGACAGCAAGAATCTATCAATCTCTACCTTGAAGACATTTAGCGTCCCGGCCTCCACTGCACTCTGCGGCAATGAATTCCACAGGCCCACCACTCTCTGGCTGAAGAAATGTCTCCGCATTTCTGTTCTGAATTTACCCCCTCTAATTCTAAGGCTGTGTCTACGGGTCCTAGTCTCCTCACCTAACGGAAACAATTTCCTAGCATCTACCCTTTCCAAGCCATGTATTATCTTGTACGTCTCTATTAAGTCTCCCCTTAATCTTCTAAACTCCAATGAATACAATTCCAGGATCCTCAGCCGTTCCTCATATATTAGACCTACCATTCCAGGGATCATCCGTGTGAATCTCCGCTGGACACGTTCCACTGCCAGTATGTCCTTCCTGAGGTGTGGGGACCAAAACTGGACACTCCAAATGGGGCCTAACCAGAGCTTTATAAAGTCTCAGTAGCACAATGGTGTTTTTATATTCCAACCCTCTTGAGATAAGTGACAACATTGCATTCGCTTTCTTAATCACAGACTCAACCTGCATGTTGACCTTTAGAGAATCCTCGACTAGCACTCCCAGAACCCTTTGTACTTTGGCTTTACAAATTTTCTCACTGTTTAGAAAGTAGTCTGTGCTTTTATTTTTTTTGCCAAAGTGCAAGACCTTGCATTTGTTCACATTGAATTCCATCAGCCATTTCCTGGATCACTCTCCCAAACTGTCTAGATTCTTCTGCAGCCTCCCCACTTCCTCAGTACTACCTGCCTGTCCACCTATCTTCGTATCATCGGCAAACTTTGCTCGAATGCCCCCAGTCCCTTCATCCAGATCATTAATATATAATGCGAACAGCTGTGGCCCCAACACTGAACCCTGCGGGACACCGCTCATCACCGGCTGCTATTCTGAAAAAGAACCTTTTATCCCAACTCTCTGCCTTCTGTCAGACAGCCAATCCTCAATCCATCCCAGTAGCTCACCTCGAACACCATGGGCCCTCACCTTGCTCTCAATGTGGTCTTCTCTACACTGAGGAGACAGAATGCTAACTCATGGAACTTTTCAGAGAACATCTCCGGGACACATGCACCCAACAAACCCATCATCTTGTGATCGACTACTTCAACTCCCCCTCCCACTCCACCAAGAACAAGCAAGTCCTGGCCCTCCTCCATCACCAAGTCCAAGCCTCATGACATTGGAGGAAGAATGCCTCATCATCTGCCTTGGGACCCTCCGACCACATGGCAACAAGGTCGATTTCATCAGTTTCCTCATTTCCCCAGCCCCTCACGTCATCCCAGATCCAACCTTCCAACTTGGCACTGCTCTCTTAACCACCTGTTCATTTCCTTCCCACCTATCAGCTCCATCTCCCCACCTGCATTCACCTATCATCTTCTTATCTACCTCCTCCCCCAAGCCTCACCCCCGCCCTCCTATTTATCTCACAATTCTCTTCCACCCCCACCCCCCCAAACATTCCTGATGAGAGCTTATGCCTGAAACATTGACTCTCCTGCTCCTCGGATGCTGCCTGACCTGCCTTGCATTTCCAGTGCCACACTTTTCAAATCTGACTCTCCAGCAACTGCACTCTTCACTTTTTCTTATTCATATGCATAGTCCAATTGAGGTTTGGGTCAATGGTAATCCCAAGATGTTGATAGTAGGGCATTCCGCGTTGATAACACCATAGAATGTCAAAGGATAGAGGTTTGATTCTTTCTCATTGGTGATGGTCATAGACGTGCATGTCTGCAGCGTGTACGTTACTTACCTCTTATCATCCAAAGTCTGGAAATTGTCCAGGATTTGTTGCATTTGTACTTGCACTGCTTCAGTACCTGAGGAGTCACCAATGGTGCTGATCATCTCTTCCGCTGACCTTATGATAGAGCTCATTAATGAAGCAGCTGAAGATGATTGGGCTGAGGACGCTTTCCTGAAGTACTCCTGCCTGCAGAGATGTCATGGAGATGACTGATTTCCAACAACCACAACCATCTTCCAATCTTCCAGCTTTCCCTCGATATCCATTGATTCCAGTTTTGCTCCAGCTCCTTGGTGTCAAAAAAGTGTAGTGATGGAAAAGCACAGCAGGTCAGGCAGCTTCTGAGGAGCAAAAGAATCGATACTTTGGGCATGTACATTCTTCATGAAGGACCTCTGCCCAAAACGTCGATTGTCCTGCTCCTCGGATGCTGCCCGACCTGCTGTGCTTTGCCAGCACCACACTTTTCGACTCTGATCTCCAGCATCTGCAGTCCTCACTTTCCCCTTGAGCTCCTTGGTGTCACACTCAGTCAAATGCAGCCTTGATGCCAACAACTGTCATTCACCTCCCCTCTGCAATTCAGCTCTTTTGGCCATGTTTGAATCAAGGTTGGAATGAGGTCTGGAACTGAGTGGCCCTGGAGAATCACATACTGGACGTCACTGAGCAGGTTATTGCTGAGCAGGTGCTGCTTGATAGCACTGTCGATGACCCCTTCCATCACTTTACTGATGATCGAGAATAAATGATGAGGTTATAACTGGCTGGGTTACTGGTTCCCTTTATCCATTGTGGTTGAAACATCCTCAAATTTCTCGATTAAATTAGTCAACACGATTTCTTTTTCAGGAACCCATGCTGACTCTCCTTGATTAGATGATGAATTTCCAAATGTTCTGCTATGATTTCCTTAATAATTGATTCCAATACTTTTCCAGTTATAGATGAAAGGCTAATCAGTCTGCAGTTCCCTGCTTTTTGCCTCCCTTACTTTTTGAATAGCAGTGTCACAATGGCAGTTTTCCAGCCTCTGTTACTTCTCCAAACTCAAGGATCTTTGGAAAATTACAACCAATGCATCCATTATCTCTGTATCTGCTCTTTTATGATCCTAGGATTCAAGCCATCAGGGGCAGGGGGACCTTTTTGCCTATTGCCTCGTTAGTTGGTCTAATACTACTTCTCCAGTGATGGTGATGTTACTTCATTCCTCCCCTGTATTCTTCAGTCCTTAATCCAATGGTCCAAACTTGCAGACTGAGTCAAAGTTCCAACTTGCTGCTAGAACTGGGTGCCTGATGGCAGAAGCAGTGATTTTGGTCCCAGTGCAGGGTCCTGCAGCATCAGCAGTGGCTGCATCATCAAGGTCAACCCAGCGTGAAAACATGGTGGCACTGGTGGAAGTGAGATGGCACCAGAGAGTGTTGCAGTGGCTGCAGTGTGGTGAGCTTCACAGTATGGACTCAAGGACCAGGGTAGAGGAGCTGAGCTAGAAACAAGAGCTGTACCAAAGACCACCTCACTTTGTCAAGATTATAAGATGAACTTCATTGTTTATTTTAGTTTATTATCTATGTTTTGGTTTACTTTCTGGGTTTTAAGAGGTCGCTGCACAGTGATGTCATTAAACAACACTTTTCACTGTGATAAATACATGACACAAGAAATTAATCAAATCAAAGTTGTTCAAAGTATATTCCACTGTAAAGTCGTTGCAAAATATCTGTTCAACTCCTCTGTCATTTCCTTCTTCTCCAAAGCTGTTTCTCTTGATTCATTTTCTAAGGGGCTAAGGTTCATTGTGACCTCTTCTTCCTTTTTATAGATTTAAAAAGCTCTAATTCACAATATTTAAATCCTTGCTAGCTTGCCCTCATCGTTTATTTTCTACATCTTTATTATCTTTTTAGCTCGTCTTTGTAGATTGTGTATTTATCCAAGTCTTAGATTAGATTCCCTAGAGGGTGCGGACAGGTCATTTGGCCCAACAAGTCCACACTAACCCCTCTGAAGAGTAACCCACCCAGACCCATTTCCCTCGACTGTAGCACCTAACACTATAGACAATTTAGCATGGCCAATTCACCTTCCTTGAACATCCTTGGACTGGGGGAGGAAACCAGAGCACCGGAAGGAAACCCATACAGAAACAGGGAAATGTGCAAACTCCACATGCAGTCTTTGGGATTGTCACTGATTTTGGCCATTTGTTTAGAATCCCTACAGAAACAGCATTTAGCCCAACAAGTTCACATCCGATCCTATCTCTGCAACCCTGTATTTCCCTTGGCTAATTCATCTAACCTACACCTCCCTGAATACTATGGGCAATTTTATGTTGCCAATTAACCTAACCAGCATATCTTTGTGGGAGGAAACCAGAGCACCCAGTGGGAACCCAGACATACGTGGAGAGAAAGTACCACCTCTACACAGACAGTTGCCTGAGGGAGGAATCGAACCCAAGACCCTGGTGCAGTGAGGCAGCAGTGTTAACCACTGAGCTACCATGCTGTCCTCCTTCTATACCTTTTCTTTCAACTTAATGCTCTCCTTAATGTCCTTGGTTAGCCATAGTTGGGCATATCTGTCTCTGAGAATCCCCTTCTTGGGGGGATGCTAGTGTACCAGCTCCTGGATGTGCTTGGATAGGGGCACAAATATTTCTGGAGCACAAGTCATGACTTACACGCAAAGCTGCAGGAACTCCTTGGCCTTTACAAAAGATGAATGCTCTGTCAGTATTTCTTGAGTCTAGGACAGTGTTCTATTAATGGTGATTTCTCTTTTACAGAGGGGGCCGTTTTGACGAAGGTATTGTAGGTTTGGCACCTTTAGGTGCTATGTGTTCACCAAGACTTTCTGGAGGAGTAAACTCAGTGAGTATTCTCTCGCTCTTCTATTTTCTTACTCACTGTGGATTGTAACACCCTGCTCTCATCTAAGATTGACCAGAACATTTACTTCAACAAAACTTAAAATAAACGTGGATCAACATCAATTAACAGAGCAATTGCTATCACTGTACATGTACCTAGCCTTTGTCTACTTTGAGCAACTGGATCTAACCTTTGCTTTTTTTCAGTCTTCTGCCCGTACATCACTGGGTAATCATAGAATCCCTACAGTGTGGAAACAAGCCCTTTGGCCCTAAAAGTCCACACCGACCCTCTGAACAGTAACCCACCCAGACCCACACTGCCACATTAAACGCCTAACCTACACATCTCTAAACACAATGGACAACTTAGCCTGGCCAATTCACCTAATCTGCACATAGAACATAGAACATTACAGCGCAGTACAGGCCCTTCAGCCCTCGATGGTGCACTGACCTGTGGAACCAATTTGAAGCCTATCTATCCTACACTACTCTATTTTCATCCATATGTCTATCTAATGACTATTTAAATGCACTTAAGGTTGGTGAGTTGAGAGTGAGGTGCTGGAAAAGCACAGCAGGTCAGGCAGCATCTGAGGAGCAGGAGAATCGACGTTTCGGGCCGGAGCCCTTCATCAGGAATGAGGCTGGGAACCTCAGGGGTGGAGAGATAAATGGGAGTGGGGAGGGGCTTGGGGGGGGGGGGAAGGTAACTGAAGGTGCAATAGGTGGATGGAGATGGGGGTAAAAGTGATAGGTCAGACGGGAGGGTGGAGAGGATAGGTGGGAAGGAAGATGGACAGGTGGAACAGGTCATGAGGGCGGTGCTGAGCTGGAAGATTGGAACTGGGGTAAGGTGGGGAGGGGGACTGAGGAAACTAGTGAAATCCACATTGATGCCCTGGGGTTGGATGGTCCCGAGGCAGAAGATGAGGCGTTCTTCCTCCAGGCGTTGGGTGGTAAGGGAGTGGTGATGGAGGAGATCCAGAACCTGCATTTCCTTGGCTGAGTGGGAGGAGGAGTTGAAGTGTTCGGCCACGGGGTAGTGGGGTTGGTTGGTGCGGGTGTCCCAGAGAGGCTGTCTGAAGCGCTCTGTGAGGAGGAGTCCAGTTTCCCCAACGCAGAGGAGACCATATTGGGAGAAAGGAAATGCAGGTGAAACTTTGAAGGATGTGGAAGGCTCTTTTGTGGTCTTTGATGGTGGTGAGGGGGGAGGTGTGGGTGCAGTTTTTGCAATTCCTGTGGTGACAGGAGAAGGTGCCAGGACGGGAGGGTGGGTTGTTGTTGGGGGGGGGGAGGGGCGAGGACCTGCTGAGGGAGTCGCAGAGGGAACGGTCTTTATGGAAAGCGGATAGGGGTAGGGAGGGAAATATATCCCTGGTGGTGGGGTCTGTTTGTAAGTGGTGGAAATGATGGAGAATGATTTGATATACGGAGGTTGGTGGGGTGGAAGGTGAGGATAAAAGGGGGTTCTGTCCTTGTTGCAGATAGAGGGATGGGGGCGGAGGTGCAGGAAATGGATGAGATGCGCTGGAGGGCATCATCAACCACGTGGGAGGGGAAATTGCGGTCTTTAAAGAAGGAGGCCATCTGGTGTGTTCTGTGGTGAAACTGTTCCTCCTGGGAGCAGATACGGCAGAGGCAGAGGAATTGGGAACACGGGATGGCATTTTTGCAGGTAGGGTGGGAAGAGGTGTAATCCAGGTAGCTGTGGGAGTCGGTGGGTTTGTAAAAAAGTGTGTTGAGTCAGTCATCATTGATGGAGATGGAGAGGCCCAGGAAGAGGAGGGAGGTGTCAGAGATGGTCCAGGTGAATTTAAGGTCAGGGTGGAATGTGTTAGTGAAGTTGATGAACTGATCAACCTCCTCGCGGGAGCATGAGGTGATTGCAGCAGTCGTCAATGTAGCGGAGGAAGACGTGGGGAGTGGTGCTGGTATAACTACTTAAGATGGACTGTAGCCAACAAAGAGACAGGCATAGCTGGGGCCCATACGGGTGCCCATGGCTATCCCTTTGGTCTGGAGGAAGTGGGAGAATTCAAAGGAGAAATTGTTAAGGGTGAGGACCAGTTCAGCCAAATTAATGAGTGTGTCGGTGGAAGGGTACTGATGGAGACGTCGGGAGAGGAAGAAACGGAGGGCTAGGAGGCCCTAGTCATGGCGAATGGAGGTGTAGAGGGATTGGATGTTCATGGTGAAGATGAGGCTTTGGGGGCTGGGGAAACGGAAATCTTGGTGGAGGGCGTGGGTGATGTCTCGAACGTATGTGGGGAGTTCCTGGATCGGGGGATAGAACAGTATCAAGGTAGGTGGAGGTGAGTTCATTGGGCAGGAGCAGGCTTAAATGATGGGTTGGATCACTGAAGGCACACTGATGATGTTACCTAGAATCTGTAAAGCTTATTGAGTTCTATGAGATTGTGACTAAACAGGTGGATGAGGGTAAAGGGGTTGATGTGGTGTATATGGATTTCAGTAAGGCATTTGATAAGGTTCCCCATGGTAGGCTATTTCAGAAAATATGGATCCATGGGATTGAAGGTGATTTAGCAGTTTGCATCAGAAATTGGCTAGCTGAAAGAAGACATAGAGTGGTGGTTGATGGGAAATGTTCATCCTGGAGTTCAGTTACTAGTAATTTACCACAAGGATCTGTTTTGGGGCAACTGCTGTTTGTCATTTTTTATAAATGACCTGGATGAAGATGTAGAACAATGGGTTTGTAAATTTGCGTATGGCACTAAGGTTGATGGAGTTGTGACCAAAGGATGTTGCAGGTTACAGAGGGACATAGATAAGCTGCAGAGCTGGACTAAGAGGTGGCAAATGGACTTAAATATGGAAAGGTGTGAGGTGATTAACATTAGAAGGTGCAACAGGAATAAACAGTACTGGGATAATGGTTAGATTCTTGGTAGTGCAGATGAGCAGAGAGATTTCAGTGTCCACACACATAGATTCCTGTAAGTTGCTACCCAGGCTTTTCCAGTAGACCCAGACCGATAAATAGCACGTGGAATAGAACAGAAACACTTCACTGGGGGCAGACTGATGATGTTACCTAGAATGGTGACAACACGTCTGTAAACAAATTTACCAGCTCAGTGAGCTATTCAACAACCTCATTCACAATCTGAGCTACAAATCTTCTCAAGAACTTGATCCCTCTTGTAGCTCTTCTGATTTCCCTCTTAAATGTGGTCCTACATGTATTATAGTCATCTCAGGATGACTATAAAATATGTAGGAGCCCAATAGCTTCAACCCAATGCCTGCGTTATTCTTTTTCCTGACCTGAGCCTCAATATCCCATTGTCAGCATCCCTAAACCTGCCAGCTTTTCCCTTCACTCTAACAGGGACGTACTGTCCCTGCTTCTTGACAAAACACTTTTAAAAGCCTCCCATTTTCCAATTATTCTCTTTTCTTCAAACCGACTCAACTACTCAACCTCTGCTAGATCTTGCTCAATGGCCCCAAAATTGGCCATGTTCCAGTTTAGCCCCTTAACCCTTGGACCTGTCCTATTTTTTCCCATAGCTATGTTAAAACTGATTTGGAGATGCTGATATAGAACTGGGTGTACAAAGTTAAAAATCTCACAATACCAGGTTATAGTCCAACAGGTTTAATTGGAAGCACTAGCTTTCAGAGTGTTGCTCCTTCATCAGGTGGTTGTGGAGTATAAGATCGTAGGACACAGAATTTATAGCAAACGTTTACAGTGTGAGGTAACTGAAATGATGTATTGAAAAAGACCTGGATTGTTTGTTCAGTCTCTCATCTTTTAGAATGGGCATGTTGGTTTCAGTTCTTTCATATGTAAATTCCAGAACTTGCTTAAAGTTACATCTCAAGTGAACTTTGACATGTTGGCCCAGATAATGCATTGAAGGTGTGAGGTTCCTGTGTGAGGCTGCCTGTGCCCCAGTGTTCAGACTGATTCTAATTAAAAAAGGGATTTACAGAATCTTACATGGATTCATGCAGTTTTTCAGCAAAATAAAATATAACTCTGCAAGTACAAATTCACCCCACAAACTTATATGTGCATGTGTGCACATGGGTGTGTGTGTCCGGGGGGTATGAGTGTCTGTGAGAGAGGGTGCGTATATGTATGTGTATGCGTGTGAGTGTAAAGGGGTATAAGTCTGTGAGAAGTTGCGTGTGTGAGTGTATGTGTATGTGTATGAGGGGGAGAACTTGTGTGTGAGAGAGGGTCTTTGTGACCCTCTATCTATATTTCCTGCAGCTTTGGGAAAGCAACCAACATAATCAAAGATCCCTCCGACTCTGGTAACACTTGCTTCTACCCTCTTCTGCTGGGCAGAAAAAGTAAAAGTTTGAATACACATATGAACAGATTTAAGAACAGGTTCTTCCCTGTTTGTATCTGTCTTTTGAACAGACCTCTCCAATGTTAATTCTGGTCTCTCTCTCTGCACCTTCTCTGTGGTTGTAACACTGCATTCTGCAGTGTTCTGCCACCCTGATAGACTTTGTATGGTAGATCTGCCTGAATAGCCTGCAAAGCAATACTGTACAATGTATCTCAGTATATGTGACAACAATAAATCGATTAATATGTTCGAGTTTTGCCAGATGGGATCTTTTTGCGCCCACAGTCTGATGTTGTCTGTAGTGACTGGAAGGGTGGCCAGAAATCTTAAAATCAGAATGGACTCTTTCTGGTGAATCAGCCAGTGAGAGGTGGGCTAAGGCATCCACATTTGCTAATGGGCCTCCTCGATTGTATTTCACCTTGTAATTGGACCCAATTAGAATGAGAGCTCACCATTGAATTTGACCTGAAGCTGTATGTGTGGCGAGGCCTTGGCCTTCCAGTAATCCTAGTATCGGTTGGTGGTCCGTTACAATTACTATTATGGAACTTTCTTACACCAAAGATAACTGTAAAACCTTCCATTTCTATGTGGGCATATTTGCTCTCTGCATCAGGCAAACTCCAGGAAGTATACGTTGTTAGGCGTTTCTCTCCATTGTGAGCCAACACTATCCCAGTTCTCAATCTTCAAGCCAATCATGTTTTTGGCAACTATATGAACCTTTTCCTTGAAGCTAATAAAATCTCTACAGACTTCATTTTTCCTCTTTCCTCTCAGGACAACCGGCCCAGCCATTTGGTCGCTTCTGCGATCCTTGCGCATGAAATGGGACACAATTTTCAGATGAGCCATGATGATTCTTCTCGGAAATGTAAATGCGCAGACAGGTTCGCTGGCTACTGCATCATGGAAGCAGGACTTGGGTGAGGAATATATTCAAACATTGTGAAAAGCCATTGGGCGATATCATTCTGATTATAATATTTAGGAGTGAGAACTGAGAGGAGGTTAAAAGGACAGAAAATATATTAGGATGTAAATAATCAGATAACACTGAAGAAAACCCAAAGTCTTTTACTGATCTCTGTCATCAGTGAAATCCTGAAAGAGTCTTGAACACTGCATGTTGTCCTCCTGTGACATATTGAGGCTTGGGCTGTAAAACGGCAAGTAACATGTGAGCGACCCAAATGCCAGGCAATGGTCATGTCCACCCAGAGAGCATCTACCCATCGCATCTTGATATTCAATGGCATTGCAATCAGTGAAAGACTACTATCAACATCTTTGGTATTATCATTGACCAGAAACTCGACTGGAATAGCAAAATGAACACAATGGCTACAAAAGCTGGCCAGAGCGTAGATAACCAGCAGTGGGTAGATTACCTCTTGACTCATTCCTAATGAAGGGCTTTTGCCTGAAACAGCGATTTTCCTGCTCCTCAGATGCTACCTGCCTAGCTGTGCTTTTCCAGCACCATTCTAATCTTGTTCCCAAAGTCTGTCCATCAGGACAGTGATGCAATATACCCTGTCTGCCTGGATACAGCTCCAAGAACACTCAAAAAGCTTGATATCATTCAGGAGAAAGCAGCCACTGAATTGGCACTCCCTCCACAAACAAACAATCCCTCCACTATCGAGGCTCAGTAACAATAGTGTATCCCAGATATACTGCAGGAATTCATGGAAGATCCTCAGACAGTACCTTCCAAACCTATGATCACTACCATCTCGAAGGATAAGGAATTACATTATTAGAGTTTTTTTTATTAGAATCCCACCCAACAAGTCCACACTGACCCTCCGAAGAGTATCTCACCCAAACCTATTCCCCTATGTTTACTCCTGACTAATATCCCTAACTTACGTATCCCTGAACACTTTGGGCAATTTGGCATGTCAATTTACCCTAACCTGCACATCTCTGAATTGTGGGAGGAAACCGGAGCATCCAGAGAAAACCCACGCAGACGCAGGGACAATGTGCAAACTCCACACAGACAGTTGCCCGAGGCTGGAATTGAACCTGAGTCACTGGCTCAGTGAGGCAGCAGTGCTCACCACAGAGCTACTGAGCTGCCCCTCGCAGGTATATCGGAAACCCACCACCTCCAAGCTTCATACTTTCACCGTCGCTTGTACTCTGAGGACTGTCAAATGTTGGAAGGATGAAAACAAAATTCTTGAAATATGCAGGTTTGACAACATCCTGTGGAGAGTGATAGACTCATACAGCACAGGAACAGACCCTTCGATCTGACATGTCTGCACCGACCAGACATCCCAATCTGACTTCACCCAATTTGCCAGTATTTGATCCATATCCATCTGAACCTTTCAATTCATGTACCCATCTAGATGGCTTTTAATTGTTGTAATTGTACCAACTTCCACCACTTCTTCTGGCAGCTTGTTCCTAACATGCACCATCCTCGACATAAAAAAGTCAAACCTCAGGTCCTTTTTAAATCTTTCCCCTCTCACCTTAAACCTATAAGAGAATAAGAGTCAACATATCAGTTGGATGATCTTTCAGTAAGACTGGGAAAAGAGACACAACTGTCATAATATCAAATAAGAGGAAATCTTAGCCTTTATCTCAATCCAAAGCATATCCACAACAAGTGGATTTCTTCACGTCACTGGGTCAAAATCCTGGAATTCCTTCCCTCAAGGCATTTTGGTCAACCTAAAGCACATGGATTGCAGTGGTTTTAATCTGTGATCCTTGGTTCTGGATTCCCCTGTCAAATCCTATTTTATAGTTTTCTTTGAGATACCTGCTTATTCTTTTAAACTCCAGTGAATATAACTGATCCAGTCTCTCTTCACACATTTGCTCATGCTTCAGTTAATGATCCAAGGAGTAAATCTTTTGTCATTCTGTTTGAAATTTGACCCCTAAATGGTCATTGCATTACACTCCTGCTGCCAAGCTCCCAGGTAAATTCCAATCACAACATTTTTATTTCTCTTTTTTCTCTAACCACTATGAATTGTGGATATTGTGGAAAATTAAACTGTATGGAATTTAGGCAGTGTACTGAGATGGATACAAAAGTTGGTAAGAAGATGTGAAACAAGCAGTAGGAACAAATGGGCCTTTCTCTGAATGGTAGGCAGTGATTCATGGGAAACTGCAGGTATTTCGGGCCACAACTATTCATGATATATATTAATGCATAATCTCAAAGTGTGCAGACAACACAAAGCTGGTTGGAATGGTGAGCTGTGACAAGGATGCACAAATATTGTAACATGATTTCAACAGCCTTAGTGAGAGGATTTGAGAACAGGAACAAGAATGTCTTTCTGCAATTATGCAAGGGAATTGGGGAGGCTACACCTGAAATGTGTGCAGTTTTAGTCTCCTTGCCTGAAGAAGGATGTTCTTACTATAGAGGAACTGCAGCGAACATCTACCAGTTTGATTTCTGGGATGACAGGACTGGCGTATGAGGACAGACTGAATTGATTCGGATTCTATTCACTGGAATTTAGAAGAATGGGGTGGGGGGGGGGGGAAGTCTCAATTGATGCTGTCAAAATTCTCATAGGATTACACAGGCTAGATGCAGAAAGGATGTTCTCCATGATGGGTGAGTCCAGAACCAGGAATCATAGTTTAAATATATGGGGTAAACCTTTTAGGACTGAGATGAAGAGAAATTTCTTCACCTAGAGAGTGGTGAGTCTGCGGAATTCACTGCCACAGGAACTGTGTGAGGTCAAAATATTGTGTGTTTTCAAGAAGGAGATAGATATAGCTTTTGTAGCTAAAGGGATTAAAGGATATGGGGGAGAGCAGAATTACAGTGTTGAGCTCAACGATCAGCCATGTTCACATTGAATGGTGTTGCATGCTTGAGGAGTCGAATGATTTACTCTTGCTCCTCGCTTCTCTGCTTCTCTGCATTCAAACCATCTCCAGCTTCTAACAAAACCATCTCTAGCATGGTATAAAGAGGGTGAAACAATCCCACAACTTATGGAGTTCAGCACATCAACTGAAAAGACAAGGCTGGAACATTTGCAACAAACTTCAGCAAGAAGTGATGAATAGATGATCCATCTTGCTCTCCTCTACAGGTGTCAAATCATTTATAAAGACTATAAATAGTTAGGAGCCAACGTCGATCCTTGTAACGATCCATTAATTACATCTTCTAGGCCTATTTATGACTACAAACAACTAATCTTTTATCTATGGCAATATTCTACTCTTTACATCATGAGCCTTTCTTTTCCACAATAGCCTTTGATGTAGAACTTTATCAAGTGCTTCTGAAACACTAAGGACACCTGTTCCCCTTGCTCATATAATTTCCGCAAATAATGAGGGGGAGGCAATGGCATTTTGATAACGTCACTAGACCTGCAATCCAGAACCCTGGTTAATGTTCTCAGGACATCACTGTGGGAGATAATGACATTTGGATTCAATAATAATCTCAAAATAAAACGTTCATCTAACAGTGACCATGAAATCATCAATTGTTGGAAAGCCCTATCTGATTCACGAATATCCTTTAGGAAAGGAAATTGCTGTCCTTACCTGTACTGTCTGACATGTGACTCCATATCTCCAGAAATGTGGTTGACTCTTCACTGTGCACTGGGCAGTTATAGATGGGCATAAATGCAGCCAAGCGAGCCAAAGCCCACATTCCATGAATGAATATTTTAAAATAGAGTTACCTGGTTCCACTTCTCCAACTGTAATCCTGTAATTCTGTCTTCTCTGGCTTTTGTGTTTTCTTCGTGCCCCTTTGACACTCTTGTGCATTTTTATCTTCAGTTTAGTTATGCCAACAGCCTTCAGCAGTTGCAGCCGACAGGACCTGGTGGACAGCATTCGCGGTGGTCTTGGGATGTGTCTGTACAACTTACCAAATCTTGACCAGCTGGTTGCAGGCCAAGAGTGTGGCAACCTTTTCGTGGAGAAAGGCGAGGATTGTGACTGTGGCAGACCTGTGGTAAGGAGAAGACTGGGGAGTCTGGTCATCAGGCTTCGCAGTGGGGTTTACAAAACAATGTTTAGTCTTTGCATGAGAAGCTTTGTGCAAATGTAGAATTGGTTCCAAATTGAATCTGAAATCCGAACTGGAACCTGTTGATTTAGTTTGAAGAAAAAAAACTGTTCATCTCATGCTAATAGCATGCTGGTCTTCATAACAAGAGGAATTGAGTATAGAAGCAAAGAAGTGCTTCTGCAGTTGTACAGGGCCCTGGTGAGACCACACCTGGAGTACTGTGTGCAGTTCTGGTCTCCAAATTTGAGGAAAGACATTCTGGCTATTGAGGGAGTGCAGCGTAGGTTCACGAGGTCAATTCCTGGAATGGCGGGATTACCTTACACTGAAAGACTGAAGTGACTGGGCTTGTATACCCTTGAGTTTAGAAGACTGAGAGGGGATCTGATTGAGACATATAAGATTATGAAAGGATTGGACACTCTGGCAGCAGGAAACATGTTTCCGCTGATGGGTGAGTGCCGAACCAGAGGACACAGCTTAAAAATACGGGGTAGACCATTTAGGACAGAGATGAGGAGAAACTTCTTCACCCAGAGAGTGGTGGCTGTGTGGAATGCTCTGCCCCAGAGGGCAGTGGAGGCCCAGTCTCTGGATTCATTTAAGAAAGAGATGGATAGAGCTCTCAAAGATAGTGGAAGCAAGGGTTATGGAGATAAAGCAGGAAGAGGATACTGATTAGGAATGATCAACTATGATCATATAGAATGGTGATGCAGGCTCGAAGGGCTGAATGGCCTACTCCTGCAACTATTGTCTATTGTCTTTCCTGTAAGTAGGGGCTACCTAAATTATTCTGCAAATAATAATGATCTGAGAAAGATCAGGTAAAGTCAGAGTAAATTCATTTCCATTTAGAGTAGCAAAGTTTATTATTAGGTTGGCTATATCAGAGGGAGCTTAAAAATGTGTTGCTGGAAAAGCGCAGCAGATCAGGATGCATCAAAGGAGAAGGAGAATCGACGTTTCGGGCATGAGCCCTTCTTCAGGAATGAGGAGGGTGTGCCAAGCAGGCTAAGATAAAAGGTAGGGAGGAGGGATTTGGGGGAGGGGCATTGGGAATGCGATAGGTGGAAGGAGGTTAAGGTGAGGGAGATAGGCCGGAGAAGGATGGGGGCAGAGAGTTCGGGAAGAAGATTGCAGGTCAAGAAGGTGGGGCTGAGTCCGAGGGTTGGGACTGAGAAAAGGTGGGGGGAGGGGAAATGAGGAAGCTGGAGAAATCTGCATTCATCCCTTGTGGTTGGAGAGTTCCTAGGCGGAAGATGAGGTGCTCTTCCTCCAGGCATCGTGTTGCCATGGTCTGGCGATGGAGGAGTCCAAGGACCTGCATGTCCTTGGCGGAGTGGGAGGGGGAGTTAAAGTTCTGGATTAGTGGTGCTGGAAGAGCACAGCAGTTCAGGCAGCATCCCAGTAGCTTCGAAATCGACGTTTTGGGCAAAAGCCGTCGATTCCGAAGCTACTTGGATGCTGCCTGAACTGCTGTGCTCTTCCAGCACCACTAATCCAGAATCTGGTTTCCAGCATCTGCAGTCATTGTTTTTACCCAGGGGAGTTAAAGTGTTCAGTTACGGGGCGGTTGGGTTGGTTGGTGTGGGTGTCCCAGAGGTGTTCTCTGAAACGTTCCGCAAGTAGGCGGCCTGTCTCCCCAATGTAGAGGAGGCCACATCGGATGCAATAAATGATGTGTGTGGAGGTGCAGGTGAATTTTGTGATGGATATGGAAGGATCCATTGGGGCTTGGAGAGAGGAGGGGGGTGGTGTGGGCACAAGTTTTGCACTTTTTGCGGTTGCAGGGGAAGGTGCCGGGAGTGGAAGTTGGGTTGGTGGGGGGGGTGTGGATCTGACAATTCCCTCCAAGGCCCCAAGGGATCCTTCAATATCCATCAGAAATTCACCTGCACCTCCACACACATCATTTACTGCATCCACTGAACCCGATGTGGCATCCTCTACATTGGGGAGACAGGCCGCCTACTTGCGGAACGTTTCAGAGAACACCTCTGGGACACCCACACCAACCAACCCAACCACCCCGTGGCTCAACACTTCAACTCCCCCTCTCATTCCACCAAGGTCATGCAGGTCCTTGGACTCCTCCATGGGCAGACCATGGCAACACGACGCCTGGAGGAAGAGCGACTCATCTTCCGCCTAGGAACCCTCCAACCACAAGGGATGAATGCAGCTTCCTCATTTCCCCTCCCCCACCTTTTCTCAGTCCCAACCCTCAGACTCAGCACCGCCTTCTTGACCTGCAATCTTCTTCCTGACCTCTCCGTCCCCACCCCCTCTCCAGCCTATCATCCTCACCTTAACCTCCTTCCACCTATCGCATTCCCAATGCCCCTCCCCCAAGTCCCTCCTCCCTACCTTTTATCTTAGCCTGCTTGGCACACTTTCCTCATTCCTGAAGAAGGGCTTATGCCCGAAACGTTGATTCTCCTTCTCCTTTGATGCTGCCTGACCTGCTGCGCTTTTCCAGCAACACATTTTTAAGCTCTGATCCCCAGCATCTGCGGTCCTCACTTTCTCCTGGTTGATTTTATCAGAGGAAGCAAATCTGATTGAACTTTGAGGAAGTGACCAACATGTTGAAAAAGGCCGGGTACTTGATGTAGTTTATATGGATTTCATTAAGGCCTTTGACAGGTTCCCAAGTGGGAGACTGATGAAAAATACTTCACTCATGGGATGCAAGATAACTTGGCAAGTTGGCTCCAAAATTAGCTCAGTGACAGGAAACAGAGAGAGGTGGTAGAAGGCTGTTTGTGTGACTGGAGCCCAGTGTGCAGTGGTGTACTACAGAGATCAGTGCTGGGTCACTTATTGTTTATTATATTCATAAATGATATAGATGAGTATTATTAAATTGAAGCGAGTTCAAAAAAGATTTACCAGGATGTCGTCGAGAATGGAGAGTTTGAATTCTCAAAAATAGGCTGGATATTTTTTCCACTGGGGTCCATAGGAGATTGAGGAGTGACCTCGCAGAGATGTAAAAAAATCATGAGGGGCATAGACAAGGCGACCAGCAAAGGTTTTTCCCCTAGGGTGGGAGAGCCCAAAACTGGGAGGGGGGGGTGTATTTTGCAGATGAGAGGTGAAATATTTAAAAAGGACACGAGGGGCAACTTATTCCACAATGTGGTTAGTGTATGGAATGAACTGCCAGAGGATCATTGTGGATGCAGGTACAGTTACAATGTTGAAAATATATTTGGATAAGAGCATGAGTAGGAAAGCTTTGGAGGGATAAGGGCCAAATGTGGGAAGAGATTTAGTTTCAGAACATGGTTGGCATGAATATTTGGACCGAAGCATATGTTTCCATGTTGTATGACCCTATGACTCGCACTCCGACCTCTCACCCTTGCAAAATGCAGCCCTCCATTCCCTCCGCTCCAACCCCAACCTCACCATTAAATCATTGGATAAGGGTGGAAGTGGGGATGTGTGGGTGGGATAGGAAGGGGCAAGAGTAGTAGTTTGGCACATTAACTTTGACATCACCAAAGCCAGGTGCCTACTCGCAGACACCTAGCCTTATTGCCTCCTCGACCATGACCTCATATCCCATCACCAAACCATCATTGTCCAGACCATCCACAATTTCACCACCTCAGGGAATCTCTTATCCACAGCCATCAATCTCATAGTTCCACAACCCCGCACCATTCGGTTGTACCTCTTACCCAAAATCCACAAATCTGCCTGCCGCAGTTGACCTACTGTCTCCACCTGCCCCTGCCTCACCAAACCTAGCTCCTCATATTGACACCAGCCTGTCCTCCTTGGTCCAGGAATGCCCCACATACATTTGGGATACCACCCACACCCTCCACCTTCTCCATGCCTTTCATTTCCTTGGCTCCTAATACTTCATCTTCATCATGGACATCCAGTCCCTATATATGTCTATCTGCCATGACGAAGGCCTCCTGGCCCTCCATTTCTTCCTCTCCCACCACCTAACCAGTACCCCTCCACCAACACACATTCGATTGGCAGAATTGGTCTTCACCCTCAATAACTTCTCCTTTAAATTCTCCCACTTCCTTCAGTCCAAAGGGATAGCCATGAGCATCCACAGCTATGCCTGCCTCTTCGTTGGGTACGTGGAACAGTCCATGTTCCGCAGTTACACTGGCACCATCCCCCATCTTTCCCTCTACTCCATCAATGACTGAATCGGAGCTACTTCGTGCTCCCATGAGGAGGTCGAACAGTTCATCAATTTCAATAACACCTTCCACCCTGACCTTAACTCAGCTGGACACCTCCTGCCCCTTCCTGGACCTCTCCAGTGACCGAGTTAACACAGACATCTATTTCAAACCCACCAACTTCCACAGCTACCTCCCATCTACCCTCATGTAAAAACACTATCCCTTACTCCCAAATCCTCTCCCACAAGGAGCAATTATATTCCAGGACATCCCAGATGGCCTCCTGTTTCAAGGAGTGCAATTTCCCCTCCCACGTGGTCGTTGACATCTTCCAGTGCATCTCCTCCAATTCCCGCACCTCCACCCTTGAACTTCACCCCTCCAAACACAACAAAGGTAGAACTCCCTGGTCCTCACCTTCCACCGCACCAATCTCCAGATACAATGTATTACCTTCTGCCACTTCTGCCACCTACAATCAGACCTGCTCACCAGAGTTATAGTTCCCTCCGCACCCCAATCTGTGTTCTACAGAGTCTATTCCCTTGTTACGGCCATGCTCCCCCATCCAAACACTAACCAATCCTCCACACCTGGCACCTTCCCTTGCCATCGCAAGAGGTTCAAAACTTGTGTCCACATCTCCCTGCACACATCCGTTCAAGGTCCCAGAAGGATCTTTTCACATCCAGCAGAGATTTTCCTGCACATCCACCCACCTGAGTGTGAGTAAAACTATTTAAAAGTCTTACCTCAGGCATCAGGGCCTCCATTTGTTGAGAGGTAAGAGGGAGGAGCAGGGGACTGCTGGGAAGGTGATAAGACCATTTAAAAAGCTGACCTCAGGCGTCGGGGCCTCCATTTGTCGAGAGGTGAGAGGGAGGAGCACTCTCTCTTTTTAAAGGAGCAGCAGAGGGAGGAGGCCACAGCGAGGAGCAGAGGCTGCTGGGTATATATTTGGGCAGTGGCTGAATCCCGAGACACTACACGTATAGTGTCTCCCACCCGCTCTCCTCCTCTAACCAAAAAAAACATACTCTTGTGTGTTGCTAAAGTAAGGCGTTTCAATTTATATTTGTCATGTATCGTGTGATCGATTGAAAGGTTACTGAGAGTTGGTTAGTTGGTTAGTAGAAATTATTTAAAATTTGTCTAAATTATTGAAATAAGTAGAGATGGCTGGGCAGGTGATGTGCTGTCGCTGTATGATGTGGGAGCTGGCTGATCCCATTGTGGACGGCAGTGACCACATCTGCAGCAAGTATCAGTTGCTGGAAGAACTCCAGATCAGAATTGATGATCTGGAAGCTGAGCTTCAAACAGTGCAGCGCATCCGGGATGGGGGAGAGTTACCTGGATGCTTTGTTTCAGGAGGCAGTCACACCCGGTAGATTAAGTAATTTAAATTCAGTTAATGATCAGGGACATCAGGGTGTGACTGTAAGTGAGGCAGGTAGGGGGATTCTGAGTTCAGGAGTGGAGAAGCCTCAGCCCCTGACCTTGTCCAACAGGTATGAGATTTTTGCTCCCTGTATGGATGAGGATGTGGACAGGATGAGCCAGCTGACCACGGCACCATGGCAGAAGGCCATTCAAGGGTTGGGGTGGGGGGGGGGAGCAAAAAGACAAGTAGTTGTTATAGGGGATTCCATAATTAGGGGAATCAGATAGAATCCTTTGTGAGCCGGATCAGGAGTCCCACATGGTGTGTTGCTTGCCTGGTGCCAGGGTGCAGGACATCTCCAACCAGCTTGAAAGGATATTGGAGCGAGAGGGAGAAGATCCCATTGTTGTGGTCCACGTTGGCACTAACAACATAGGCAAGGCTAGGAAGGAGGACCTGCTTGGGGATTATCGAGCACGAGGAAAGAAATTGAAAAACAGGTCCTCAAGGGTCATAATCTCTGGATTACTGCCCAAGCCACATGCTAATTGGCAGAGGGATAAGAAAATTAGGGAAGTAAACACGTGGCTAAGAGATTGGTGTGGGAAAGAGACATTGGCATGGGACATTGGCATCAGTTTTGGAACCGGGGTGATCTATACCAATGGGACGGTCTCCCCCGAACCAATCTGGAACCAGTGTTCTGGTAAAAATGATAAACAGGGTGGTCTCTAGGACTTTAAACTTGTGAGTCGGGGGGAAGGGAAAGGGAAAGCGACAGGGAGTATGGAGGCAAGTAGAAAAATAAGCAGCAGGTTAGCATGTGTGTAGGGTTTAAGTTCAAGGTAGACTAGGAATGAAGCAAAAAGGAAGGATAACTTAGGACATATTACTAGAGAAGTTGGAAATCATGAGGATATGAAAATTAGCATGAAGGCATTAAGCATTAAGGCTTGTAGTATTCATAACAAAGGAGATGAATTAACAGCACAAATCACCGTGAATGATAATGATGTGGTAGGCATCACAGAGATGTGGTTTGCAGGGGGTTCAGGACTGACAGTTAAACATCCAAGGATTTACAACGTATCAAAAGACAGGGAGATGGGTAGAGGGGGCGTGGTGGCCTTGTTAGTTAAGAATAGGCACTGAATGACATAGGGTCAGATGATGTGGAGTCTGTGTGGGTGGGGTTGAGGAACCACAAAGCAAAAAAACCATAATGGGAGTTATGTACAGACCTCCCAGCAATGGTCAGGACTAGGGGTACAAGATATACTTGGAAATAGATAGGGTATGTCAGAAAGGCAAGGTCACATGGGGGACTTCAATATGCAGATAGACTGGGTGAATAATGTTGCCGATGGATCCAAAGAAAGGGAATTCATGGAATACTTACAGGATGGTTTTTTGGAACAGCTAGTGATGGAGCCCACAAAGGAACAGGCTATTCTGGACTTAATTCTATGTAATTAGCCAGACTTTATAAAAGATCTTAAAGTAAGGGAACACTTTAGAGACAGCGATCATAATATGGTCGAGTTCAATCTGCCGTTAGAAAGAGAGAAGGCAAATTTGGATGTAATGGTGTTACAGTTAAACAAAGGTAATTACAGGGGTGTGAGAAAGGAACGAATGAAAATCAACTGGAAACAGAGCCCAGTGGGGAAGACAGTCGAACAACAATGGCAGGAGTTTCTGGGTGTAATTGAGGACACAGAACAGAGGTTCATCCCAAAGAAAAGAAAGATCATCTGGGAGGGGATTAGACAGCCATGGCTGACAAAGGAAGTCAGGAAATGTATCACAGAAAAAGAGAGAGCTTTAAAAAGTGGCCAGTGCACTGGGAAATCAGAAGATTGGGAAGATTACAAAAACAGACAGAGGATAACAAAGAGAAAAATAAGGAAGGAGAGGATCAAATATGAAGGTAAGCTAGCCATTAATATTAGAAATGATAGTTAAAGTTTCTTTCAACATATAAGAAACAAACAAGAGGCAGAAGTTGAAATTGTGCCGCTCCAAATTGATGCAGGAAGGCTCGTGCTGGGAGATAAGGAAAGAGCTGAAGAACATAGTAAGTCATGATTTGGAGATGCCGGTGTTGGACTGGGGTGTACAAAGTTAAAATTCTCACAACACCAGGTTATAGTCCAACAGGTTAAATTGGAAGCACTAGCTTTCAAAGTGCTGCTGCTCTATGACTTGAGGTGCTCGTGGAGTACACGACTGTAAGACGCAGAATTTATAGCAAAAGTTTACAGTGTGAGGTAACTGAAATTATACATTGAAAAATACCTTGATTGTTTGTTTAGTTTCTCATCTGTTAGAATGATCATGTTATCTTCACTTCTTTCATATGTAAATCATAAAACTTTTTTTAAAAGTTACATTCTCAAATTCACTTAAAAAAAAGTTTTGCGATTTACATATGAAAGAAGTGAAACTATCATGGTCACTCGAACAGATGAGACTTAACAAACAATCAAGGTATTTTTCAATATATAATTTCAGTTACATCACACTGTAAACTTTTGCTATAAATTCTGTCTTACAATTGTGTACTCCACAACCCACCTGATGAAGGAGCAGCACTCTGAAAGCTAGTGCTTCTAATTAAATTTGTTGGATTATAACCCAACATTGTGTGATTTTTAACTTAATAAGTACTTTGTGTCAGTCTTCACAGTGGAAGACATGAGTAATATCCCAAGAATTAAGGAGAGTCAAGGGGCAGAGTTGAGTATAGTAGCCAGCACAAAAGAAAAGCTAAAAGGTCTAAAAATCGATAAATCTCTAGCCCTGACGGGCTACATCCTAGAGAACTGAAGGAGGTGTCTGAGGAAATACCGGAGGCGCTGACTGTGATCTTTCAAAAATCACCAGAGTCAGGAAAGGTCCGGGATGATTGGAAAATGATTGTTGTAACCCCTTGTTCAAGAAAGGACCAAGACAAAAGATGGAAAATTATAGGCCAATTAGCCTATTCTCAGTTGTAGGTAAAACTCAGCATGGATTTAGTAAGGGGAGGTCATGCCTGACAAACCTGTTAGAATTCTTTGAAGAGGTAACAAGTAGGTTAGACCAGGGAAACCTAGTGGATGTTATCTATCTAGACTTCCAAAAGGCCTTTGATAAGGTGCCTCAAGGGAGGCTGCTGAGTAAGGAGAGGGCCCATGGTGTTCGAGGGGAGCTACTGGCATGGATTGAGGATTGGCTGTCTAACAGAATGCAGAGAGTTGAGATAAAAGATTCTTTATCGGGATTGCAGCCGGTGACAAGTGGCACCCCGCAGGGTTCAGTGTTGGGTCAGCAGCTGTTCACTTTATATATTAATTATCGAGATGAAGGTACTGGGGGCATTCTGGTGAAGTTCACTGATGAAACAAAGTTAGGTGGACGGGCAGATAGTACTGAGGAGGTGGGAAGGCTGCAGAAAGATTTAACGAGGTAAAAACAATAACTGTAGATGGTGGAAACCAAATACTGGATTAGTGGTGCTGGAAGGGCACAGCAGTTCAGGCAGCATCCAACGAGCAGCGAAATAGACGTTTCGGGCAAAAGCCCTTCATCAGGAATAAAGGCAGTGAGCCTGAAGCGTGGAGAGATAAGCTAGAGGAGGGTGGGGGTGGGGAGAGAGTAGCATAGAGTACAATGAGTAAGTGGGGGAGGAGATGAAGGTGATAGGTCAAGGAGGAGAGGGTGGAGTGGATAGGTGGAAAAGGAGATACACAGGTCGGACAAATCCGGACAAGTCAAGGAGAGAGTGCTGAGCTGGTAGTTTGAAACTAGGATGAGGTGGGGGAAGGGGAAATGAGGAAGCTGTTGAAGTCCACATTGATGCCCTGGGGTTGAAGTGTTCCGAGGCGGAAGATGAGGCGTTCTTCCTCCAGGTGTCTGGTGGTGAGGGAGCGGCGGTGAAGGAGGCCCAGGACCTCCATGTCCTCGGCAGAGTGGGAGGGGGAGTTGAAATGTTGAGCCACGGGGCGGTGTGGTTGATTGGTGCGGGTGTCCCGGAGATGTTCCCTAAAGCGCTCTGCTAGGAGGCGCCCAGTCTCCCCAATGTAGAGAAGACCACATTGGGAGCAACGGATACAATAAATGATATTAGTGGATGTGCAGGTAAAACTTTGATGGATGTGGAAGGCTCCTTTAGGGCCTTGGATAGAGGTGAGGGAGGAGGTGTGGGCACTGGTTTTACAGTTCCTGTGGTGGCAGGGGAAAGTGCCAGAATGGGAGGGTGGGTCGTAGGGGGGTGTGGACCTGACCAGGTAGTCACGGTGGGAACGGTCTTTGCGGAAGGCGGAAAGGGGTGGGGAGGGAAATATATCCCTGGTGGTGGGGTCTGTTTGGAGGTGGCGGAAATGTCGGCGGATGATTTGGTTTATGCGAAGGTTTGTAGGGTGGAAGGTGAGCACCAGGGGCGTTCTGTCCTTGTTACAGTTAGAGGGGTGGGGTCTGAGGGCGGAGGTGCGGGATGTGGACGAGATGCATTGGAGGGCATCTTTAACCACGTGGGAAGGGAAATTGCGGTCTCTAAAGAAGGAGGCCATCTGGTGTGTTCTATGGTGGAACTGGTCCTCCTGGGAGCAGATACGGCGGAGGCAGAGAAATTGGGAATATGGGATGGCATTTTTGCAAGAGATAGGGTGGGAAGAGGTGTAATCCAGGTAGCTGTGGGAGTCGGTGGGTTTGTATAAAATGTCATCAACTTCACCAACACATTCCACCCTGACCTTAAATTTACCTGGACCATCTCTGACACCTCGCTCCCCTTCCTGGACCTCTCCATCTCCATTAGTGACGACCGACTTGACACTGACATTTTTTACAAACCCACCGACTCCCATAGCTACCTGGATTACACCTCTTCCCACCCTATCTCTCTGACTCTATCTGCAGTTCTTTTGCTTTCCACATCCATCAAAGTTTCACCTGCACATCCACTAATATCATTTATTGTATCCGTTGCTCCTAATGTGGTGTCCTCTACATTGGGGAGACTGGGCGCCTCCTAGCTGAGCGCTTTAGGGAACATCTCCGGGACCCCCGCACCAATCAACCAAACCGCCCCGTGGCCCAACATTTCAACTCCCCCTCCCACTCTGCCGAGGACATGGAGATCCTGGGCCTCCTTCACCGTCACTCCCTCACCACCAGACGCCTGGAGGAAAAACGCCTCATCTTCCGCCTTGGAACACTTCAACCCCAGGGCATCAATGTGGACTTCAACAGCTTCCTCATTTCCCCTTCCCCCACCTCATCCTATTTTCAAACTTCCAGCTCAACACTGTCTCCTTGACTTGTCTGGACTTGTCCGACCTGCCTATCTCCTTTTCCACCTGTCCACTCCACCCTCTCCTCCTTGACCTATCACCTTCATCCCCTCCCCCACTCACCCATTGTACTCTATGCTACTCTCTCCCCACCCCCACCCTCCTTTAGCTTATCTCTCCACGCTTCAGGCTCACTGCCTTTATTCCTGATGAAGGGCTTTTGCCCGAAACGTCGATTTTGCTGCTCGTTGGATGCTGCCTGAACTGCTGTGCTCTTCCAGCACCACTAATCCAGTGTGCAGAAAGATTTAGACAGTTTAGGAGAATTGGCTGATGAAATTCAACATGAGGGGTCTTGCACTTTGGATGAAAGAATACAGGCATGGACTATTTTCTAAACGGTGAGAAAATTCATAAAGCCAAAGTATAAATGGATCTGGAATTGCTCATACAGGATTCTCTAAAGGTTAACTTGCAGGTTGAGTCCGTGATTGAGAAAGCAAATGTAATGTTGTCATATATCTCAAGAGGGTTGGAATAAAGAAGCAGTGATGTGCTTCAGAGACTAGTTAGGCCCCAGTTAGAATACTGTCCAGTTTTGGGCCCCACACTCAGGAAGGACATACTGACACTGGACCGTGTCCAGCAAACATTCACATGGATGATCCCTGGAATGGGGCCCAACATATGATGATCGGCTGAGGATCCTGAGATTGTATTCATTAGAGTTTAGAAGGTTAAAGGGAGATCAAATAGAAACTTACAAGATAATGCATGGCTTAGAAAGGGTGGGCGCTGGGAAGTTGTTTCGATTAGGCAGGGAGACTAGGACCGTGGGCACAGCCTTAAAATTAGAGGGGGTCAATTTGGAACGGAAATGAGGAGACATTTCTTCAGCCAGAGAGTGGTGGGCCTGTGGAATTCACTGCCATGGAGCGCAGTGGAGGCCAGGAGAGATTGATAAATTATTGATCTCACACGGAATTAAGGGCTATGGGTAGAGTGTGGGTAAGTGGAATTGGAACAGCCTTCAGCCAAGATTAAAAGACGGAGTGGACTTGCTTCCCTGCCTATGTCTTATGGTCTTAATGCATAAAGTGAAACGTTGTGGTCCCAACACTGAGCCTTGTGGAATACTACTTGTCGCCAGCTGCCATTCTGAGAAGGACCCTTTTATCCCACTTTCTGTTTTCTGACAGACAGCCAGGCTTCTATCTATGCTAGCACCTTGCCTCTGACACCATTGGCCCTTATCTTACTCAATAGCTTTCTGTGTGGCTCCTTGTCAAAGGCCTTCTCGAAATTCAGGTAGATAACATCCATTGGGTCTCCTTGGTCTAAACTGTGCATTACTTCCTCAAAGAATTCTAACAGATTTGTCAAACATGATAAAACCATGATGAATTTGCTCTATTTTACTATACAATTCCAAGTATTCTGAAATCTCATCCTTCACAATGGATTGCAGGATCTTACCCATAACTGAGGTTAGGCTAATCGGCCTGTAATTTTGCCTTGTTCCCTTTTTAAACAGCGGAGTCACGTTAGTGATTTTTCAGTCCTCTGGGCCCTCCCTGATTCTAGCAATTCCTGAAAGATCATCACTAACGCCTCCACTATCTTCAACTCTCTTAGAACTCTGGAGTATATTCCATCTGATCCAGGTGATTTATCCTAAGTTATCCTTCCATTTCGTTTTTCTAGCACCTTCTCCTGGATGATGGCCACCATACTCAGCTCTGCCCCTCACTCCCTTAAAGACTGACGTGAAATAATTATTCAGTTCCTGATGAAGGACTTTTGCCCGATACATCGATTTTGTGCTCTTTGGATGCTGCCTGATCTGTTGTGCTTTTCCAGCACCATTCTAATCACAACTCTAATCTCCAGCATCTGCAATCCTCACGTTGATCTATTCAGTTCCTCAGCCATTTTCTTGTTTCCCACTACTAACTCTCCAGCATCATTTTCCAGTGACCCAACATCAATTTTTGCCTCTCTTTTGCCCTTTATATGTCTAACAGTCTTCCTTTATATTACTGGCTAGCTTACCCTTTGTTGGTTTTTGTAAGCTTCCCAATCCGCTGGTTTCCCACTGCTCTTAGCCACACCAATTGTTTACTCCTTATCACCTACCCCACCTTATCTTCTGGATAAATAGCAATTTTTCCCTGGCTTCCATCAGGAAAGGTCACTGGAACCAAAACATTTACTCTGTTTTCTCTCTACATAGGCTTCCAGGCCTGCTGAGATTTTACAGCAATTTCTGTTTATGTTCCTGATTTGCAGAATCAGGTAGAGGATAAAGATATAAAAGGGACCTAAGGGGCAACATTTTTGAGCAGAGGGTGGTGCATGTATGGAATGAACTGGCAGAGGAAGTGGTCGAGGCTGGTACAATTACAGCATTTCGAAGGCATCTGGATGGGTAAATGGATAGGAAAGGTTTAGTGGGATGTAGGCCAATTGCTGGCAAATGGGACTAGATTAAGTTAGGATATCTGGTCAGCATGGACGAGTTGGACTGAAGGGTCTGTTTCCATGCTGTAGATCCCTCTGCCTCTATCTGCAGTTCTTTTGCTTTCCTAAATTTGAATAGTTATGGAGAGTGGTCAGGAAGGTAGAGTTGAGGCTAAGATAATTCTGTTGAATGGTGGAGCAGATTCAAGGGGTTGAATTGTCTCTTCCTGCTCCAAGGTCTTATATTCTTATGCTTAGTTTCTTGGGACTTGGTGAGCCCATGAGTCCAGATTAATTGCCCTACATCAATGTTTGAACCAATCAGAAGCTGACAGACTCAATCTCATGATTTTATACCTTACAGGCAATACTCCAGACAACACCATCACAATCCCAGAATATGCCATGTCCAAACAGCAGGACAGACTCAGAGGTGATAGCATAGTGATATTCAGTGAGGCAAGAGTTACTCTAGGAGACCTTAACATTGACTCCAAACTCCATGAAGTCTCATGACATCAGGTTAAACATGGACAAGGAAGCCTCCTGCTAATTACTACATCCTATCCTTCCTCGACTAAAGATTCAGCACTCAATCATGTTGAAAAACACTTGGAAGCATACAGTGCACGGGGGAGGGGGGGTGCAAGGGCACAGAATGTATTCTGGGTGAGGGATTTCTATAGACATCAAGAGTGGCTCGGCAGCAGCACTACGAACCGAGTTATTTGGGTCCGAAAGGACATGGCTTGCAGTCTGAGTTTGGTGTTCAATTTTGGTATTCTGATTTCCTTCCACAATCCATTGAAATGCAGGATACGTGGATTAGCCAAGCTACGCAATTGCCTGTAATGTTTAGGGATGTGTAGGTTAGGAAGTTTAGTCATGGTAAAACACTGGGCTATGGGATGGAGTGAAGGGTCTGTGTGGGATGCTGTTCAGTTCCTGATGTACTGTCGTGATTCCATGAAATATTCTGTGACATCAACAGCCATCGATAACAGCATTTTGTATTCATTTATGGGGTGATGTTATCACTGCTAAGCCAGCATTTATTGGTCATCCCTACTTGGCCAGAGGGCCCCACATTGCTATAGGTCTGGAGTCACATGCAGCCCAGGTAAGGATGGCATTTTTAGATCATTGGAATCTCTTCTGGGGTAGTAGTGACCTGTACAAAAACGATGGATTGCACCTAAATTGGAAGGGGACCAATATACTGGCAGGGAGATTTGCTAGAGCTGCTCGGGAAGATTTAAATTCGTAAGGTGGGGGGGGGGGGGGGGGTGAGACTCAGGGAGATAGTCTGGGACATGGGGGGGGTGGGACCCAGGGAGATAGTGTGGGACGCAGGGAAATAGTGAGGAAAGAGATCAATCTGAGACTGGTACAGTTGGGAAAAGAAGCGAGTCAAACAGTCAGGGCAGGCAGGGACAAAGCAGAGAACAAAGTAGGACTGATAAATTCAACTGCATTTATTTCAATGCAAGGGGCCTAACAGGGAAGGCAGATGAACTCAGAGCATGGTTAGGACCATGGGACTGGGATGTCATAGCAATTACAGAAACATGGCTCAGGGATGGACAGGACTGGCAGCTTAATGTTCCAGGATACAAATGTACAAGAAGGATAGAAAGGGAGGCAAGAGCAGAGGGGGAGAGGCATTTTTGATAAGGGATAGTATTACTTAGGGAGGATATTCCCAGAAATACATCCAGGGAAATTATTTGCATGCAACTGAGAAATAAGTTCGGGACGATCTCCTTGTTGGGATTGTATTAAAGACTCTCCAATAGTCAGAGGGAAATTGAGAAACAAATTTGTAAGGAGATCTTAGTTATCTGTCAGAATAATCAGGAGGTTATGGTAGGAGATTTTAACTTTACAAACTTGGACTGGGACTGCCATAGTGTTAATGGTTTAGATGGAGAGGAATTTGTTAAGTGTGGACAAGAAACATTTTCTGATTCAATATATGGATGCACCTAGATGTGGATAGACTGGTGAGCCTGACCTCATTGGTGGGCAGGTTGTTGGAAGGAATCCTGAGGGGCAGAATATACATGTATTTGGAAAGGCAAGGACTGATTAGGGATAGTCAGCATGGCTATCATGAGAAATCATGTCTCATGAACTTGATTGAGTTTTTTGAAGAAGTAACAAAGAGGATTGTTAAGGGCAGAGCAGTAGACGTGATCTATATGGACTTCAGTAAGGCGTTTGATTAGATTTAGATTAGATTAGATTCTCTACAGTGTGGAAAGAGGCCCTTCCGCCCAACAAGTCCACACCGACCCTCCACAGAGTAACCCACCCAGATCCATTTCCTGCTGCACCTAACATGATGGGCAATTTAACATGGTAAAAACAATGACTGCAAATGCTGGAAACCAGATTCTGGATTAGTGGTGCTGGAAGAGCACAGCAGTTCAGGCAGCATCTGAGGAGCAGTAAAATCTAGCCAGGTTAGATCACATGGAATACAGAGAGAACTAGCCATTTGGATATAGAACTGACTCAAAGGAAGAAGACAGAGGGTGGTGGAGGAGGGTTGCTTTTCAGACTGGACCCCTCTGACCAATGGTGTGCTTCAAGGATCAGTACTGGTCCACTGCTTTTCGTCATTTATATAAATGATTTGGATGTGAACATTGGAGGTATAGTTAGTAAATTGCAGATGACACCAAAATTGGAGGTATAGTAGACAGCAAAGAAGGTTACCTCAGATTAGCAGTAGGGAGTTTGAAGAACTCATAGATGGGCAGATTCTGGAAAAATGCAAACGTAGCAGGGTTGTTGTTATGGGTGACTTCAACTTTCCCAATATTGACTGGAACCTCCTTAGTGCAGATGGTTTGGATGGAGCTGTTTTTGTCAGGTGTGTTCAGGAGGGTTTCCTTACTCAGTATGTAGACAGACCAACGAGGGGAGAGGCCATTTTGGATTTGGTGCTCGGCAATGAGCCAGGACAGGTGCCAGATCTCATGGTGGGAAAGCACTTTGGTGACAGTGATCACAACTGCCTCACATTTAGCACAGCTTTGGAGAGGGAAAGGAGCAGTTACTGAGGGAAGATATTTAATTGGGGAAAAGGAAATTATGATGCTATGAGACAGGAGTTGGGAAGTACAGCCTGGGAGCATTTGTTCCACAGAAAGGGCCCAGCAGACACATGGAGACTGTTTAAGGAGCAGTTGTTGTGAGTGATGCATGAATTTGTTCCTCTGAGACAGGTAAGAAGGGGTAAGATTAAGGAGCCTTGGATGACGAGAACAGAGGAGCTCCTTGGCAAAAGGAAGAAGGCAGCTTGTGTAAGGTGGAGGAAGCAAGGATCTAGCACAGCTTTAGATGAATACAGGTTTGCTCGAAAGGAGCTCAGAAATGGACTGGGGAGAACCAGGAGGGGGCACGAAAAAGGCTTGGCAAGACAATTAGGGAGAACTCAAAGGCATTTTACTCATACGTGAGGAATAAGAGAAGGCTCAGGGAGAAGGTAGGGCTGATCAGGAATAGCGTAGGGAACTTGTGCGTGGAGTCTGAGCAGATAGGGGAAGCCCGAAATGAGTTTTTAAATTCAGTTTTCACCAAGGAAAGGGAACTTGTAAGTGAAAACTTTGAGGAGCTGGGATATAGTCTTGACCAGATCAAGACTGATGAAGTTGGTGTTCTGGAAATTTTGGAAAACATTAAGATTGATAAGTCCCCAGGGCCAGACCAGATTTACCCCAGGCTGCTCCAGGAAGCAAGAAAGGTGGTTTTTAAGCTGCTGGCAAGGATATTTGCCTCCTCACTCTCCACGGGAGTCATACCGGAGGATTGGAAGGAGGTGAATGTTGTTCCACATTTCAAGAAGGGGAATAGGGAAATCCCTGACAATTACAGACCAGTCAGTCTTACGTCTGTGGTCAGCAAAGTTGTGGAAAGAATTCTGAGAGATAGGATTTATGACGATTTGGCAAAGTATAGTGTGATTAAAGGCAGTCAGCGTGGCTTTGTGAGGGGCAGGTCATGCCTCACAAATCTTATTGAGTTCTTTGAGGAGGTGTCAAGACAGGTCGACGAAGGTCGAGCAGTGGATGTGGTGTATATGGATTTCAGCAAGGCATTTGATAGGGTTCCCCATGGTAATCTCATTCATAAAGTCAGGAGGTATGAGATACAAGGAGATTTGGCTATCTGGATTCAGAATTGGCTGGCTGACAGAAGGCAGAGAGTGGTTGTAGATGGAAAGTATTCTGCCTGGAGGTCAGTGTTGAGTGGGGTCCTCCAGGACTCTGTTCTGGGGCCTCTGCTCTTTGTCATTTTTATAAATAACTTGGATGAGGAGGTTGAGGAGTGGGTTAGTAAATTTTCAGATGACATGGAGATGTCGTCGATAGTACAGAGGGCTACTGCAGGCTGCAGCGCGACATAGACAGGATGCAGAGCTGGGCTGAGAAATGGCAGATGGAGTTCAACCTGGATAAATGCGAAGTGATGCATTTTGGAAGTTAGAATTCAAATGCTGAATGTAGGATTAAAGACAGGATTCTTTGCTGTGTGGAAGAACAGAGGGATCTTGGTGTTCAAGTGCATAGATCCCTCAAAGTTGCCACCCAAGTGGATAGGGTTGTTAAGAAAGCATACGGTGTTTTGTCTTTCATTAACAGGGGGAATTGAGTTTAAGAGCCGCAAGGTTTTGCTGCAGCTTTACAAGTCCCTGGTGAGACCACACTTGGAACATTGTGTCCAGTTCTGGTCGCCCTACTATAGGAAAGATACAGACGCTTTGGAGAGGGTGCAAAAAAGGTTTACCACGATACTGCCTGGACTGGATGGCTTGCCTTATGAAGAAAGGTTGAATAAGCTCAGACTTTTCTCTCTGGAGAGAAGGAGGAAGAGAGAAGACCCGATCGAGGTGTACAAAATAATGAGAGGAATAGGTAGAGTCAATCACCAGAGACTTTCCCCAGGGCAGGATTGACTGGTATGAGGGGGTCATAGTTTGAAGATATTAGGAGGAAGGTATAAAGGAGATATCAGAGGTAGGTTCTTTACACAGAGAGTTGTGAATGCATGGAATGTGTTGCCAGCTGTGGTGGTGGAAGCAGAGTCATTGGGGACATTTAAGCGACTGCTGGATATGCACATGGATAGTAGTGAGTTGAGGGCTGCGTAGGTTAAGTTACTATATTTTACATTGGGATTAAATCTCGGCACAACATCGTGGGCCAAAGGGCCTGTTCTGTGCTGTACTTTTCTATGTTCTATGTTCTATTACAACGGGATCTTGGTCAGAAGGGCCAATGGGCTGAGGAGTGGCAGATGGAGTTTAATTTAGATAAATGTGAGGTGCTGCATTTTGGAAAGACAAATCAGGGCAGGATTTATACACTTAATAGTAAGGTCCTGGGGAGTGTTGCTGAACAAAGAGACCTCTGAGTGACGGTTCATATTTTCTTGAAAGTGAAATAATACTTAGATTGGATAGTGAAGAAAGCGTTTGGTCTGCTTTTCTTTATTGATCAGGGTATTGAGTACAGGGGTTTGGAGGTCATGTTGCAACTGTACAGGACACTGGCTGGCTATGCTTGAAATATTGCGGGGTAAAAACAATGACTGCAGATGCTGGAAAGCTAATACTGGATTAGTGGTGCTGGAAGAGCACAGCAGTTCGGGCAGCATGTCTCCTTCCCATCGGAAGGATTTTGTGAAAATTGAAATAGTTCAGAAAGGATTTACAAGGATATTGCCAGGGATGGAAGATCTGAGCTATAGGCAGAAGTTGAACGGTTTTCCTTGGCTGAGGGGTGACGTTATAGAAGTTTATAAAATCAGGAGAGGCATGCATTGGATAAATAGGCAAAGTCTTTTCCCTGAGGTGGGGAGACCGAAGCTAGAGAGCATAGGTTTAGGGTGAGAGGGGCAAGATATAAAAGGAACCTCAGGGCAACTTTTTCAAGCAGAGGGTGCTGCGTGTGTGGAATGAGCTGCCAGAGGAAGTGGTGGAGGCTGGTACAATTACAACATTTAAAAGGTACCTGGATGCGTATAGGAAGGGTTTGGAGGGATATGGGCCAAGTGTTGGCAAATGGGACTAGATTATGTTAGGATATCTGGTCAGCAATGATGAATTGGACTGGAGGCTCTGTTTCTGTGTTGTGCGTCTCTATGACTCTCTGATTGTTACTTGCCACTTGTTAGCCTAAGCTGGATATTGTCCAGATATTGTAGTTGAATATGGACTGCTTGCTTCAGTATCTGAGGAGTCGCAAGTGGTGCTGAACGTTTTGCAATCATCGGTGAACATCCCAAATTCTGAGTTTTTTTATGAGAAGGTGGTCATTGATAAAGCAGCTGAAGAATGTTGTACTAAGCAATTCCTGCAGAGATGTCCTGGAGCTGAGATGGCTGACTTCCAACAACCATAATCATCTTTCTCTGTGCCAGGTATGACTCCAACCAGTGAAGAGTTTTCCCCATATACCTATTGATTCCAGTTTTGCTTGGTGTTCTTGATGACACACTGTGTGAAACGTAGCCTTTGTATGTCACTCACACGTCATCTCTGTAATGTATTTCTTTTGTCCATTTTGATTGAAGGCTGTAATGATGGCCCTGATTGTGTGGGTTTTTGCTAAGCAGCTTTTACTTGATAAAACTATTGAAGAGTGGGCAGTGATAAGACTGATGTGACTGGGCCTACCATGACAAGAGCTTAGATTAGAGTGGTCCTGGAAAAGCACAGCAGTCAGGCAGCATCCGAGGAGTAGGGAAATCGACATTTTGGGCAAAAGCCCTTCATCAGGAATGACAAGCACTTAGAAGGATGAAAGGGAATATGATTGAAACATATAAAACTAAAACAGAACTGGACATATGAGAAATTTGCTAAGTTCAGAACCAGGCATCACAATCTTCAGGTACAGGGTAGAACATTCAGACGAGGATAAGTTTCTTCTTTTGAAGAATCTTGAACTTTTCCAATTCTATACCACAGCACCAAACCATATATTCTCCTCGTAGCACAAGGACTGCAGCAGCTCGAGAAGACAACACATCACCACCTTCCTAAGGGCAACTAGGAGAGGCTGGGCAGACAGTGATGGCCATGTCCCACAAGTGAATAAAACATAACAGGTACAACCCAATTGCCTATAGATATTCAAGACAGAGATAAATAATTGTTTTGCTTTTAAAAGCATCAGGGGTATGGAAAGAAAGTGGAATATAGCAGAGACATAGAGGCTTAGCCATTATTGAATATCCAAATGTCTTTCTCCTGCTCCTAGTTTTTATGTTTGATGACATCTTTCACTATTATACTCTGATAGAAGTTGGGACAATAGTTGATCATGTTGGATTTGTCCTGCTTTGTGCACAGAATACAGGGCAATTTTCCACAACTCCAGCTAAATTGCTGTAGGTTAGGTGTACTGAAACAGTTCAGCTACAGGATCTTCGGCACAATAACTCTACACTGACCCTCCGAAGAGTAGCCAACCCAAACCCATATCCCTGACTAATGCACCTAACACTATGGGCAATTTAGCATGGCCAATTCACCTGACCCACACAGCCAGTGGCCCAAGGCGGGAATTGAACTCCAGGTCCCTTGTGTTGTGAGGCAGCAGTGCTAACCACTGAGCCACCATGCTGCCCTGGGGCACAGAAAGCTCTGGGACATTGAAAGTATCTTCAGGACTATTTTCAGAGTCTCATCAAGATTCATAGCTTTTTCAACATCCAATGCCTTCAGCTGTTTCTTGATATTACCTGGAACAAATTGTCTGAAGACTGGCATCAATGATGCTGGGGGGTCTTTTGATGACTGAGATAGATCATCCACTCAAAACTTCTGTTAGAGATTACTGCAATGTTTCAGATTTGTGCAATGTTGACTGTCCTGAAGTGAATTTTTGAATTATCCTCCACCATTCACAACTGGCTATGACAGTTCTGCAGACCTTAGATCTGTCATTTTGTCATTGTCACACAGGGGAGGTGATGATGTAGTGGGAATATCACTGGACGAGTAATCCAGAATCTCACAAGTATTCTGTGGATTTGAATCGCACCATGGGAAAATGATGAAATCTGAGTTGAATATTTCAAACAAACATGTTTAAGAGACCACATTTTTGTGTATTTTAATTGTGGATTGAAATGGGAGGAGGATTGCTTTGAAACCAGGTATTGTGGAAAAAATTGGTGTATTTTTTTTAAACAGTAACTCACTTCACACAACTGTTCAAACAGTTAGGGAGGTCTACTTGCAGATGTACTGGAGCCATGGATGTGTCTGAATGAAGATCCAGCTGTCAACATGTAGCTTGATCTGTGGAACAGTGCCTGGTTGTCCATAACAAAAGCCTGGTTTTCCTTGGGGCATTTAGAAATGGCAATGACTGATGGCCTCACCAACTGCATTCCATAAGTGAATAAAAAAAACTTGCTGTTTATGGTATTTGGCACACATGTACTCCTGGATCGTAGCTTCACCAGGTTGACAACACTTTTAGATGTGAGGTGTCACAGGCCGCTTTGTTCAGTTGGACACACTGAAGAGTATATGCGGACAGAGAATGTGGTAGACCCTAGTTACGAGGAGGTGGTCACACCGCAGGTTCGGTCAGGTAGATGGGTGACCGTTAGGAGATTCAGGCAGGAAGTACCAGCTATTCCCCAAACAGGTAAACTGTTTTGGATAGAGTTGGCGGCAAGGGGGTTGGGGAAATAGACTCTCAGGGGAGTTTAACAGCAGCAGCCAGGTCTGTGGCACCATAACTGACTCTACTGTAGAATCGGGTTGGGCAAAGTTCAAAAGAGCAATAGTGTGAGGGGAGTTGCCAGTCAGGGGCACAGAACGAGTGTTTCTGACGAGTTGTGTGAAATTCTTTAGGGGGAGTCATTATGCTCATTCTACCAAGGACATGGGGAGAAAGAAGGACGAGGTTCTGCAGAGTGAGTACAGGGAGTTAGGAAAGAGGATCCTGAAAAGCAGGACCTCGGGGGTGGTAATCCCTGGGTTATTCCCAGTGCTATGTGCAAGTGAGACGTGGAATAGAAAGATAAGACAGATGAATGAGTGGCTAAGGAGCTAGTGCAAGAGTCAGGGTTTCAGGTTCTTTGATCATTATAATCTCTTCTAAGACCAGTAAAACCTGTAGAAGAGGAATGCATTGCACCTAAACCAGAGGGGAGCCAATATGCTCACAGAAAGCTTCAGTAGTCTGAATCAGGAGGGTTTTAACTGGAGTGGCAAGGAACTGGGAACCAGAGCAGCAGGTCAGCAAGGGAAGGTGATGTCAGGACACAAGTCTGAAAGGAAGTACAGGCAGACACAAATAAATGAATATGATGGTACTGATGAGCTGAAGGGTTTACTTCAACACAAGTGTGCAAACATTGACCAAAATTGACACAAAACAGATAGAAGGTAAAAACAATGACTGCAGATGCTGAAAATCAAATACTGGATTAGTGGTGCTGGAAGAGCACAGCAGTTCAGGCAGCATCCAACGAGCAGCGAAATCAACGTTTCGGGCAAAAGCCCTTCATCAGGAATATTCCTGATGAAGGGCTTTTGCCCGAAACGTTGATTTCGCTGCTCGTTGGATGCTGCCTGAACTGCTGTGCTCTTCCAGCACCACTAATCCAGTACAAAACAGATAGAAGCCATTGTCTCCTTCCTATCAGAAAGATGTTGTGAAACTTGAAAGGGTTCAGAAAAGATTTACAAGGATGTTGCCAGGGTTGGAGGATCTGAGCTACAGGGAGAGGCTGAACAGGCTGGGCCTGTTTTCCCTGGAGCGTCGGAGACTGAGGGATGACCTTATAGAGGTTTACAAAATTATGAGGGGCATAGATAAGATAAATAGACAAAGTCTTTTCCCTGGGGTCGGGGAGTCCAGAACTAGAGGGCATAGGCTTAGGGTGAGAGGGGAAAGATGTAAAAGAGATCTGTGAGGCAACATTTTCACACAGAGAGTGGTACGTGAATGAGCTGCCAGAGGAAGTGGTGGAGGCTGGTACAATTGCAACATTTAAAAGGCATTTCGATGGGTTTATGAATAGGAAGGGTTTGGACGGATATGAGCCTAGTGCTGGCAGGTGGGACTAGATTGGGTTGGGATATCTGGTCGACATGGACGGGTTGGACTGAAGGGTCTGTTTCCACGCTGTACACCTCTACAACTATGACTCTATTGTCACAGTTAGAAACCAATTCGTCACAAAACAATTGTACAGTAAGATTTCTAACATGCTAGGGTAACATGAGAACACTTCAGCTCTGATAAGACTGACTTTGCAAATGCAGTATGTCTCATCTCCTCAGTGTCATTAGGTCTGTCCTAAAGAATGATGAATTGTTTCTCTCTGTCCCTTATCAGTAATTCTTGCCGAGCTAAACTTGGGAATACAAGATAACATTCAGTTTTGTAAACATCAAGAAACATGGGTCTGGAAAATGTATGGGAACTTTATGACTGCCTCTTGTTGCATAATTAATGGGCAGTGAGCTGATAATTTTCTATATACCTTGTAACATTTTGTATTTCTTTGGAATATTTCGGAATTCTCTGATGAAGATGTGTTCCCCATGGCCATGAGAAAGTGAGTGAATTGAAAAGGGGATTTTATCTGCTGGTGTCATTTCTTGGGGGCAAGTCACTGTTGGTTGGTGATGTTTTGGATCTATCTTTGTACTTTCAGTTTTGCAATAGTTAACTAAATTAAGTATAGACTTTTAAAGCTGCTGCAGTCATTTCATGGTCTACAGCATTGTAAATGAGCAATGATTGGTCAGAACACTTTACGGAACAAAGGGACCAGAACCAGGTAATTATACTAGATTTCAGAGTTGGGAACTGTACATTTTACATTTTAAAACTGAATTTTGAATAAATGAATTTCCAGTTTATGTTGATTACTTTTAAAATGCCTTAGTCATTCATTGAGTTTCCACCTCTGAATTACAGATGATGATTATGTTAGTTATTATTGTTAATAACCAGTTGTATCAGCCCTGACTCTCAAAATCAGAATTAATTGGCAGGATCACTTTGGTTTATTCCTTTACATATTGTCAGTGACCTGTCTCATTGCCTTTTTCTTTGCTGCTGCCTATTTTAGTTGATTATGTACATTATTATACACACTTGGACAAGGAGAGAATGGTTAATACTCTATTACAAACTTGGTGGTACCCAGATTTTCAGAAAGCAACTCGGAAAAGAGCGAAGTGTGTTTAATTTGTAAACAAACAAACAAGATGCATGCTGTAAAAGGGATACCCTGAGACTGTTAACCACTTCCTTGCCTGATGGGCCTTTTTACTTGTCTGCGGCTTGCTTTTATAGAATTACCTCATGTACATTATTATGAATATTGTCTAATAATAGAAGATGTTTTTAGTAGATGAATCAAAACAATTCCAATGACTGATATTGCTGCCACTATAATGGTGGACAGGTGGGAAATATTTCCCACCGTTAACCAAAACTCTTCAAAGTTTAAATTCACAGGTACACCAAGTCTCAGAATTAGGAACGGGGCAAATGAAAGGCCCATTCCTGGCCCTACTTGTCACCTGTACAGTAGTCAAGGTCAGAGGGAGACCTTCAAGTTTCCCTCCAAGACACACACTATCCTGATGTGGAAATATATCACTTTTCCTTCACTGTTACTGGTCAAAATCCTGGAATTTCATTCCTAGGGGCATTTTTCATCTACCTCTGCCAAGTGGGCGGCTGCAGTTTAAGGTGGCACCTCAACACTACCTTCTCAAGAGCAACTTAGGGAGGAACACCAGAAGACTCTGTCAGAGACACCTTTTCAGCCTCCATCTGTGAATGGCTCAGCCTGATCACTTTGTCTTTCACTACACTTTCTTATCTTTCTTTCAATGACTATGTTTGATTGGGGCACAATGGATAGCCAGATAACCTCTAGTAAATGGGAATTCCAGTTTAATACTTTTCTTTATGCATAGAAGGTCAACCACTCCCACTGCTGGGTGTGTGCCCATATTCCTGTCCACTCTAAGGGAGGCGTTCCCCTGATTATGCGGAAATGGTCACCATTCACACTGTGGCCCTGCATTACCTGTTAGCCAAGAAGACGGGCACATATGTCCTCATAGGCTCCACCTGCTGTACCTATATCCGATGCCAGTGAGAACATCACCAATCTTGCTAACCACATCCACAAAGTGGCCATGGCACTCCCCTCTGACTGGAGGGTCTCCGGTCACAATCAGTCGCTTGGAACTCAACGTACTCCTCATCGCATTAAAGCCAGTCTCAATACCAGAAAGTTGGCTGTTCATGCTACATTCCCCTGAGAGTCCATTATCTCCTAATTTTCGAAAACAGCATACTTGTTTAAGATGGGGATAGTCACAGGAAACTCCTGCACTACCTGCCTACCTTTCCTGGTGGTAACTCATCCACATGACTGCATCTGTGGCTTTCTCCCTTCCTATAACTGCCATCCATCCCACCCGCTAGCTCCTGTAAGTTCCTTATTGCCTCTAACTGCTGTTCCAACCGATCCATCTGATCTGATAGGATTCGCAACTAAAGACACTTCCTGCAGACATAATCAGTAACATGGAAACTCTCCCTAAGCTCCCACATCCAACAGGCAAAGCACATCACTCTACTAAAGGCCATCTTTGCTCCTTCACAATATACAGATCCAGACAATAGCATCATCTTTTTGCTCGAACACAACACAATACAAATGCCAGGTAATCACTATTCCCAATAAGAGACCGTCTAATGACTGACTCTTGACATTCAATGTTGTCACCATTGCTGAATCTCCCACTGACAACATCATGAGAGTTACCAATGACTAGACCCTGAACTGGGCCAGTCAGTTAAACAGTGGCCAGAAGAGCAGGTCAGACACTAGCAATAAGTAAGGATTCTGATGCAATGCTCCCTTCTGGTCTAGATGGATGCAACTTCAACAATCCTGATGAAGCTTCACACCATCCAGGCCAAAGGAACTCGCTCAGCTGGCACCACATCCACAAACATTCATTTCCTCCACCACTGATGCCCATTAGCAGCAGTCAAGGTCAGAGGGAGACCTTCAAGTTTCCCTCCAAGACACACACTATCCTGATGTGGAAATATATCACTTTTCCTTTACTGTCACTGGTCAAAATCCTGGAATTTCATCCCTAGGGGCATTTTTCATCTACCTCTGCGAAGTGGGCGGCTGCAGTTTAAGGTGGCACCTCAACACTACCTTCTCAAGAGCAACTTAGGGAGGAACACCAGAAGACTCTGTCAGAGACACCTTTTCAGCCTCCATCTGTGAATGGCTCAGCCTGATCACTTTGTCTTTCACTACACTTTCTTATCTTTCTTTCAATGACTATGTTTGATTGGGGCACAATGGATAGCCGGATAACCTCTAGTAAATGGGAATTCCAGTTTAATACTTTTCTTTATGCATAGAAGGTCAACCACTCCCACTGCTGGGTGTGTGCCCATATACCTTCTGAAGAGCAACTAAGGGATGGACAATAAATGATGGCCCAGACAGCAATGCCACATCCCATGAAAAAATAAAGACAGTGCATTGAAACTTGCAGCATGCATCAGTACTTGACTCAAACATCAGTCAGTCAACATTTGTGGATAAATCCTGGAATGGACTTGTACCCCTGACCTTCTAACTCAACAGCAGAGAGTCAGAGTAATTCAGTTCTGAAGAATCTTGCTCTGAAGAAATCATATCAAACTCAAGCACGTAATCTGTTTTCAAATCACCAGATACTGCCAGATCTGTTAAATGTTTTTTTCAAGTTATCTGCTCAAAGTTTGGGAGAAGATTTGTAGCTCGGGTGCTCGTTGTTGTGGTTCTGTTCGCCGAGCTGGGAATTTGTCTTGCAAACGTTTCGTCCCCTGTCTAGGTGACATCCTCAGTGCTTGGGAGCCTCCTGTGAAGCGCTTCTGTGCTGTTTCCTCCGGCATTTATAGTGGCCTGTCTCTGCCACTTCCGGTTGTCAGTTCAAGCTGTCCACTGTAGTGGCCGGTATATTGGATCCAGGTCGATGTATTTGTTGATAGAGTCTGTGGATAAGTGCCATGCCTCTAGGAATTCCCTGGCTGTTCTCTGTTTGGCTTGCCCTATAATGGTAGTGTTGTCCCAGTCGAATTCATGTTGCTTGTCGTCTGTGTGTGTGGCTGCTAAGGATAGCTGGTCGTGTCGTTTCGTGGCTAGTTGGTGTTCGTGTATACGGATCGTTAACTGTCTTCCTGTTTGTCCTATGTAGTGTTTTGTGCAGTCCTTGCATGGGATTTTGTACACGACATTAGTTTTGCTCATGTTGGGTATCGGGTCCTTCGTTCTGGTGAGTTATTGTCTGAGAGTGGCTGTTGGGTTGTGTGCTGTTATGAGTCCTAGTGGTCGCAGTAGTCTGGCTGTCAGTTCAGAAATGCTCCTGATGTATGGTAGTGTGGCTAGTCCTTTGGGTTGGGGCATGTCCTCGTTCCGTTGTCTCTCCCTTAGGCATCTGTTGATGAAATTGCGAGGGTATCCGTTTTTGGTGAATACTTTGTATAAGTGTTCCTCTTCCTTTTATTGTAGTTCTGGTGTGCTGCAGTGTGTTGTGGCCCTTTTGAATAGTGTCCTGCTGCAACTTCGTTTGTGTGTGTTGGGGTGGTTGCTTTCATAGTTTAGGACTTGGTCTGTGTGTGTGGCTTTCCTGTAAACCTTTGTGGTGAATTCTCCGTTCGGTGTTCTCTATACCATCACGTCTAGGAATGGGAGTTGGTTGTCCTTTTCTTCCTCTCTAGTGAATCGTATTCCTGTGAGTGTGGTGTTGATGATCTGGTGTGTGTTCTCTATTTCTGTGATTTTAATTATTACAAAGGTGTCATCCACATATCTGACCCAGAGTTTGGGTTGAACTTGCGGTAAGACTGTTTGTTCTAACCTTTGCATTACTGCTTCTGCTATGAGTCCAGAGATCGGTGAGCCCATGGGTGTTCCGTTGATTTGTTCGTACATTTGGTTGTTGAATGTGAAGTGTGTTGTGAGGCACAAGTCCAGTAGTTTAAGTATGCCGTCTTTGTTGACAGGTTCAACATCCTGTTGTCTGTTATGTCTGTCCAGCAGGTTGGCTATTGTTTCTCTGGCTAGGGTTTTGTCGATGGAGGTGAACAGTGCCGTTACATCGAATGAGACCATAGTTTCTTCCTTGTCTATGTGTATATTTCCGATGATGTCCAAGAATTCCTGTGTTGATTGTATAGATTGTCTGGATCCGCTGATCAGGTGTTTCAGTTTCTGCTGTAATTCTTTGGCCAGTTTGTGTGATGGTGTCCCTGGTAGGGATACTATGGGTCTGAGTGGGATGTCTGGTTTGTGCACTTTGGGTAGTCCATAGAATCTGGGGGTGTTGTTGCTTTCAGGTTTCATTCTTTGTAGGTCAGACCTGGTTATCTGCCCGTTTTTTTGTCGATTCCTCAGTGTGTTGTTTATCCTATTGGTGAGCTGTGGGGTGGGGTCAAACTCCCTCTTTTGGTAGGTGTTGGTATCTGCAAGTAGTTGTTGTGCTTTTTGGATCTACTCTGCTTTGTCCAGGATGACCGTCATTCTGCCTTTGTCTGCTGGTAGTATAATTATGTTCTTATCGTTTCTTAGTGATTTTAGTGCTTCCCTCTCCTTGGTGTTGAGGTTATGTGTTTGTTTTTTTCTTGTTATCAGCGGTACGATACTTTGTCTCACAGTTTGTTGTGTCTCTTCTGTCAGTCCATTGTTCCTGAGTGTGCATTCTAGTGCTGCTAGGAAGTCTGCTGTCTTGGCGTCCCTGTGGTTGTAGTTGAGTCGCTTGGCCAGTATTGTTCTTTCCGTGTCTGTGAGCTGTCTGTCGGAGAGGTTTTGAACCCAGGTATGTGTTGTGGTGTCCTCTTCTTTGTGTGTTAGTTTGGCCATTTTTTCTTTTAGTGCCGTTTTTTTGCGGTGTGTGGTCCTGTTCTGTCCTATGGTGACGGCCTGTTCTATGGTCCGGGTCCATTCCTGATTGGTGGTTTTTGAAATTAACGATTTTTGGCGCGCAATTTCTTGTCTGTATTTGTGTAGTCTGTTGTGAGCGTCTGTAATCATTACCTGGATCAACCTGAATCCGTTCTGTCTGGCTGTGTCCCTGGCTTGTGGATTGTTGACTGGTGGTCTGTATCTGACACATGGTGGAAGGATTCGATTCTTTCGGCATTCATGCAGGAACCGGAGTTACTCGTATGTGGCGCTTAGGCGGTTGGCACAGGATTCCCATTTCCTGGCTTGTCTTAGCGTCTCTCGCCCGTAGGTGTTCAAAGTTTGGGAGAAGATTTGTAGCTCGTGCAACACCTATACAAAGTATTCGCCAAAAACAGATACCCTCGCAATTTCATCAACAGATGCCTAAGGGAGAGACAACAGAACGAGGACATGCCCCAACCCAAAGGACTAGCCACACTACCATACATCAGGAGCATTTCTGAACTGACAGCCAGACTACTGCGACCACTAGGACTCATAACAGCACACAACCCAACAGCCACGCTCAGACAACAACTCACCAGAACGAAGGACCCGATACCCAACATGAGCAAAACCAATGTCGTGTACAAAATCCCATGCAAGGACTGCACAAAACACTACATCGGACAAACAGGGAAGACAGCTAACGATCCGTATACACGAACACCAACTAGACACGAAACGATACGACCAGCTATCCTTAGTAGCCACACACACAGACGACAAGTAACATGAATTCGACTGGGACAACACTACCATTGTAGGGCAAGCCAAACAGAGAACAGCCAGGGAGTTCCTAGAGGCATGGCACTCATCCACAGACTCTATCAACAAACACATCGACCTGGACCCAATATACCAGCCACTACAGTGGACAGCTGGAACTGACAACCGGAAGCGGCAGAGACAGGCCACTATAAATGCCGGAAGAAACAGCACAGAAGCGCTTCACAGGAGGCTCCCAAGTACTGAGGATGTCACCTAGACAGGGGACGAAACGTTTGCAAGACAAATTCCCAGCTCGGCGAACAGAACGACAACAAGTTATCTGCGTTTATTTCCGATTTCCAGCATTAACAATATACTGCTTTAAGAAATCCATTTCAATACTTTGCAATAACTGGTATTTTCTGTGTTTGTTTTGTCCTCAGGAATGTTCTGACCCCTGTTGTGAGCCCTCAACATGTAAATTCAGAACTCGTGCACAATGTTCTGCAGTTTCTAGCAGGTGCTGTAAGGACTGCAAAGTAAGAGCTCATTGAGTCATTCTACATAATATTAGACAGGTTCAGAGTGGGGCAGAGAAATGTTTAACATTCTAAGCATCAATAACGGGAGCATAGAGAGCAAGACAAGGAGGTGATATTAAATTTGCTGAGCCTCAGCTCCAGGGTTGTATACCATTTTAAATGACACAGCTTATGAAAGACGGGAAGTTATTGGTCAGAGCTGAGAAAGGATTCATGAAAATGGTTTGAAGAATGAAATCCGTCATTTAAGTAGATGGACTTCACAAAGATGAGATTTGGATAGAGATGCTGATAATCATGGAATAAATAATTGAATCAATAAGTTTCAGACTGAGTTTCGTAAATGCAGAATTAAAGAGTTGTGGAAAGTGGCTTGCAATTCAACAATCATTCACAAAAGTAGCTCATCATGGAATACTCCAGGGGAATTAGCAACAGGAAATAAATGCTGGCCCAGCCAGCAATACTCAATTTCTGAAGTAATAATATATTTCAGAGTGAAGCTTTCAAGTTTGTCAATGATATGAAACTTGAAGGTGTAGCAAACAGTGAGTCAGTTGACTGCAACAGAACATGGATAGCTGGTAGAGACAAGTGGGAGATGAAATTAAAAAGCTGCCTTATAGTGCCAGGGACCTCGGGTGATTGTCTGTGTGGAGTTTGAACATTCTCCCCATGTTTGTGTGGGTTTCCTTTGGGTGCTCCAGCTTCTTCCCACAATCCAAAGATGTGCAGGTTAGGTGAATTAGCCATGCCAAATTGCCCACAGTGTTCCGGGATGTGCAGGTTAGGTGAATTAGCCATGCCAAATTGCCCACAGTGTTCAGGGATGTGCAGGTTCGGTGAATTAGCCATGCCAAATTGCCCACAGTGTTCAGGGATGTGCAGATTACGTGAATTAGCCATGCCAAATTGCCCACAGTGTTCAGGGATGTGCAGGTTCGGTGAATTAGCCATGCCAAATTGCCCACAGTGTTCAGGGATGTGCAGGTTCGGTGAATTAGCCATGCCGAATCGCCCACAGTGTTCCGGGATGTGCAGATTAGGTGAATTAGCCATGCCGAATTGCCAATAGCGTTCAGGGATCGGCAGGTAAGGTGAATTAGCCATACCAAATTGCCCACAGTGTTCAGGTTCGGTGAATTAGCCATGCCAAATTGCCCACAGTGTTCAGGGATGTGCAGGTTAGGTGAATTAGCCATGCCAAATCGCCCACAGTGTTCAGGGATGTGCAGGTTAGGTGAATTAGCCATGCCGAATCGCCCACAGTGTTCAGGGATGTGCAGGTTCGATGAATTAGCCATGCCAAAGTGCCCACAGTGTTCCGGGATGTGTAGGTTCAGTGAATTAGCCATGCTGAATTGCCTAGAGTGTTCAGGTGTGTATAGGTTAGTTGCATTAGTCTGAGTTAAATATTAGATAATAAGGTAGGGGAATAGGTCAGTGTGGACTTTTTGGGCTGAAGCGCCTGTTTCCCACCTGTAAGGATTCTATGATTCTGTGAAGGACAAAGGAGGGAACTTCTGCTTGGAAGCAGTGGATCCTAAATGAGTACTCTGCATTGGTCTCACCCATGAGAAGAATACGGAGGACTGTGAGATTTGTATGCAGCATGCTAATTTGCTCAGGTATTTTGGAACAAGAAAGAAGTGGTGTTGGGTCTCTTGAAGAGCATTAAGGTGGATAGTCCTCAGTGCCCAATGGTATCTGCCCCAGGTTATTGAGAGATGCAAGGGTGGAGATTCTTGGAGACTTGACCAAGATCCTTGCTTCCTCACTCGTCCCTGGAGAGATCCCAGAGGACTGGTGATTAGCTGTTCAAGAAGGTAAATAGGGATCTTCCAGGAAATTATAGATCGGTGAGTCTCACTGCAATGACTGGGAAGCTATTGGAGAGAATCTGTAGGGAGAGGATTTGTGCGTTTAGAAATGCATGGCCTAATTATGGATAGTCAGCATGGCTTTGTGCGGGGCAGGTCCTGTCTTACTAACTTGAGCAAATTTGAGGAGGTGATGAAGGTAGATGAGGGTAGAACAATGGATGTTGTCTAAATGGATGAGTAAAAGTTTTGATAAGATCCCTCATGATATGCACATCCAGAAGATTCAGATGTATTGGATCCACAGTGACTTGGCTACATGGATTCAGAATTGGCTTGCCCATAGAGGGAAGAGGGTAGTGGTGGAAGGATGTTTTTCAGGCTGTTGGTCAATGACTAGTGGTGATTTATAGGGATCCGTGCTGGAACCTCAGCTATTCGTGATATATATAATTAACTTGGATGAAAATGTAGATAGGTGGGTCCATATGTTTGCAGATGATACAAAGACCAGTGGAGTTGTGGATAGTGGAGAGGTCATCAAAGATACAGTTAGATACAGATCAGTTGCAGATATGGTGGAAAAATAGCATTTGCAGTTTAATCTGGAAAAGTGTTAAGGAAATATATACAGTTAATGGCAGGAACCGGAACAACATTGTTATCCAGAAGGATCTTGGGGTTCAAGTCCATGGCTCTGGGAAAATGGCTACAAAAGTAGATAGGGTGGTAAAGAAGGCATTTAGCATGCCTGTCTTTATTGGTTGGCACATTGAGTACAAGAGTCTGGAGGTCATTTTGTAGCTTTCTAAGACTTTGGTTCGGCCACATTTTCATTCAATTGTGGTGACCACATTATAGGAAGGATGTGGAGGCTTTGGAGAGGGAGCAGAAAAGGTTGACCAGGATGCTGCCTGGATGAGAGGATATGAGCTATAAGTAGAGGCTGGAAAAACCAGGGTTGTTTTCTCTGAAGCTGCAGTGACTAAGGGGAGACTTGATAGAAATAAATAAAGTTATATAAAATTATGAGAGGGATAGATAGGGTTGATGGTCAGAATCTTTTTCCCAGAGTTGAAATGTCCAATGCTACAGGACATGAATTTAAGACAAAAAAGGGAAAGTTCAAAGGAGATGTGGGGGATAAATTTCTTACAGAGAATGGGAGGAGTCTGGAACATGCTGCCAAGAGTGGTGATAGATATAGGTTTGCTTGTTGAGCCAGAAGGTTCATTTTCAGACGCTTCGTCACCAGACTAGGTAACATATTCAGTGGGCCTCTGAGTGAAGCACTGCTAATAATGCCTGATTTCTATTTATATGTTTGGGTTTCTTTGGGTTGGTGATGTCATTTAGACCCCATCTAATACCCCCTAAGAAAAAGAACAGGAAATGACATCACCACAGGAAATAACATCACCAAATCTTCTCAAAACTTGCTAAGTGGTGATAGAGGCAGATACAACAGGAGTATTTAAGGGCTGATAAGATAAGCACATGATTATGCAAGGAATAGAAGGATATGGGCCAAGCGCAGGCAGAGGGATTAGATAAATTTGGAATAATGTTCAGCACAACATCGTAGGCCAAATGGCTGTTTCCTGTGCTGTATTGTTATGTTTTCTAGGTGTGAGGTGAGGTATATTCACAAAAAAGGACATAGTAACAACTGAAGGTTAAAGTTTAAATGCAGGGCATATTGGTGAACTCAGATAAATGTTTAGTTAAGGTATGACAAGAGTATTGCACTCACTTCTCAGTTCTACTAGATATATTACAGACACAATTTTATGGGTGAGCTGGGTCTGAAGGATCTGGAGGTTCATGTTCAATGATCTTTGAAGGTGCCAGAAGGTGGTGAACAAACGTTATGGATGTTGAGCTTCATAAGTGTCGGAAATACAAATGCAGGACACTTTGTTCAACCAATAGAAAGCGTTCATTTGGTCACGCCATCCTAGGAATCAGTCTGGCAAACCTTCACTGGACTCCCTCAAAAGCAAGAATATCCTTCCTCAGACTAGGAGACCAAACCTGTAGACAATAGGCAAGACCCAGTGTAGCTGCAGCAAGTCGTCCGTACTCCTATATTTAAACCTTCTTACAATGAAGGCCAGCATGCCATTAGCTTTCCTCACTACCTACTGCACCTGCATGTCAACCTTCAGCGACTGTTCTACCAGGTCTTATCACACTTCACTTTTTCCTAAACTGCCACCATTCACATAATAATCTGCTTTCCTGTTTGTGTGACCAAAGTGGATAACATCACATTGATCCACATCATATTGCATTTGCCAAGTACTTGCCCACACAGGCAGTCTGTCCAAATCAACCTACAGTCTCTTAGCATCCTCCTCACAGCACACACTGCCACTCAGCTTCATGTCATCTACAAATTTGGAGATGTTCCTTCGTCCAAACTGTTCATGTATATTGTGAACAGTGAGGGTCCCAGCACTGAGCCCAGTGATACCCCCATCGCCACTGCCTGCCACTTTGAAAATGACCAGTCTATTCTAACTCCCTGCTTCCTATCTGCCAACCATTTCTTCATTCACATCGATACATTGTCTCAACTACCAAGAGCTTTAATTTTCCTCACTAATCTCTTGTGTGGAACCTTTTCTGAAGCTTTTTGAAGAGCCAAATACACAACATCTATTGATACATCCTTGTCTTTTCTACTGGTCACATCCTCAAATAATTCTAGAAAATTTCATAAGCATGATTTCCCTTTATTGAATCCATGCTGACGTAGAGCAATTCTGCCACTGCTTTCCAAATGCTCTGTTATTACATCGTTAATAACTGACTCCAGTATTTTCCCCACCACTGATGTCAGGCTAACCAGCCTATCATTCCCAGTTTTCACTCTCCTTTTTTATATTGGCTACCTCCAGTCCATTAGAACACTTTCTAGAATGCAGGAAAATGATCACCAATGCATCCAATATTTCTAGGATCACTTCCCTACTCTGGGACGCATTTGATCAGACATAGGGGACTTACTGGGTTTTAATCTCAATTTCCTCAGTATCATTTCCTGATTCATAAGAATTTCCTTCATAGAGGCATCGAGAGAGATTGTGAAAGTGAGTACTGCAGATACTGGAGATTAGAGCCAAGAGTGTGGTGCTGGAAAAGCACAGCAAGTCAGTCAACATCCGAGAAGCAGGAAAATTGACGATTCGGGCAAAAGCCCACATGCTGTGTTTTCCAGCACCACACTCTTGGCATAGAGAGAGAGATAGACAACATGGAAACAAACCCTTCAGTCCATGCCAACCACATAACCTAATCCAATCTAGTCCCATTTGCCAGTAATCAGCCCATATGCTTCTAAACCCTTCCTATTCATAAACCCATCCAGATGCCTTTTAAATGTTGCAATTGTACTAGCCTCCATCACTTCCTCTGGCAGCTCATTCCATACACGCACCACCCTCTGTGTGAAACATTTGACACTTAGATCCCTTTTACATCTTTCTCCTCTCACCCTAAACCTATGCCTCTAGTTCTGGACTCCCCCATCCCAGGGAAACGACCTTGTCTATTTATCCTATCCATGCCCCTCATGATTTTATAAACCTCTATAAGGTCACCCCTCAGCCTCCAATGCTCCAGGGAAAACAGCTCCAGCCTGTTCAACCTCTCCCTATAGCACAAACCCTCCAACCCTGGTAACATCCTTGTAAATCTTTTCTAAACTCTTTCAAGTTTCAGAGAAGTACCTCCTTCCGATCAGAGAAGTACCTCCTTCACCTTTAGTGAAGATAGATCCGAAGTATTTATTTAACTAGTCTGCCATCTCTTTGTTGCCCATTATGATTCTAACTGCAAGGAACCTACATTTCTCTTTACTAGTCATTTTCTCTTCACATATCTACAGAAGCTTTTGCAGTCAGTTTGTGTTTTCTGCAAGCTTACTTTCGTCTTCTACATTCCCCTTCTGAATTTATCCCTATGGCCTTCTCTACTGAATTTGAAATTTCTCCCAGACCTCAGGTTTGCTCCTGTTTCTATCCAATTTTATGCCTCCTCTTTGGCTTTAGCCCTGTCCCCGAATTCTCTTGTTAGTCATGGTTAAGCTTCCTTCCCTGTTTTTAACCTTATGCCAGACAAGGATGTACAATTGTTGAAGTTCATCTATGCGTTCTTTACACATCTGTCATTGCCTATCCATCATGAATAGCTTATTATCAACAATGCATGTCTCATACCATCAAAGTTAGCTTTAGGCTAGCTTAATCTCTGGCTTCCTCATTCAATGATATTTGTTATGACAGAGCTGATGTTAACATAACACAAGTCAGATCTCAGAGTGAAACCTTGCCTGTCAAATCCCATGGACACCAGTAACCAAACACACGCATATGAGGCTGAGTGTTCATCCAACAAAAAGAATAAAATTTTCATTAAACAAGATAACACAAAGATGAAATAAAGAAAGAAAAAAGAAACTGAAATTTGGGAAAGACATCCTTACCGACATCAGAAAAATTCAAGGTTCACGCTCCCCTTTTGTTTCCCAGAAATATCCTTACAAACACAGATTTCAGTGAGGAGTTATCCTCATCTGTATATAAAGGGTCCTTGCTCAAACTAAAGCTGAAATAGCCATAACCGTTTTTTTTTTGCAAATTTCTGTACATTCACTCGATCCTTTGACCTTTTTCTCTGTCACCTCTCCAATAATCTTCAAAAACAAACTGCAAACTGAGCAAAACTACTTTTATTTCAAAACAAGTAAATTAATTA